>NC_142475.1:22452500-22772500 GCF_049115385.1 Moschus berezovskii
ACTCTGGGGTATGAAAAAGGCTATTATATAAGTTACAAGGAAATCACATGCATTTAAAAATGTTTGTGTGCTGAATATAACTATCCAGAACACAGCAAAATCCTACATTTTCTTATATATTTGTAGTAAGTCAAGGGGGACTTGAGACAGGCATGATTATAGGGATCCACAGAATAATGGATGTACTCTATTCAAACCATTGAAATGTTTAGATTTTATTTTTAAGACATTAGCAAAAAAAGGGTAACAATTGCATGTTTTTATTTTTTGTCTCAGGAGATGTAACAGTGTCTGTAATTTGGCAACGTAGAGTTAATTTAACATGACACCTTTGTTTGGATAATCTATAACCAAACAATTGTTTTAAGCCAAACAACATTGTGAGGCTATTAGGCAAAGCAAACACAAACTGAATCTTAAACTTAAATGTCCTCGCCCTTCAATACAAGCTGCAGTTTTCTGTTTTTGACTGTTACAGTCCTTTAACCAAAGCTATCTTGTCTGATGATAAAACCATAAGTGTATGAAGCTCACACATTTTTCATCTCTTTTATGACCTTATCTTTCATGAGCGGCTTCTGTGAAGGTATCCTAACTATAGGAAGCACCTGGAAAACATATGTGATATCTATTCTCTGATAAGCAGTTGTGAACAAGAAAGTAGATCTGTCACTTCTGAACTGTTCATTGTTAAAAAATACTTTGATGATTTAGCTGATTGCAAAATACATTATAGGGATGACTAACAGCTACAGTAACACTCCTAGTCAAGAAAGTTCAATAGTTACATTGTACAAGAATTTCTATAAGAGGTTAATATTGATAGGAACTACATGGATTAAAAGAGCAGGATTGAGAAAGGCTGTTTGCCTGCATGACTGCTTTCAAACACTGCTGCTATTTTGTGCGGAAAAAGTGACTGCCTCAGAACGTGGCAAGTCTTTAATTTCTACAGGAATGTCTAACTTTCAGTGAAAAGATACTTATTTGTGTTTTGAAATGAATTTTGCCTTGCAAATAGAGCCACTGCTTTTACCACCTTGCCAACAATGTCTAATATGGAATCAAAAGACACGGTTTCATATGTTCCAAAGACTTTATTCTAGTGCATTTCCCTGAGTCATTTGTGGTGTGTTTTATAGTGCTCAATAACGCCTTCAATTTCCTCCTATAGGGTTTTCATTGATTCTGAAAACTAGACTAAGAAAAATGGAAGGGCCCACAAAATATGTATGATATCTTTTAAAAGAGCAACAAAAGAGTTTAATCTTGCAATGGAAAACCATTAACTGCATAGCCATAATTTCGGAAATATTGTAGATTTTGTTACCATTTGACATTTATTCCATTTCAGCATTTTATGAATTGGTCTCTGGATGTATACAGTGGTTATCCCATTAAATGTGTTTGTGCTTTGCTAAAAATATACTGAAATTTCTATTTAAAAGCATGTGAATAAAGAATTTAGCAAGTAAATTAATGGATATCAAATGGATTTCTCGCTCTTTCTATAATACTCATCCTAGCATCCTTTTCTCTCCCTTTCCTCTTCCTACCAACAAAGCTTTTGAAGCAGTATCTGAACAAATTTGTCATTATCTTAGCTATTAATTATTCATGCCATTTTTTTTCATAAGCTGCTCTAGAGTGCTGCTTTCAAACATATAAGAATCAAAAATGGATAGAAGTTAAAAAAAAGATGGTCAATGAAGTCATTCCCATTCAAACCAAGAAGAGGCTGAAATTGGGTTAATATCAAAATAAAGTTCTATTTATAAATTTTCCGTGAGAATAAATATTGGTAGGAGAGAAGCAAGTCTCTATTGTGAGGGGAAAATACTATTTCTTAAAGTAATTTAGAGATTTCATATTTGATTAAATTATTTTTTAATCATTTCATTTTTCATTAGTAAAAAGATTAAAAATGAATTAGGTGAAAACATTACCATAAAAATGAGAGCTGGTTTCCTGAAATAAACTTAAATGATGAAGGGTTTAAAAGTTGAAAAATGTGACATATCTTAGTTATTAAATAGTGCTGAAAGCAATTAATTAGTAAATGTAATGATATTGCAATAGGTTATGCTAAAAAGTATAAAACCAAAATCTAATTTTCTAACTGCACAGTGAGCAATGGTTATTGATTAAGCATCTCTGTATAATTTGATTTTAGCAAGTTCTAAGTAAATAGTACACCTAAAATAAAAATGAAGAATGAGGAGACAGCAGCTATCTAATCACATCTTGCTGTCTTTGTTGTTAGACCTCCATTCAACTATAATATCCTAATGGGTTTGGAGTATGGTCTTTGGAATTGGACTGACTTGGAATCAATTCTTGGCTCTGATACTTAACAGCAGTGTGCTTGGGCATCTTCTCACATATCTGCCTATTGGTTTACTCTTCTGAAATAGAGGGATAATAATGCATGGCAGAGTTGTTGATGTGATATGATGTTCATTTAACTAGTTCTGCATGGTGCCTAAGAAATAGTAGCCATGTTTAAATTCCATGCAGAATCTGAACTTTGTGACGTTATCTCTTCTTTATTCATCTTTATGATTTCAGTATTTGGCACATAACAGACACTGAGATAAATATAAATTTAATTCTGACCCATTTTGTTTTCTATATCTAAATATTAATATATCATTTCATATGATGCTCTTATGCTTTTGGTCATTTTTCCATTTTTGGATTCTTTAAGAAAACACAAGTAATCAATGACTTTTATTCTTCTCACTCAGGATTTATTTTTATTAATGTGATGAGTATTGTACATTTACTCAGTTTCATAAATGGTTTAAAATAATTGTAAAATGTAATTTCTTTAGAGCTGTTAATTGTGTACTCTCAGCTATTTTTGAATGCTTCTTTACTGAATACTCTGCAGTATTTATTTTCAGTCATTTTCTAATTATACGTGCTGCATAATGAAACAAATTAGATCAAAATGATTGTTCCATGAATCAGGATTATCAATACTGAGTATTGCTGCAGATGTTGGCCCAAGTTGAAATCTAAGCTCTACAGTTTTGACTTGGCAGTTAAGTGACATTTAATGAAGGCATTTTATTATATGAAATTACTAGTTCAATCAAGCCCTTAATAGTTGAATGATAATATTTTCATTTTGAGTGATTTACTAAAGTTCTATGTGTATCAAATGTCTGCTAAGATTTGTAGTCATCCTGCCATCTTCTTGTCCTAGTAGTTACTGATGAAAATGATCATGGGTAAACTTGGCCTGTACTGAATGAGGGAAAGGACTTCATTCAGTCAACCATCGAGCAGTAGGCATATTTCTTGAACTGTCTCTTGTTAACATCTTAAAACTCTGTCTGGATCCTATTTTTGCATCACTGAAATGTCTTTAGTTTCACCACCTTCAAGCTACCATTTTTCCTGCACAATAACTTAGCTACTATAATCTTTTTCTTTGGGGAAATGGTTCTCTTTTTTAATCTGAAAAAAACAAAAATGGTTTTTAAACTTGGAGCCCCTGGACGTGAAACCTAAGGGGTTCAGAGTCATTTAAGATTTTGCCTCCAAATTTCAGATATTTTATTGGTTCCTTTCTCTGGAAAGCTTCCATGACACCAAGTTTTCATTCAATATCATGCCCCTGTGCTTCTGTCACCATAGACTGCTCCCATGAAATCATTAATCGCATGAGGTTGCAATCTGTTCATTTGTCTCTGTCCTAATCTACAGGCTGTATGAGAGAATGAGCCATCTTTGTTTTGTATTCTTAGTGCTCAGAGACTCAAAGTAGTCTTTTAATCAGTTAACTAAGAATGCTTTATATCACTTCTGTCTAATAAAGACAGACATCCATAGATCTAAGTTAATTCTTTTAACTTCTAAGTGTTGTGATTACTCAATATAGTCTTCCACACATACTTGTTTCTCACTGTTTCTGAATACTTTTCTTTCCAAATATGTAATTTGCCAAATAAAGTATTTTAGAGTAGACTTAATTCTCACAAAAAACTGGGTGAAGGGATGTCTGGGATGTGAGTTAGATTGTTATTACAGATTGAGTGAGGGAAAACTCAAGGACCACAGGTCTGACAAAGTGTGTTCATAGAAAATAAATATGTGTTCATTACTGTATTTGTGTTACATTATCATGTCAGTTCCCCGATGCTTCTCCATCTTCAACAGGAAGGTAGAACTTCAAAATTAATTAGAAGTTTCTCCATGGTCAATGTCATTTCATGCTTTTGGTCTCTGAGTTTCTATATCTTATGTGATCTCATTTGGAATTATTCATGGACTACCCTGGTGATTTTTGTTAGTGGCAACCTCTTTTATGCATGTGGCGTGTCTCCTTAACTAGATTATATGGTTCTTAAGAGAAAGCTTCTTTTTGTTTTTCATATATTTCATTGCATCTTCAAAAATATGCCTTGTCAATGTTAATTATTGATTGAATTTTCCATAGCACAGTGTTTTCAACAATTAAAATATAATAGTAAAAATCAGGAAGTTACTTCTCTCTGTTTACATAGAATGGTATAAACAATAACTGAATATAATACTTAACTTACCCAAGTAGTTCTGATGAAAATTTTACTCTCTGTTCTCTGGGTCCTTGGATATGTGATTTTTAACAGTGTAGTCTCATGCTTACTTCTTTATCCATCTCTCTGTGACTAATATTCAACTATTTTAAGGTATATGTGTTCTTTCTTCAACTTGTGGGATGGGGAGGGTATAGGGAGGCAAGAAAGGATGTTTTGGAAAGAATGCCAAGCTGATAGGAGACTCAAATTTAACCCCTAACCTTTTACAGACTGCTGATTTGGGTGGTGTTCATGATATCTCTCTGTGCTCCCCCATAACCCTACTGTTCTGCTTGTTAGGGAAAGCAGATGGCTAGGGAGCATTTATTGCTGAAACTTGAGAAGGCTTAGGGGAGATTCCTTATGTGGAAATAAATGTTGTAGCTCTAAGACTTTAGATAAGTCACCCTATCTCTACATCAACTTCCTGATGGGTAAACTTGTCTCATTTGGGTACATGTTCTCCAGAGTCCTCTGTGATGCTCACATCCCTGTTTCAAGATCACAAGATATGAGAAAAGTGCTTAGGAGGCATAGATGTTCTTTAAAATATATAGGTTGAGGCTCTACTCTTCACTGTTGGTCGGGGGGGGTGCATTTTCCTTTGTAGACTCCTCTGCACCCGTGCCTGGAGTTAAACTTCCATTGCGTTTAAAAGCAAGGAAAAGGTCACTCAGTCACTCACCTAGGTGGTAGATTCTAGTGTGAATTATAGTCCCCATGAAAAATAGAGCATTGGAATTTAGAAAGATGCAAATGATAACCCTGTATACGAGACAGCAAAAGAGACACAGATGTATAGAACAGTCTTTGGGACTCTATGGGAGAGGGTGAGGGTGGGATGATTTGGGAGAATGGCATTGAAACACGTATGTTGTCATATGTGAAACGAATCACTAGTTCAGGGTCAATGCATGTTATAGGATGCTCGGGGCTGGCATGCGGGGATGACCCAGAGGGAGGATAAAGGGAGGAGGGAGGTGGGAGGGGGGTTCAGGAGGGGGAACTTATGTAAACCCGGGGCAAATTCATATCAATGTATGGCAAAACCAACCAATATAATATTGTAAAATAATTTGCCTCCAATAAAAAATAAATTAATTACCTAAAAAAAAAAAAAAGAAAAATAGAGCATTGGTAAGTCAGTATCAGTTCAGTTGCTCAGTTGTGTCTGATTCTTTACGACCCCATGGACTGCAGCCAGACTTCCCTGTCCATCACCAACTCCGGGAGCTTGCTCAAACTCATGTCCATTGAGTTGGTGATGCCATCCTACCATCTCATCCTCTGTCATCCCCTTCTCCTCCTGCCTTCAGTCTTTACTAGAATCAGGATCTTTTTGAATGAGTCAGTTCTTTGCATCAGGTGGCCAAAGTATTATTGGAGCTTCAACTTCAGTATCAGCCCTTCCAGTGAATATTCAGGACTGATCTCCTTTACGACTGACTGGTTTGATCTCCTTGAAGTCCAAGGGACTCAAGAATCTTCTCCATCACCACAGTTCAAAAGTATCAATTCTTTGGCTCTCAGCTTTCCCTGAACTGGGTCAGACATCCCTTGTGGCACTCCAGAAGATTTGGTGGTACAAGATATTGTTTTAAGTAACATTGACTTAGTTTGTAACAAAGTTTTCAGGTTTCTTAAATTCTTCCAATATCCTAAATAGGCCATGGAGCCTCCTCGTGTGTATAGGCTGAGAACCAGTCCTATTTGTGTCTGAGAAGTAAGTGAGAGCTGATCTCTAACTCTGATCTCCCAATTGGTTGGTGCATCTGCGTTCTCTGTGACCTAAAAAAAAGGAGCACAGAAGATTGAGACTGTTAGGTTACTACTGAGCCTTTGTACATACATTTCTTATGGCTCTTGGACCATGTCTTGCACTCTATTTATGAACTTGCTCTCTATAATGAGTTTTATACTCCTTTTAAAAGGTATTTTTCCATATATATCCTACTATGCCTACCATAGTTCCTTAAACCTGGTAGATGCTCAATAAACATTTTCTGGAGAGGATTTCATTTTGATAATCCAGAAAAGAAGAGATAACTCACTTTTCAAAGAGCCTTCAGCGCCAGGCATGAAGTTTGGTGGTATGGGTATGTGTTTTATTCTTTGTTACCCACCAGAGGCAGCGCTTCTGTATTAGGGAAATTAAGTTCAGCAGAGCTGTCACTGGATTCCTGAATTTTATTTCTTTACTTTTATTCGACTTTTTAAATGATTTATTTTTGTGAAGCTATATATAGTGTGAATGTAAAATTTATGGAGCTTAAACTTCAAAACTCATATTAACATCACACTACTGTTATTGTAATAATAATTGTTTCCTGAAAATTTTGTATTTTCTAGGTTACTGTGAAAGATTTTAAAAATTCAATGTATAATTTATAACAATATAAATATTTAAGTACTGTTAATATGAGAGATTTAACAACTGTGTGAAAAATAGTTATTGAATGCTTCAAAGGGCAAGCAATTTGACTTTAAAAATTTAGCATTATTAGATTCAAGGTTTAGTTCCCCTGTTTTTAATTTATATTCTTTTCATTTTTGTCATCACACCACATTTTCTTGTTATTCTGTTTTCTGATTTCTGTCATCCTTGTAAATAGAAATGTTTAATATTATTGTTTGCACTGTATTAAAGTCAGTTATTTTTCTTTAAAGCAGCAGTACTTTGTTACATTATCATTTAAAATTAAGGCACTTGCAAAATTAGACTTTTTGCTTTTAAAATGTGGTCACGTTAGTATGTTTCTCATTCTTTGCCATGAGTATACTTTTGCTCAAAGTATATTACATCATTTTTATTTTTTATGTGAAATGAAGGCATGATTTTGCAAACTAGCTGTACTTATTCAAGAACAAGTATAGGTTCATAGCTTCCTAAATTGTGAAGACTTGTGTGACTGGCTCATCTTATATGATAATCATTCAATTATGACCTTTTTATACCCATTTTAAATATAAATACAAACACATTTTAGTAAGCTTAATGATGGAGGAAAAAAAATCTTCAAAATAACTCACTTTCAACCCAAATGCAAATATGTCTTCTCTGCTGCATCTTGCCTTTATAAAAATGTACTTTGGAAGTAAGCAAGTTACAGTTTTCTGTATTGAAAGCAGTATAAAGAATATATACGGATTTTCATTTTCTTCTTCTGTCTAATACTGATAATTTCAAATGAAAAATTTTATGGAAATGTATTTAGGGTTTATAGCAGTTTATTTATTTATGACTAATGTTGATTTTGAGCCATGATAGTTATCAAAATGATTAATCATAGACCTGTGTTCAGTATAATGACCATGTATGTAGCAATCATATAATTAGACATATGCTAAGGACATCCCTATAGGAGGATTTGAATGTCAAACAGAGGGCTTTAATCACGTCTCCTTCTCTCTGTATGTTGGTGTTTTCCAGGTGATGAAGAAGGAGTCCAGGAGACAGCAGAATCAGATGGGGACACGCAGTCAGAGAAACCAGGGCAACCTGCAGTTGAGACAGACGACTGGGATGGACCAGGTAGGACAAAAATGTAAAATCAACCATCTGTTGCTACTATCCACTTTTTTTCCCCCTTGAATTTGAATTAAATAACAAAACTCTTACACTCTCATCTCTGATTTTAAAAACTGTGTGTGTATGTTTGTTACACAGAAGGCTGAATAAATAACATTATTTAAAGGAGATTTTATCTTTGGTAAAATGTAAAAACCAGTGTTACCTCTATTTGAAGTTTTCATCTTTGTTTTCTTTCTTATTAATATACGAATTTAGTCAATTCTACTTGCATTTTCTTTGAACAGAGATCTTTATGCCATATCCGTCTTTAAACTGGGCATACTTTTAAAGCTTCAAATAATAGCAGTACTCCAAAGAAATTCATTTAGTTTAGTCATGTTGTAAGTCATAATTCAGTCACAGTATGTGTTTAGAAGTTTAGAAAATATTAATAGATACTCCCCTTTGATTCAAGATTTTGGTAACATTTTCACTTTTGCAAATGAAAAATAAATTCAGTTCTAAAGACCTTGATATTTAATCATTTAAAGAAAAAGAAAAATTAACTTAAAATACTCTAAAACACCATCATTTTATAAAAATATATACAGTTATAAGAACGCTGTGGATAAAAAACCTTTATGCCAACTTTATTTGGTGCCAATTAATTTGCAGTTTATGGTATATTTATAAACGGAGACGATTATGTCATAGGGCTTAAGGATATACACGAGTTTTGAAATAGTTTTAGCCATAATTTCCAAAGCAGTAACATTTTTCATTAAGAAAGATCCCTATGTTTCAATCACATTTTCACCCTTGCATGACTTTGCAAATTGCTCTCTGTTGTGCATGAAGAAGAGAGGAACTCCAGTGGTAATTTTCTGAAACCAGCAGCTGGAAAATATAATGCAAACAAAAATGAAGATACAGTATATCTGATTATTATGATGTCATTTCTAATGTTATTTATAACATATGCAAATGTTTGTATTCTGTATACTATAGCATAGTGTTACACAAGATTTTGGATCAAAATGTATTATATTTAAAGTACTATAGTACCAAATTTTAAGCGTTTGAAAGAAAATGTGGACATTTGGCATTTTCACGTTATCGCATAATACTTCTGTCTCAATATAGGTAAGAATTCCCTTGATTAAAAAAAATAAGAATAAACTTTGGAAAAAAGTTTTTGTCCTTGGAGATTGAATTTAACTTAAAAAAGGTGGGCAACTTTATGTTGTATGGTTGTTCATTCATGGAATTAGGTATGTATTGGCTACCCTGAAGACTTTTTACATTTAGATTAGATGGCCTTTCTGATATGCCTACCTGCAAATGGTACATTCTGGATTCTCTCAAAGGGGCAAACTTGGAGGTGGCTGGTTTTCCTCCTTGCTCAAGTCTGGGGCCCACAGTGTTCCCCGTGACTTGGAAGTATGTAAGCAAATTTCAGAGTGGTATTGAATTATTAATCACATACTGAACACCCAATGCTACCTTTTTCAGGAATATTTTCCAGAAATAAAGTCATATGTTAAGTAAAAAAGGAGAGGGTCAAGGGTAAAGCATGATAAGATTTTTCACATCTGAGTTATTTAATGTACTTAATGTATCTGGTTTTATTAAGTTGATATCAGTGAAAATGTATACACTCTTTCTGTGGCACATTTGAATACGCACAAAGTTTAAAGGAAAAATGTGCAACTCCAAGCAGGTATACCTAGAGGAAACCCATCCTCTGTATGTTGTAGAATCAGTAACACATTTTTCCCTATAGGTGTTTCGAAAAATAAAGGGGAGTTCATTATTTTGACATCCTCTGATTAATGGAGTTGATTCGTAACAAAAGATTACCTATTGGACATGTAGCTTTTAAGGTATAACAATTCATTGCTTTCCTCCAATCAGGAGAAAGTATACAGGATGTTTCTGGACTTTTTCTTTGGCATGAATAGTGATTACATCAGTCATGCTCACACTCAGTTCTTCAGTCATGTCTGACTCTGCAGCCCCTTGGACTGTAGGCCGCCAGGCTCCTCTGTCCGTGAGATTTTCCAGGCAAGAATACTGGAGTGGGTTGCCGTTTCCTCCTCCAGGGGATCTTCCCAACTCACGGATTGAATCGTCTCCTGCATCTCCTGCAATGCAGGCGTATTCTTTTTACTGTTGTGCTCCGGGGAAGCCTAATTACATCAGTATTTTTACCCAAATTTCTTTTTTTTTTTTTTTTCAGAAAAATTATTGGTATTTCACTACTGTATTAAGGAGAGGAAGTTTTTGAGGTTTCCATACATGTTAGAAAATGAGTTCTGGATTCTAAAGGTTTAGGTTCAAATTCTGGATTTGCTGCTTACTTGCTGAATAATTTTTGGCAAATTGCTTAATCTCTCTGTGCCATTGTTCTGGTTTGTTAAAATGTGGAAAGTGATATTAATGCCTCTTAAGGCTTTTGTGAGAATTAAACCAGATCATGCACAGAAAGTGCTAATGATCATTATTATGGCTTTGAAATTGTTGAGACTTGAAGCAGAACCTTTAAAAATTCTTTTTGGCATTTCTGTTTTAAAGTTCAGTAGTACATCTGACACCACAAGGGTAAGCTTTTGTAATGCTGAGCATATAGTTTTGAATTTAGCCATAAATTGTGAGTTAAGACATGAGGCGATGAGTCAGGTGTGATTTCAAGGTCTTCTAACTTTAAGAAGACCTCCCACCCAGTTCTGATAGTCACCCTAAGATGGACAGTTGTCTCTAAAAAATAGAACAGAATCTAAGGACAAGGAAATTATCTAAATAATTTGAGGCACAGAGCTGACATCATTTAAGATGGATCAGGATTTACCTTATTTTTAAAGTTTGATTGAAGACAACTCCACAACTTTTCTTGATGGCTTAATTCCATAATGAATCACCTTCAATCTAAAGTGTTAGATTTGTATCAAATATAGATTCCCCAGTGAAATTTTTCCTTATTTGTTGTTCATCTAAAAGGTACATTTAGTAATTGTTTGTACCTCTGCTAACTCGTAAAGGTGGAACCTGAGCAATCTTTGGGGCTTCCCAGGTGGTTCTAGTAGTAAAGAACTCATCAGCCAATGCAAGAAATTTAGGGGATGCTGGTTCGATCCCTGGGTCAGGTAGATCCCCTGGAGGAGGGCATGGCTACCTATTCCAGTATTCTTGCCTGGAGAATCCCATAGACAGACGAGCCTAGTGGGCTACTGTCCATGGGTTTGCAAAGAGTTAGACACAAATGAAGTGACTTAGCGTGCACGCATGCAAGCAATCTTTAGGAAAATTATCTTCCATTTGTAAAGATTTCTAATGGTGAAATTCTTTAATGTTTAAATACTTGTGACTCTTATTTGAATATTCATCTTCAATTTCTTAGGTGTCTTTCATATTTGTGTGAAGTGCTAGTTTCACACTAGGCTAATAAAGTTGAGGCCAATATAAAAGTCATTGCCTCATTATTTCAATATTTCACACATCTATTTGCAACTTTCATTCTTCTTTCTTTCTCTCAAGAAAATTACCTTGACACTACCTTGCTTGGAATCTAGTTCAAATGATACTTGTTATCCACTGCTGTTCCTTTTCATCTGCATTTGCCTATACCGCACTTCAGAGGGTAAAGAATCTGCCTGCAATTCAGGAAACTCGGATTTGATTCCTGGGTTGGGAAGATCTCTTGCAGGAGGAAATGGCTACCCACTCCAGTATTCTTGCCTAGAATTCCGTGGACAGAGGAGCCTGGTGGACTCTTGTCCATGGGGTCGCAAAGAGTCGGACACTTACTTTTCATACCTTTCATATCATTTCCATCTTCTTTTTAACTAAATGCCTTTTCTTTTATCACCCTTCTCACAAGTAATTCAGTCTGCCAGTACTCATACATTTAACTACTTAATAAACAAACATTGTACACTAAAAAACTGTGAAAGGTGCTAGAAAGAAGTCCAAACATATAATATTATGCTGTCAATAAACTTTTGTTTTTTATTGAGATATAGTTGATTTACAATATTATGTTAATTTCTACTATGCAGCAAAATGATTCCATTAAACATTCCTTTTTATATTTTTTTCCATTCTGATTTATCACAGAATATTGAATATAGTTCCCTGTGCTATACAGTAGGACCTTGTTTATCTACTCTATGTATAATAGTTTGCATCTGCTAACCTCTAACCTCCCCCTGGGCAACCATAAGTTTATTTTCTATATCTATGAGTCTGTTTTGTAAATGAGTTCAGTTGTATCATATTTTAGACGCCACATGTAAGTGACATCATATAAGTGACTTCCACATCTGACTTCACTTAGTATGATAATCTCTAGTTCCATCCATTTTGTGGCAAATAGCATTATATCATTCTTTTTTATTGAGTAATATTCCATTCTGTATATGTACCACATCTTCTTTATCTGTCCCTCTGTTGATGGACATTTAGGTTGTTTTCATGTCTTGGCTATTGTAAATGAATAGTGCTGCTGTGAACTTAGGAGTCCATGTATCTTTTTGAATTATAGTTTTGTCCAGATTTTTGCCGAGGAATGAGATTTCTGGATCATATGGAAACTGTTTTTAGTTTTTTGAGGAACCCCCATACTGTTCTCCATGGTGGCTGCACCAACTTGCATTACCAACAGCAGCGTAGGAGGGTTTTCTTTTCTCCACACCCTCTCCAGCATTTGTTATTTGTTGACTTTTAAATGATGGCCATTCTGACCAGTGTTCACACTCTCTTTTTTGATGCCATTTCTCTCCTTTAATATTCTTTAATTATCCATGTATTACAGTTAGGTAGGATGCAGTAATTAAGCATGTCAACCTAGAAAGCAGATAATGATCTTGATTACAGGAGAAAATGCACAAATTTTAGAGCTGTATTGAATTGCCAGAACATGATCTTAGTTTTTTGAATGTTGAGTTTTAAGCAGCTTTTCCACTCTCCTCTGTCATGCTCATCAAGAGACTCTTCAGTTCCTCTTCACTTTTTGCCAGTAGAGAGGTAGATTTGCATATCTGAAATTGTTGATATTTCTCCTGGCAGTCTTGATGCCAGCTTGTGATTCATCCAGCCTGGCATTTCTCATGATACATTGGGTTAGTTACTAACTCGCCAAGGGCTTAGTTTCCTTATTTATAAAGTGGGGCTAATTGTAATTACTACATCATTATTGAGACTTTCTATGTAAAACATGGAGATCAAAGCTTCATAAGTGCTAAATTGATAGCTGTTAATATTATTTTTAGTATCATTTTGGCAATTGTGCCTTAGAAGCCTTTATAATGTCTTACAGATGATAAGCTCACATTTGTATAGTGAATTAACCTTGCCATATTTTGCTATTAGAAATCATCACAGGGTTATATTAACTATGTTCTAGTCAACTGTATTTAAAACATAATTCAGTAAAAGAAATTTTAATGTAAGTAAATTTTCAAGAATAAATGTTTAGCATAAAATCAGATATGTGTACTTGTTGCATCTGGACTAAAAATTGGTCAAGAAATCAATAAATGTCACCGCTTTTCAGTTGCTTGTCAGTGTTGTGGTTGCATGCGGAGGATCAAGCTAGTTGTGATCTGTGCCTGAAATTAAACTGTGAAGATGGGGACTGTTTTGTTTAAAGTAGAATGGCAGCCGGGAGACTTCAGTGAGGAAGCACATACTAATGATACAGAGGATTTTTTTTTTTTTCCCCTTTACTAGTCCAAAGAAGGGCTTGGAGATTACAGTTCTGATTTAGTTTCCTTTTTGATTGGGAAAATGTGGTAGATATAAGATCTGGGAAATGCCATTTGAAGTAAATTAACAGAAACCTATGAAACATAGTTAACCATAGATATAGTCTGACAGTAAGAAGAATATTGTGAGAAGCGGAGGAAATCGTAGAATGACTGTGTATTACTCTGACAGTGAATTGGTATTATCTCTGCTATCAGATAATGCAGTTATCATTAATTTTCACATTTGCATTTCAATCTTTGGAAGGAAATGACTCTTGCCGGATGAAGATAAGAGCTCTGTACCACTATAATGAACCATCATTTTATCCCAACTCTTTGTGTCCATATGAAAATGAGGCAGGGAGGAGTGAGTGTGTAGTGGGGGGGGGTCAGAAAAACATTCTAGCAAAGTGTCAAAAATTGCTACAGACTTTTGAGCCCCTTCTGAAACAAGAGGGGGTCAAAATAAATCTTCTATAGTGTAGTTAAGTGGATATCGGATTAAAGATGAAAGCCTTGCTCTTTGTAGAATGGAATGTCACATAAACACAGTGAAAAAGTTTTCTTTATCTTATTCCTTTACTCCAATTTGCACTCTGATATAGAATTAGAACACACATAAACCTAACCAAAGAAAGAGAAAAAGGCAGATTGAAGGCAAAGGACTTATGATTATTGTTTGGAAAGAGATGTCTTTGAGTAATAAGGAACTGTATAAAAGATACCAGTTTATCATTATTATTCTTTCTTCAGATGTACAAGAATGAGAATCAAGGATATTTAAATAATGGCTTGTTTTAGAATATGCAAATACCTGATTTGTTTGCACAACTTTAATTGAGAAATTCAAGTTAAAGGATAATGAACTGAGATTAATTTTTTTTTGGACCTTTTCCTTCCAGTGACTTTTTCCTCAAACACACTCCTGGAAAATAAAATACAGTGTCAAGTTTTATAAATATAGCATGATCCCAGAAAAATATATGACAATACGTACTTTCCTATCCAAGACCCTACTCTCATGGCAAAATTCATTAATTAATCTTTTACATTCGAAGCTCCCTTCATTAAACTAAAATTTCCACCCTTTCTATGAAACTTACTGATTGAGACTATTGTGGGTTAAGTCAGGTCCCCTCGTAATTCACATGCTGAAGTCTTAAATTACAAACTCTCCAAAGAGTGTGGTGTTATTTGGAAATAGGGTCATTAAAGATGTAATTAGTTAAGACAAGGTTGTACTGGATTAGGGTAGGCCTTAAATCCAACATGACTGGTATCCCCATCAGAAGGGAACATTAAGACACAGACCACACATGGAGAACGTTGTGAAAATGAAGGCAGAGATTGAGATGATGCTCCTACAAGCCAAAGAAGGCTGAAGATTGACAACAAATCACCAGAAGCTAGGTAAGAGGTATGGAACAGATTCTCTCACAAAGCCCCCAAAGGAATCAATCTTGCTGAACTTTGATCTTGGACCTGTAGACTCCAGAATTGTGAGACAATCAGTTCAGTTCAGTTCAGTCGCTTAGTCGTGTCCGACTCTCCACGACCCCATGAATTACAGCATGCCAGGCCTCCCTGTCCATCACCAACTCCCAGAGTACACTCAAACTCATGTCCACAGAGTCGGTGATGCCATCCAGCCATCTCATTCTCCGTCGTCCCCTTCTCCTCCCGCCCCCAACCAATACATTTCTGTTATTTAAACTACATGATTTATGGTACTTTGTTTTAGCAGCTCTAGTATACCAGTACAGAGACCAGAAGCTAGAAAGAATCATGTGGGCAGTTACTTATATGCCTGCCAACTATATATGTTACTGTAATTTTAATTGATTTTAAAGATTGTCTAAACCACCTAAATATATTTGCAAAATATGACATTGTTTCTATGGCAACCGTATTGAAACCTTCAAAAGACTGGGTAAAGAGAAATAGCTAAAACATTTAGGTGTGGACAAAATAACTTAAAGAAGTAAGGAGAAAATCATAAAAATATTGTAAGAATCTATCTTAGATGGCTTTGCAAGTGCTTTTATATCCTCACTGTACTCTAATGAAACAAACTAGAAATTGTAGATGAAGCCTTTGAATGACATTTATGAAACTGGAGGACCAATCAGTGGACTCATAGGCCCAATACAGTGAAAGGTCTAGGCCTTAAATGTGCTTTTGTATATTGTAATATACTATATATTATAATACTTCTATTATTTTGTGTATATACTATTATAGAAATATACTTCTATAATACTTCTATATTCTATAAGTAATATAATACTTCTATTATTATTTAAAAATCATTCTGTGGTTTGACAGTTTTGATTAACTACTCACCTCAGTTTTGTCCAATAATAGAATTTCTACTGTGTTCCTTCATCCTGAGTCATAATTTGCTTTAGAATTCTTCTCAACATGCACTCTAGGTAGACACTTGTCAATAGAGTATGAGAAAAACCTTTGATATCCCTTTCATAAAGAATCTGCCCGCAGTACAGGAGACCTGGGTTCAGTCCCTAGGTTGGAAAGATCCCCTGGAGGAGGGCATGGCAACCCATTACAGTATTCTTGCCTGGAGAATTCCATGGACAGAGGAGCCTGGAGGTCTACAATCCATAGGGTCACAAAGAGTCAGACACAACTAAAGCAATTTAGCATGCATGTCGCAAAAAGTCGAACATGATGGAACAACTAAGCACAGGACATCTCTTTGATAACTCTTTTTATTGAAGCATATGCATTAGATGTTTATTATGGCATGATAATTTTTGGAAAATTGTTTTCCTTGACTCAACATTGTGTCTTGAAAGATACCTAAAATCTTCTGACTCTTAAATCTAAAAATTTGAAAGAAAACCTAAACTGTGTAATTATTTGCTTCCCTTTTGTCTGGTTCAGAAAGGGACTTAATAAAGCTCTGAAGGGTAGGTAAAGACCAACACAGTGACAAACACTAGAAGTAGAAGTAGTTTAAAACGATGGAAAATAAAAGCAAGTACATAGTTCAGTTCAGTTCAGTCGCTCAGTCGTGACTGACTCTTTGCGACCCCATGAATCACAACACGCCAGGCCTCCCTGTCCATCACCAACTCCCGGAGTTCACTCAAACTCATGTCCATTGAGTTGGTGATGCCATCCAGCCATCTCATTCTCTGTCGTCCCCTTCTCCTCCCGCCCCCAATCCTTCCCAGCATCAGAGTCTTTTCCAGTGAGTCAACTCTTTGCATGAGGTGGCCAAAGTATTGGAGTTTCAGCTTCAGCATCAGTCCTTCCAATGAACATCCAGGATTGATCTCCTTTAGAATGGACTGGTTGGATCTCCTTGCAGTCCAAGGGACTCTCAAGAGTCTTCTCCAGCACCACAGTTCAAAGGCATCAATTCTTCAGCAATCGGCCTTCTTCCCAGTCCACCTCTCACATCCATACATGACCACTGGAAAAACCATAGCCTTGACTAGACGGACCTTTGTTGGCAAAGTAATGTCTCTGCTTTTTAATATACTATCTAGGTTGGTCATAACTTTCCTTGACAAACACTAGAAGTAGAAGTAGTTTAAAACGATGGAAAATAAAAGCAAGTACATAGAGACATGCACAATTGCTGTTAATGGGCCACAAATTGAAACTAGATTACTATTCGGTTCAGTTCAGTCGCTCAGTCATGTCTGACTCTTTGTGACCCCATGGACTGCAGCATGCCAGGCCTCCCTGTCCATCACCAACTCCTGGAGTTTACTCAAACTCATGTCCATTGAGTCGGTGATGCCATCCAACCATCTCATCCTCTGTCATCCCCTTCTCCTCCAACCTTCAATCATTCCCAGCATCAGGGTCTTTTCAAATGAGTCAGTTCTTCTCATCAGGTGGCCAAAGTATTGGAATTTCAGCTTCAATATCAGTCCTTTCAATGAACACCCAGGATTGATCTCCTTTAGGATGGATGGTTGGATCTCTTTGTAGTCCAAGGGACTCTCAAGGGTCTTCTCCAACACCACAGTTCAAAAGCATCAATTCTTCGGTGATCAGCTTTCTTTATAGTCAAACTCTCACATCCATACATGACTACTGGAAAAACCGTAGCCTTGACTAGATGGATCTTTGTTGACAAAGTAATGTCTCTGCTTTTTAATATGCTGTCTAGGTTGGTCATAACTTTCCTTCCGAGGAGTAAGCATCTTTTAATTTCATGGCTGCAGTCAGCATCCGCAGTGATTTTGGAGCCCCCAAAAATAAAGTCTCTCACTGTTTCCACTGTTTCCCCATCTATTTCCCGTGAAGTGATGGGACCAGATGCCATGATCTTAGTTTTCTGAATGTTAAGCTTTAAGCCAACTCTTTCACTCTTCTCTTTCACTTTCATCAAGAGGCTCTTTAGTTCTTCTTCACTTTCTGCCATAAGGGTAGTGTCATCTGCATATCTGAGGTTATTGATATTTCTCCTGGCAATCTTGATTCCAGCTTGTGCTTCATCCAGCCCACCGTTTCTCATGATGTACTCTGCATATAGTTAAATAAGCAGGGTGACAATATACAGCCTTGACATACTCCTTTTCCTATTTGGAACCATTCTATTGTTCCATGTCCAGTTCTAACTGTTGCTTCCTAACCTGCATACAGGTTTCTCAAGAGACAGGTCAGACGGTCTGGTATTCTCATCTCTTTCAGAATTTTCCACAGTTTATTGTGATCCACACAGTCAAAGGCTTTAGCATAGTCAATGAAGCAGAAATAGATGTTTTTCTGGAACTCTCTTGCTTTTTCAGTGATCCAGCAGATGTTGGCAATTTAATCTCTGGTTCCTCAGACTTTTCTGAAACCATTTTGAACATCTGGAAGTTCACGGTTCCTGTATTGTTGAAGCCTGGCTTGGAGAATTTTGAGTATTACTTTACTAGCATGTGAGATGAGGTCATAAATGTGTAGGGCCCTATACCAACAAGATTGGTGTTCACATAAGAATAGGAATAGACATCAGGAGTGCGTACACATGGAGAAAAAGCTGTGTGCGAACACAGTGAAAAGGTCGCGAAGCGAGGAAGAGAAGTCTTACCAGAAATGAACTTTGTGGGCACCTCGATCTTGGACTTCCAGTCTCCAGAATTATGAGAAAATAAGCTTCTGTCATTTAAGCCACTGAGTCTATGATGTTCTGTTATGGCAGCCTGAGCAGACTAATGTAAACCACAATGCGGGGAAGAAGTGGTAGAGTGTGGTTGGTTGCCACACAGAGAGCTCCACAGGCCGCACGTGTAAATCAGCCCTCCATCTCCCTGCCCTCTCACAGAACTATGAGATGACAGGACAGGAAGTATGCATCCCAAGGAGACAAAGGGCTCCCACACCCAGTCTGAAATATCCTGGCTTGTATATTTGCATAATTAAGAAAGGCTACTCAACTGACTTTTTTTCTTACAACAGAATGGTTTTCAGAAGTCATTATTTCCAGCTATAGGATTAGAAATTACAGGTGTAATATTTTAAAATGTTATATCATTCATCACCCTGTTTAACAACTATTGCATTAATCATATTGCAACAACTATTAAATTCTCAGAAAGCATCTAATTTAAAGAAAAACAAATAACAAACACTCTTATGGCTGAAAATGACTTCCACTTGTTTTTCTCTTCTTTTGGTGAGCTTGCATTGCTTTTGTACAGAAAATAAAATTTTAAATACCTTGTGTGCTAAGTCGCTTCAGTTGTATCTGACTCTGCAACTCTGTGGACTGTAGCCTGTCAAGTTCCTCTGTCCATGGGATTCTCCAGGCAAAAATAGTGGAGTGGGTTGCCATGCCCTCATTATAAACTTAAATAATTCATTGTTTACTTAAAATACACACTAAATGCTGCCAGTCTCACATCCGCAGCCATTTCATATTCTTCTCTGGTTTATAGTTTACTTAATTCTGTAAAAGATGTCATGTTTCCATCCTTATTATAATTGTGCATTCTTCATTTTATTTTACGTTAATACAACACCCAAAAATGAAACAATGCTGATTAATTCATATAAAAAAAATTCACTGAAAAAAACCAAAGAATTTGTTAAAACTCCAGTCAATCAGGAAGGCTTATGACTGTTTTTACTCAGGGTGTCAGTTAAAAAGAATGTTATACTTCTTGTTAACATCAAGAGATTCTGCCATGAAAACTCAATATATTCGATTCTCATGTATTTACCCTAATGTAAACTATGCTTAGCATCAAATGTTATTTTCATTACTCTCCTGTGACAATGTATTCAATAATTTTTTTAATGCAGCACTTAGAAATTTTCTTTTAAGGACCCTTAAAATATAGCCTACAGGAAAGTCTACCAAGTAGAACTGCTGTTAGAAAAAAGCTTAGACTTTCCACATTGAGACTTGCTTTCTTATTCCACCCCCAAATTCTTCAAGTACTTCCAAGATTCAGCCCCACTTCCAAACAACAGGCAAGACCAGTTGGACCACTACATATCCTGCTTTGCTACTCAATTTCCAGTAAATGGCTGAAATAACAATAAGGTTTCTTTATTTCTGATCTTTTACTAAGTTCTTTAACTGCTGTTATTCAACAGTTTATAGATGGAACTATTCTTCAGTATAGATTCCCATGCATGACTCGAGGATATTTTAGTTTCCATTATCTTTCAGAAAGCCCAAGAGTGAGGGAAGGACACTGCCTTCTAGGTAACAGTCATACAGTAGGGCAGGTTTAACAGGAAAAATGGAAGCTTCTATACAGGCAAAATGGCAGCATGTTTACTATACTTAATATTATATATATATATATATAATTTGGCAAACAACTAAACATTTCCTATCTATCATTAGCAACTTACGTGTGTCCAGTATGTATCTGTCACTTTGTCCCTGGGATCACTGAAGAGATTACTATTGCTTGTTTTATCTCATCAGCCTTATGTCTCACCAACAACATCAGCAATGTTTCCCTGCTCCGTCTCAGAAAGCTGATCGCTCAGCCACTCTCCCACCACCCCTCCTACTCTGCAATGGATGACCTTCCTCTCCCTTTGCCACCACTGCACACTGGACATGCCTCTACAACTGAATCCACAGAAATGGATTTCAATTATCTCATCATTTGTCTGTCTTCTTTGTACTTCGAGCTTTTTGAAGGTAGTCTGAGCCCAAGCCATCATTTTATCCTTGGAGTCTGGCAGACAGTTATTCTTCAATAAGTGTTTGAACTAATTAAATTAATTAATTCAATGTGGGTCTGCTAAGGTGCAGGGGAAGAAGTACATGATCTGGCAGGCATATGCAAATTATATTTATGAGTAAGTTGCTTGCTCCAAGAATCAACCTCAGAAACAGTGTAGGAGTTTATTATGAAAACAAAGATATAACAATCCCCAAGGTCCAAGTGTATTCCTGAGGCTTAAACAAGAATAACAGTAACACATTAAGATCTATTATTAGAAAAAAAGGGAAAGCATACCTCTAATACATCACATTTACAGTAAATTTTTATGTATTATTATTAAATTTAGCATATCAATTACATTAAAATGATAAAACTCAAAAGAAATCCACACATAAACTCCCAGTTCTTAGGAGATAAAAGTTGAAATGACAAAATTTAAAGAAATGAGCAAAATATATTATGTAAAGCCTGATGATCACCTCTTGATAAGACTACTGCTGTATTTCTATTTCCAGTGCCCTTCTTCTATCTTTTCTTCATATTGTAGTCCAAGTAGATTGTTTTTAATGTAATTTTCAGTATGTGGCTTATGTGTATCACATGTCTTCACACAGATCTTAAATTTAAATCCAACAATAGTACTTACAGCTTATTTTACCAGACTTATACCATTCTTTACTACTCTGAAAATTGATATGTAATGGGAAAGAATTAAACACTCTTTCCTTTATGAATAGTATTTAGGGGTAACTGAATAGTAGGTGAGGGAAAGATTTACAGAAGGTAACAACGTTAGTTAAGAATATAGACCCTGGAGAAGGAAATGGTATCCCATTCCAGTATTCTTGCCTGGGAAATCCCATGGACAGAGGAGTCTGGCAGGCTGCAGTCCATGGGGTCACAAGAGTCAGACAGGACTTAGTGGCAAAACCACCACCACCAATAAAACAGAAGTAATGATAAAAATGTGAAAGGCACCATTTCGCAAGCCCTAACGATATACAGGATCCTGGCAGTAATCAATAGGTGAAAAGTTGATGGGAAATTTTGCAATGGATGGAGGTGAAAACACCTGAACCACTTGATACAATAAACTCCCCACAAGTGGAACAGTGGCCTGGCCTGTATATTCTTACTGATACGATGCATTGGAAGGCACCGTTAATGTGTATCTAGCACTGTTGCCTACAGTATCGAATCTGAATTTATTCAAGGCTCTAAATTCAACTACCAATTATAAGAAATGTATTTTATCCGTGTTAATCAATATTACCCTTTTAAATAATCTTATAGTAAGCTGGATTTAGAAAAGAGGAACGAGAGATCAAATTGTCAACATCCGTTGGATCACTGAAAAAGGAAGGGAGTTCCAGAACAACGTCTATTTCTACTTCACTGACTATGCCAAAGTCTTTGACTGTGTGGATCACAATAAACTGTGGAAAATTCTAAAAGAGATGGGAATACCAGACCACCTGCCCTGCCTCCTGAGAAATCTGTATGCAGGTCAGGAAGCAACAGTTAGAACTGGACATGGAACAACAGACTGTTGCCAAATAGGAAAAGGAGTACGTCAAGGCTGTATATTGTCATCCTGCTTATTTAACTTATATGCAGAGTACATCATGAGAAACGGTGGGCTGGATGAAGCACAAGCTGGAATCAAGATTGCTGGGAGAAATATCAATAACCTCAGATATGCAGATGACACCACCCTTATGGCAGAAAGCGAAGAAGAACTAAAGAGCCTCTTGATGAAAGTGAAAGAAGAGAGTGAAAAAGTTGGCTTAAAGCTCAACATTCAGAAAACTAAGATCATAGCACCTGGTCCTATCACTTCATGGCAAATAGATGGGGAAACAGTGACAGACTTTATTTTGGGGGCTCCAAAATCACTGCAGATTGTGACTGCAGCCATGAAATTAAAAAACGCTTACTCCTTGGAAGAAAAGTTATGACCAACCTAGACAGCATATTAAAAAGCAGAGACATTACTTTGCCAATGATGGTCCATCTAGTCAAGGCTATGGTTTTTCCAGTAGTCATGTATGGATGTGAGAATTGAACTATAAAGAAAGCTGAGAGCCAAAGAATTGACGCTTTTGAACTGTGGCACTTGAGAAGACTCTTGAGAGTCCATTGGACTGCAAGGATATCCAAACAGTCCATCCTAAAGGAAATCAGTCCTGAATATTAATTGGAAGGACTGATGCTGAAGCTGAAACTCCAATCCTTTGGCCACCTGATACTTACTTCCTTAAGTGTCCTGACTCCAAATACAGTGACATGGGGAGATAGGGCTTCAACCCATGATTCTTGGAAGAGAGACAGTTTGGGTCATGAATAGTGAATAACAGGTTCGATTGGGTGGGTTTTACCAAAGTCTGCTGGCAGGGAAAGGACATCTTGGAAAATGGATGAAGAGCAAGCAAAGCCAGGACTCAACCTTAGGGCTTGAGGTTTTAAGAGAGAAGGCTATTTTTAAGAGAGAGGGCTATTTTCCCCCACCCTTTGTTCCTAAATATAGAACTCTTTGTGAGACCAGCTAACATGTCCTGGGATCCTGCTCTGGAGAAGGATGGGTGATCTGAGATGTGATGTGAATTCAGTGAACTGAACCTTGAGGTCTAACGCAGAATACTATGGCAGACTGTACAAGACTTGAAGCCACTTGGGTGTTTCCTAGGCAAAGAGGGGGAGTCTACCATCCTGTGTGGCACCTGTGTGCACTAATGACCCCAAGGAATAGAAAGCAAAGCAGGGGCTCCAGTGGCCTAACTGGTCTCTTAGAATTCAGAGGTATGGTTGGCTCTTGGGGAGTTCTTGGAGATTTTGCCGGGAATGAAAGAAAAGATCTCAAGAAGGAGAGGCTAAACTTCATGTTAATTGAGATTTTACCCCAAGCTGAAGAATGCCATGGGAGAACATATAAGGAAGTCCAGGGAAAGACGCACCTATCTCTGCTCTGGGAGGCCAGTTAAGGCCTCTTTACTTGTGAGCATGGATGCATTTAACAGGTGGAGGGAGAGAAGAGGGGAAGGACATTCCAACAGTCCGGGCTGAGGGAGCGTTACATACCTGTGTTAGTGGAGATGGTGCGTTGTGGTTGGGAGTGAGGTAGGGACTCACACTGGACAGCTAGGCAATAGCCTAATGCGAGAGTTTGGATCAGAATGCAGTCGAGATCTGGGTCATAAACGTTGCCAGCATCATTAATATTTGTGTAGGTTCAAAGCAGGTTTAAAGAGGTAAAGAAAGAAGAAGGGATTTCTCCCACCCCCAAATCCCAAGCACAGGAAAACAGTGATCTGGAAGTGGCACTAGGAGCAGGTTGGAAGCCGTCTCAGGTCTGAACCACTGTCTGTCTGTCTGTCTGTCTCTCTCACACACACACACGCACACACACTGTCTCATTTTTTATTGAACAATGTAAAAGCAGGAGTTTTCTTATGAACCTTTACCCTTATTCTGCAAGGAGAAAAATTATTTTTTCATTGTGAAAAAGTATTTTAACTTTTTTCAGTTATTAACTTTAGTGATTATCTTTACATTTTATTTTAAAGTTGAAAATAAATATGAAATTTAAAAGGCACTCAGCCACATACAATGCACACATATATTGATATGTGTGATAGGAATAATTATTTGATTTACAAGAATAAGTAGATAGTTTTGAAAAGGCCAAATTATCCATTCATTAAAAATCATAATTACAATTATGTGGCAAAATTAATTTTCTATAAAATAGGTTTTTCTGTCTGGAAAATGGAAGTGAATTATTTTACAAACTCGTGTAACTTAAGGCCACTTTTCATGCTCATAACTCATAATTAATATATGGTAGAGTAATTTAGCACATTTTAAAATTAAAGAAGAGTTTTTTAGTTAACTCAGCTTTCTGAATTTTACGCAATTTTTAACTTTTAAATGTAAACATAATAAAATGAAAAATAGTTATTAGATATTATAATAAAGTAAAATGAAGATAGCATTAATGTAACTATTTCAAAAATTCAGGAAACATTTCAATCATTGTATAAAAATACATAAAATTAATACTACTTCTGATTCTCTTTGGGCCTTATTAAATATTATTACTATTAATAGATCTATGTAATTCAAGACATTTCATCCATTGGACTCAGAAAGTCATTTTCAGAAATCTAAAAGACATACAAATAAAAGTGTCATTAAAGGTAATATCAGTAAATCAGAAAAGTTAAAGCCTTTATTTTTCAGATATTATTATTAGTGTTATTATCAGTGTTATTCTCTTGAAATGTTAAAAATGAAACCCACCTAGAATTAGTGTTGAGGTCATAAAACTCTGTTGGGCAGTATTGTCTTCCTCCATGAACTTTTCAACTTTCCTCTTTCCAGTCATATCTCTAGTACCCAATATTTATTAACAGTTACTAGGTGTTGGTCACTGCTTTAGGCATGGGTAGTGTAAGAGCAAATTCTCACTGTTTTCTCTCATCACCACTCTAGGAATACTTTTTCCCTCTTGACAAAAGAGAAAACCAAGGCACAGAACATTAACTTGCCTAAGATTACAAAGCAAATAATCATGAAATTGAAATCAAACACCTTGACTCCAGAGATGGTGCTCATCATCCCTTGCTTTTCTCTATCTTTCATACAATGAGCCCTTCTAAACTATGCCACCTGTTATTTGTGACCACATTTGGATATCCTTTCACCTGACTGGGGTTCTTTTTCCTTCCCTAAAATACAAACAAGGTGAATATATTTTATCTTTCATTAAAACCTTTTAGAATTCAAGACTTTCTTTCTAGTCACAACATTTTGGTTACTATGTTTAATTTATAATTTATTTGGCTTTGCCCTGGAGAACAACATACCCTTAAGAGCTACCATTCATTAAGCACCTTGGCTCCAGTCACTGTATTTCATTTTACAGTTGAGGAAATTAAGGCTTAAAAATTTAAGTTTGAGGCATACCTTGGAAATATTGTGGATTCTTTTCCAGACCACCTCAGTGAAGCAAATATCACAGTAAAACAAATCACACAATTTTTTTGGTTTCTTGGTGCATTTAGAAGTTATGTTTACACTATGATGTGGTCTAGTCAGTGTGCAAAGCAGCAGGTCTAAAAAACAATGTACATACTTTATTTAATTTTATTTTTAAAAAATTATCATTGGAGTATAGTTGCTTTGCAATGTTGTGTTAGTTTCTGCTGTTCAGCAGAGCAAATCAGTTATAAGTACACATATATCCTGTCTACTTTTTAGATTTCCACATTGTACAGACTTTAAGTAAAAAATACTTCATTGCTAAAAAAATTCAAGCCATCATCTGAGCCTTCAGTGAGTCATAGTAACATCAAAGATCACTGGTCACAGAGGACCATAACAAATACAATAATAATGAAAAGTTTGAAATATTTGCAAGAATTACCGAAATGTGACACAGAGATCTGAAGTGAGCAAATGCTGTTGGGAAAATGTTGCTGATTGACTTGCTCAACACAGGGTCATCACAAACCTTCAATCTATAAAAAACACAGTATCTGAAAAGCACAATAAGGCAAAGTGCAATAAAACAAGGTAGGTCGTCCCAGCCCGTATTTCCATTGAGAATTGTGATCAATGCTGGTAACATTCCTTTGGAGGACATTTCCTTTTTTTTTGTCCCTGTGTAAATTGATGTATTTGGGTACTTCTTTTAATACTCACAGCAAGTGTGACAGGTTGTTTTATATGTAAAGATGTTAAGTCTTAAGAGTAGTTAGGTCCCACATTGCAAATATGTGATGCTTACCTAGTCTCAGATCAATGGTGAGGTCAAACTTGTAGGGGTAGTGAAGTAATAGAAGATACACTCTGAGATGAATATTACTTTTAGATTCTGCTCTTCCACTTAACAGCTGAGTGAATTTTGTCAAATTATGTCACCTTTCTCATCTGTTAAATGGGAGTATTATATACAGCCCCCTCTCATTATCTGCATGTTCCAGATCCTTGAATTGAATCAACCATGGATGGAAAATTCTCAGAGAAAAGTTCCAGAAGTTTCCAAGAAGCCAAACTTGAATTTACTATGGCAGCAACTATTTACATAGCATTTTCCTTTTATTTACAGCTTTTTGTATTCAGTATTATAAGTAATCTAGAGATGATTTAAAGTATATGGAAGGATGTGTAACTTCCATGAAAATGCTACATCATTTTATATAAGGGCCTTGATCATCTGAAGATTTTGTTTTTCTTGCTGGGAGGTCCTAGAATCAGTCCCCTGAAGATACCAAGGGATGACTGTACCTGCACATAGGATTTTATGAGCTTTGCATTAGTGGAGTGCTGAGAAGCGGGTCTGGTTCAGAGTAAGTACTGTGTAAATGATGTAAGCATGACTTCATCCTCATCATCTTCATCATCCTTATCTTATAGTAGGTTTTTTTTTTCCTGTCTTAAATCTTGCTTCAGCTTGTTTCTTCTCCATTAGATTTATTTAGATTTCGCATGGCCAGAGTAGTGAGTCTCTTTGTGTCTGTTTTGTTTAGAAAACGAGGGTGTTTCATAGGATTCAACATCCTTGATAAGAGTAAAACATCCAGCTGAATAGGAAATTTTTGAGTATTTTAGATTTTAAAAAATAATAATAATTTAGACATTTCTTGCTTATGCTCAGTCTCATTTGACAAAGGATTTGGGGTGGCCACCTCATGCGATAAGTTGACTCACTGGAAAAGACTCCGATGCCGGGAAAGGTTGGGGGCGGGAGGAGAAGGGGACGACAGAGAATGAGATGGCTGGATGGCATCACCGACTCTGTGGACATGAGTTTGAGTGAACTCCAGGAGTTGGTGATGGACAGGGAGGCCTGGCGTGCTGTGATTCATGGGGTCGCGGAGAGTCGGACACGACTGAGTGACTGAACTGAACTGATGGAAAACATACAATATAAAATGATAGTATAAATTATAAAACTAGGTGAAAGAAAGCTGGACGGGAAAATGGTAGAAGCGGGCTAAACCAGAGTCCAAGACAGTTGCTTAAAAGCTCCACTTCTCTTGGGCTCTCTCCTCTGAACTCTTGGTTGTGGGGTTCTGAGGGCTCACAGTACCTTCCTATTTCTCTTTCCTTTTCTCCTTTTCTTCTTGGGACTTAACCTGCACACCTCCTCAGATAAACGTACTGAATAGTTCTCATGAGACCTCTATTCTCATTGGTTTTGTATCTTTCTGTTTTACCCAGAACTGCTCAGTTCACTTTCTGAAGAAGAAACAGGAAAGGGCAGAATGTTACTAACTCCTTCTTCCAGGGTGTTCAAATTACCACAACATTGAGAGCTTTTCATTGTGTATGCTTTTCCAAAAATTCCTATTTAGAAAGTCACATATACGCTTATCATTATTTTACTAAAAAGTTCACTGAGTAAATGAATTCCATAGGATTCGAAAAAATAAAGTTTGCTGTGAATGGTGGGTGACATTGTTATTCAATAGGGTGCTCTTAAAAACAGACCAAATGCTTTTTGCAGTTTTCAATTTGTAAGAAAATGATTTCATTAGAGGGGAAGAGAAAGGGGAAAAACCATCAGTGGGAATGTTGGAGAATGCAGACTCCTCATGAGACCAGCAGAGAAGACAAACTAAGTGTACAGATGCAGATTAAGCCTCAGAACATGAGGGTGTAAAAGGGATTTAATGGTGGGGTGGATTATAGAAATCCATGTAACAATGTTAAATAATTATATTTCCAACCGAGATCAAAGCAGTGCTGATTGAACGCCCTCAAGCTGTTAACACGAAGTATCATGAAGGGAAAAAACCCCTGCCTCAGAGATTGGTCAGCCTGGGCAAACAATGTCTGTGATCTATAGACGTTCCAACTCTATTGAAGGCACCCGTTGTGGGGGAGGAAAAATGGAGGAAGCCTGTGAGGGAATTTCTTCCTTTGGATCTCGATATTGAAACTGACTTTTACAGCTGTTTGTAATTGGGTTGAAATTGCTCAAAAAATAGGTATATGATTAACCCTTTCATTTGGAGGCTGGAGAAAAGACTCAGGCGTATTATAGATATCAATTCTATAATTGACTTACCATTCTTGATTTTTCTCTTTGAGGAAAATGTCACTTTTTGCTGCATATACCGGGATTGATATTGATTGCAGATGAGGTTACCAGAAAAAAGATTCTTTGCGGAAGACACATTTATGTACAGAAGGAGCAAAGATGTCTTGACTATCAAGGGGAAAAAAAAATGAGACAACATTAATTTGTGGATATTTTTTATTTTGTAATGTCTCCAAGACATTATAAAATGTAAAATTATGAAACAACTGAAATTATCAAAAGGGACAACCAATTAAATTAACTGCAATCACAAGTGTGTTAGACTAATTTCATGTAGAACTATATATGTATTAGCATCTATCTATCTATTTATTATATGATAAAGGAAAGAGAGAAGCATAGTTTTTACACCTTATAGCTAGATGCATCTTTTTCTACTTTTTAAAAAATGAAATTATTATTTTAAGTCACTAAAAACACAAAGCCAAAAAGTGTTAAAACTAGATTTATGGAAATTACATTCTATATTTTATATTTCTCTTTAAAAATATATAGCTGACATATATGGTTGACTTGTACAGTTGCTACATAGTTGACATAAAAAGTTGAATTATGTAGTTGAAGAGCCAACTCTTTGCAAATGGTTTTCATGGTATTCTGGATATTGTGACTGGAATTTAACTTGGGGTGGGTTAAAACAGAGATTTAAGTAAGGCACATGACATTTCGAATACAATTACAATTTTAAGATTTAGAATTTTGGAACTGAGGTATCTACCACATTTAAAATTTTGAGTCTTTTTGTTAGGAGATGAAATATTGATCCGGATATTTGATAATAAATATTTATATATCAGTTAACAAGGTGGTATGGCTTTTTGAGAGAAAATTGGTTTTGGATAGACAAAATCTGAATTTTCTTAGAATAATTTAATACAATTTTTGCTCAGTCAGGTACCTGTGGCTCAACGTTTAGGTAAGGATGTTTCAAGAATGAAGACTTTCTGCTGTATGACTCCTTCTGTTGTAGGAAATAACCAATATTAAAGATAATGCCTCATTAAATCGGTGTGATAAATGGCCTAACTTCATGGCTTTTCTTAGGTAGAGATTTTATGACATTACATTTTAATATTTTAAATTTTAATATGAATGCATTTTCCTTGCCAAACTAATTTCTATTTTTATAGGGGTACAGATGTGTTAGCTGTATTCTCATCTGTGGAAAACATCATTTCTCCTATGTAAAATATTATTTTAAAATCATATTCGTGTGGTATTGGAGAGAATGATAAGAAATTATAGGAGTAAACTCTTAATGAGTATATATTGAATATTCTCAATACTGTTTAAAACAATAATAAAAATATAAATTAAGACAATTTCTACAAGCTACCAGCTAATTATTAGTCAATTTTATGGTTTCCTACACATTTTTATGTTTAGGATGTCAGTAATGTTCTAACGTTAGTCTTATATATTTAACAACTGAATAATTTGGTTATTTTTATTTTATTTCTTTTCATTGTTCCTTTTCATTTACATGGACACAAGCACTTTTTTTCATTATTATTTCCATAGTTTCTTCTTTACAGAGAAGGTTTAAAAAGTGCATAAGAAGTTCATTAACTGCCCAAGTTACCCATAGTGAAATGCTGTTGCTATAGATTGTAACTTTAATTTTTTTGGTTGCTTAAAGTAATATCATTTTACCCCATACGTAATTACACACTTGAATAAATGCCAAATGAAATAATTTTTTTTAATTGCTTTATTTTCTTATTTTTGAGAAAGTTCTCTTTTTGGTTTAAGAATACAAAAGACGGCATGGTTATTGATGAGTTTGTGCTCCGTTGCTTCATTCGTGTCCCACATTTTAGGAACCCATGGACCTTATGGAGCCCACCAGTCTCCTCTGTCCATGGAATTCTCCAGGCAAGAATACTGGAGTGGGTTCCCGTTCCCTCCTCCAAGGGATCTTCCTATCCCAGCGATCGAACCCGCATCTCCTGCATTGCAGGCAGATTCTTTACTGTTTGAGCCACAGGGGAAGCCCTTATTTCTAGTATTACTCAGTCTCAACCCCAAATCTAATTTTTTCAACATTATAGTTATTAGCATCTTAAATGGCTTGACCTCTGTGATTCTGGCACATCATTGCCTCACTATGAGGATGAAGAATAGACATTCTCTATTAATGCTACTTATATCATCAGGGAAAAAAATAACTTAGATATATTAAGTGAGCTGACTCACTGGAAAAGACTGATGCTGGGAAAGGTTGGGGGTGGGAGGATAAGGGGATGACCGAGAATGAGATGGCTGGATGGCATCACTGACTCTGTGGACATGAGTTTGAGTGAACTCCGGGAGTTGGTGATGGACAGGGAGGCCTGGCGTGCTGTGATTCATGGGGTCGCGGAGAGTCGGACATGACTGAGCGACTGAACTGAACTGAACTGATTAAGTGAGCATTTATTACATATGAGAAACTGTGTCAGACACTTAACAGCCAACATCTCAAACAATCCACTCAACATCTAAGGACCCAAGAAAATCATATAACTATGTTAGCACTATTGCAAATTTTAAGTTATTACTGGTTATTATTTTATTTCCTGAAAACGTTGTATGTAAACCCCCACAGTAGTTGTTCTAAAACGCTCCAGTCTTAGAATCATTAATCCTCTTTCCTCTCTACATTCCTCTCAACTACTCTCCTGAAAACAGAGTAGTTATTTTTTATGTCAGGGATTCCTTCTTGAAAACCTTTCAAAATTCAGAACTCTCACTTGTCCCATGGCGGGGAAAGGGGATGTGAGGAGAAGCTCCTGAGAGCACACAAATCTAGGAACATTGTAGCTTAGAGGGATTACAACTGCTTTGATCAGGGAGCCACATCATAACATTTTTCCCCCTATTATCTTTGCCCAGTTATATAATAATTTTGCCAACTTCAAGGTGAATCTGCTTTAATGCTGCCTTTAATTTTTCTCAGTGTGATCTCTAATATTTCAGATTGTTCACTTTTAAATTAATTGCTGCTTGTGATTAAAAGAAAATGACCTCACTATTATGTGAGGATTTCCTATAATGAACTTCTTTTCTTGTTTCACATCTCTTTATCCTTTCTTATCCTTCCCCTATCTCTCAATTCCCTGCCCCCCTTTTTGTCACCAAGTATCCCATTTTCCTTCTGTCTTCAATTTTTATCTCCCTTGTTTCTTTACTGCCTGCCATATCTCCCCAACTCACATATTCATTCATGTGAGCATGCAGTCAGCAAATATTTCCTGAGCACCTAGAGGGTGGAGGGTTCTGAAGTCAGACTGACTTCCAAGAATTGACTTTTTCATATTCATGCTCTGAGGACTTGAGCAAATCCCTTAATCCATGCCTGTTTCTTCATCTTTAAAATAGGAATAATAGCAATGGTAGCAATAATAGTAAGAATAGCCAAAGGTTGTTTTTAACTTACTACATTCCAGTAAGTTGTAAACCCATTACCTGTATTAAGTCATCCAGACAAATAAAGCATCGTGGCGTTGATACTGTTAATCCCATATTTTACCTATGAGGTTATATATTTTCATAATTTGCTTGATGTCACAGAGCCACCTGGTTTATCTAAGGATTAAATGAGTTCATTCGTGTAAAGTTCTTAGCAAAGTGCCTGGTACAGAATAAATGCTCGAAGATGTTTAGCTATTATGATGGTCATTATAAATATTTCCATTACTACCAAGGAAGTACTTAATTAATGTTAGCTGTTGTTATTATAATGATGAGTAAGGCACCGTGCTAGGTACCCTGGTTTAAAAGATAAGTCAACTATGATGGCTGCCCTCAGGAAGCTTACAGTATGTCAAAGAACTTTAAAAGTTTGTCATTTTCTCTTTTTTTTCAATTTCCTTTTTTTCTCCCTCTTCTCTGCTGCCTGCCATCACAACCCCCCACCTCATCTTCTATCTCTTTCTTCTCTGAGAGAAGTGGAATAGCACAGGACTTAAAACCATAGACGCAAGAGCTAGGAAGAAGACCTGCTTCACGTCTTGACTTCTGCTCTCTAGCTGAGTGACTTTTGACAAGTGAATTCGCTTTGCCATGCCTCAGTATCTTCTTCAATAGAATGGGACAATAATACGGCTACCTCAAAGGGTCGTTGAGAATATTAACTGACATGTACACTTAAAGAGAATAGTACATGGGCGTGGTAAACGCAATGGAAGTGGAAGCTAATTTTCCTCTGTTTTTACTCATTTAATTGCAAAAATAGATGTGAAGTTTTAAATATATACTTTGATTACTGTGAATTAATTATGTTGATTGTTTGTGTTCCCTGTTCTTAATTTTAACATGTTTCATGTTTAGTACTTTACATTGTTTACTTTCAAAAAGTCAGTCAATTCAGTAGCTCAGTTGTGTCTGACTCTGCGACCCCAAGGACTGAAGCACGCTAGGCTTCCCTGTCCATCACCAACTTCCGGAGCTTGCTCAAACTCATGTCCATCAAGTTGGTGATGCCATCCAACCATCTCATCCTCTGTCGTCCCCTTCTCCTCCCGCTCTCAGTCTTTTCCAGCATCAGGGTCTTTTCCAGTGAGCCAGTTTTTGCATCAGGTGGCCAAAGAATTAGAGTTTCAGCATCAGTCCTTCCAATGAATATTCAGGACTGATTTTTCCTGTAGGATTGACTGGTTTGATCTCCTTGCAGTCCAAGGGACTCTCAAGTCTTCTCCAACACCACAGTTCAAAAGCATCAGTTTTTTGGCACTCAGCTTTCTTTATAGTCCAACTCTCACATCCATATATGACTACTGGAAAAACCATAGCTTTGACTAGATGCACCTTTGTTGGCAAAGTAATGTCTCTGGTTCTTAATATGCTGTCTGAGTTGTCATAGCTTTTCTTCCAAGGAGCAAGCGTCTTTTAATTTCATGGCTGCGGTCACCATCTGCAGTGATTTTGGAGCCCCCCCAAAATAAACTCTCTCACTGTTTCCATTGTTTCCCCATCTATATGCCATGAAATGGGACCAGAAGTCATGATCTTAGTTTTTTGAATGTTGACTTTTAAGTAGAATTTTTCACTCTCCTTTTTCACTTTCATCAAGAGGCTCTTTAGTTCTTCGCTTTCTGCCATAAGGGTGGTGTCATCTGCATATCTGAGGTTATTGATATTTCTCCTGGCAATCTTGATTCCAGCTTGTGCTTCATCCAGCCTGGCATTTTGCATGATTTACTCTACATATAAGTTAAATAAGCAGGGTGACAATATACAGCCTTGGCATACTCCTTTCCCAATTTGAAACCAGTCTGTTGTTCCGTGTCCGGTTCTAACTCTTGCTTCCTGACCTGCATACATATTTCTCAGGAGGCAGGTCAGGTGGTCTGGTATTCCCATCTCTTTCAGAATTTTCCACAGTTTGTTGTGATCCACACAGTCAAAGGCTTTGGCATAGTCAATGAAGCAGAAATAGATGTTTTTCTGGAACCCTCTTGCTTTATCAATGATCCAATAGATGTTGGCAAAGTACTAAACTAGAGTTATTTTAAGTTCTCTTATTATTAGTAATGTTTCCTCTGAAACAATGACTCACATTTTTAAAAGTTTATTACTTCTCTGCTATGAGGTGTAACTTTTGCTTATTTGGTTATATTTTTTCTATACTTGAAATCTTTCTCCCACACGTCCCATTGGAAACAGTTTCTGATCATCCATTGTATCATTCTGCTGGTGATTTTCTCCAGTGGGTTAGCACATTCTCTTGTTTAGAGCCTTCCATCTTGGAACATATTTTCCTTGGCAAACTGTATATGTTAAATACCAGCTTCAGACAGAATTGGGCAGAGTGATGATTTTGTGTATGCATGGTTTGTATACATTTGTTGAGAGCTTACTAGGCCTAGGACCACAAAGAAAAGTAAGATATGCCATTTTTAGCATAAACTGCTCACTGTCTGAATGGACAAGAAGCAGAAACATCTTATTTGAAAGTATCATGGTTGGCACTATTTCAAGAGTATAATCAAATCCCAAGGAAGAACCAAGGAGAATTTAATCAGTCTCTTCACGTCTAAAGACATATCACTTTTGGGCAGAATCTTTGTGAACAAGGGTTTGGTTTACTCAGTTAATGGGTTGTCAAGTCTGAACTTAAGAATGTAGGTTGTGGCTGGCCAAGCTTATATGTTTCTCCTAAAGAATTGGGATGAGGGTGAGCGGTAGGGGCAGGACTGCATGCAGAACCCTTTCCATGTCTCCAGAGAGAAACTTGCTCTTGGAGGCCTCTTTTAAGTTCTGCACTATCAGCTATTCTCCACTGATTGCTTGGGATTTTGGTTCTGACGAGCAGAAGCTCTGCTTAGTTATAGCTCTTGTCAGAACTATCACTAAATTCGAATGCACCTACATAGTCTCTTTATCATAAAAATAATTTAGATTTAACTGCTGGGGTTTGACCTTCTCTGGGAATCATTTGGATTATTCCTCAAGGCCCCAGTTTCTAGGTGAGTGTTTCACAAAATGTGGTCAGTGGACTACTTGAGCACCACCACAGATATACCAAATAAAGTCCATAGAATTTTTATGCACAATGATCTTTGAGAACCTGTATGCATGCATGCTAAGTTGCTTCAGTCATGTCCAACTCTTTACGATTGTATGGACCGTGTGCATCTCCTCTGTCCGTGGATTGTCCAGGCAAGAATACTGCAGTGGGTTGTCATGCACTCCTCCAGGGAATCTTCCTGGTCCAGGGATTGAACCCACATATCTTACAGCTCCTGCAACAGCAGGCAGATTCTTTACCACTAAGGCCACCTTGGAAGCCCTAAGAATCTGTATCAGTTCAGTTCAGTTCAGTTCAGTCGCTCAGTCATGTCTGACTCTTTGCGACCCATGAATCACAGCACGCCGGGCCTCCCTGTCCATCACCAACTCCCGGAGTTCACTCAAACTCATGTTCATCGAGTCGGTGATGCCATCCAGCCATCTCATTCTCTGTCGTCCCCTTCTCCTCCTGCCCGCAATCCCTCCCAGCATCAGAGTCTTTTCCAGTGAGTCAACTCTTCGTATGAGGTGACCAAAGTATTGGAGTTTCAGCTTTAGCATCAGTCCTTCCAAAGAACCTGTATAGGTACCTGCAAAATAAGTTGGAAACTGATGAGCTTTAACGACCTTTTATTCACTTTGGTTAAATATTTGAGAAAAAAATTGTCCTTTAGACAGTACCCCAGTATGCTTTCAAAGAATCAGTCTAATTTATTTTAGAGTGTTGAACATAAGCAGATGTATAATTTTTCAGTATTTGCTAGGAACTACGAAGTTAAAACATAAAAGCTACTAGAAATCCGAAATAAATAAATTATTAATTTATTGCTTCATCCAAGTAAATATCCCTGCTGCTTTACTTAGTAAACATTTTATTTTCAGCCAACATCACAGAATACATGCCATTGAATCATTAGTAATTAAAGTTGATTAAATTCTATAACTGGAGAATGACTTAAATATTAAAAAACCTGACATCTGACTTTTAAACTCATCTTGTGTTTCACAGTCCTCTATTCTCACCTAGAATATGCCTTTGCTCTCCTACCCTAAACTGACCCATCTTGAAAGATCTAATTCAGAATCTTCTATGATCTTTTACTCTATGATCTTTTACAGGGGGAGCCCTGTAATACCAGTAGTTCATACAATTTATTTTGTAATGCATCAAACATGTTTTGTGACATTTATCTCTTATTCTTGCAAACAGATGTTTAAATCTTGTTTTAAACGTTGTGCATGTGTATGTCTTGTCTCTCTAACTAGCTGACTTAACTCTTTATATATCCAGTGGAGCCCAGCACAGTCTCAGACGCAATAGAGTTTCCGTAAATATTGAATGATTTGAGATGTACACAGTTTCAGTGGGTTAAAGAGAACATAAAAGAATCATTTCTACTACAGTTTCCTTGAATACAGCTGCTAACAAGATTAAAGTCCACTCAGGAATGCTATTGTATCAACTTTTATGCCTAGATAGAACTCCTGTAGGATAACAGAGTTAAAGGAATAGTCACTCACTTCCAAATGTAATTTTTGGAATTTCTCCCTCACTTCCAAAACCTTCAGAAATATAGGATCTCAAACTTAGAAAAATTACTTTGTATAATTATTTGTTCACTTATTATCTATGAAAATATATGCAATTGTGTTAACACAAATGGATATGGATATAAATGTGCTTATAGCTACACACATGTGTACACATACACACACATGTGCAAGCAGATACACTAGCTTTTAGTGTTAAGGAGAGAATCTAATCGACTTTATTCTTTCGTTTTGCATCTTAGATTGGAAAAGTTCCAAAGCATTTACAGGGCTCTGCTGCCTTAAACAGGCTACCGTGCCATATGGCAGTTTTACTGTGATGGTTTAGTTATAATTGATTTATATTAGATTATGATGATATACTCGGTAGTCCATTAACAAAGTGACTAAGCTGAGTTCTTGACTACTGGATAAGCCTGTATAAAATTTAAGATTTTTATTTCTAATTTTCAGTTCCAGTCTTTGATACTGTCTCTCTTTGATTCTGTGCTCTTTGTATCTAAAATTCATCTGCTCTGGGAAAATGTTTTACAAGAGACCTATATTATGAATCATGTTGCTTCAAGTTCACAACATGATGATGTTACTATGATGTTGATACTCTTCATTTTCAGTCAAGCATTCAGCAATAGTTGCTAAGTTACTCATGTTGAAAATGGTCAGGAAACATGTAAATTCACTGTGAACTAAGTAACTTAATATGAACCAACACTTTTAAGAAAACCGTACCATACCAACATTTTAAACTGAGATGCTAATGAGAAACAAGATTAGATTTGTGATTTTCCTCCTTCTTTTTTTTTTTTTAGTTTTCCTATCCTTTTTCTATCTCTTCATAATGTCATTGATAAGTTAAAAAAAAATGACCAAGAATCAACTAGCACAGATCTCATAACCTCTTAATTATTTAAAAATAATTAGTAAGAATTCTATGGAGAATTTAAAAAATTTATCTTCTTATAATCTAATTTATAGTAAATCTTCAACTATTAACTATTAGCAAATATAAAGTTACATAATTTGCAAACCTAATAGGAACATGTTTAAAAGCAAAGCAATGAAAACTTAAATGACTAGTTAGAGATGGTCATGTTGGGGAGTACAGCTTTAAAAACATTCATCCTAGATGAATACTTTTCTTACTTCAAGCAAAACAGCTTTAGCTTTTCTTTTCATTTTTTTGGTCACAGTTTCCCCACCCTATTGCCCTCAGGAAAACCCCACTCCTGAGTTTGTGAGACCTCTAAGAAGCATCTCATTCCCTGATTCAGTAGTCTGTACCAATTCAGTCAAAATAAAAGAACGTCCATATAAGCAAATAAAATGTGGATTTAATGCAAACTTCCTGATTTATTGAAAAACATTGGCTAAAAGTACTTCATTTCTTTTACTGCTGCAATAAAGTGGTTTTACAGTTAGTAACATATAACTTCCAGGAGTGACAAATTTGGTACTTAAAAAATATTTAGGTTAAAAAAAGCCCTGTCACTTCTCCTAAGTCATTTTTAGAGCATGATCATTTTAATTCTTCCCTCTCTCTAATTTTATAACCAGGAGACCTTTCCAAGGAAAATCCCCTACCGTACTGTAAAGAACCCTTCTGCTTCTCATTGTTATGATTCTCGATGAATGATGAGTGAGGTTAGAATTGACCTGGAAATTAACCAACACTTGGGTGCTTTTGCTTGGTGCTCTGTTCACGTAATAAATAAACACTATCGTTTTAAAAGAGCTTAAATGTACAAATTTAACATGAAACCTGTGATTGTTAGTAGAGATCAAGTATTTCAGCTACTTAGTGCTCATGATTTGCTGAGGAAATATGGTGCCTGGTCACAATGCTACTGTCAAGGAACATTTGCAGGTGCCAAAGATTTAATCTGAGGAGGAAATTGGCCTGAATTTAAGATAATTTTGGAGATACATAGTTAAAAATTTCAATGTGTCTCTGAGAAACATTTTTAACATTATATTTGTAAGTCATTAGTGAATCGTGTTCCACACGAATAAGCAAACAGAATTTTTCAGCCACTGTTAACTTTAACAATAGAATTTTTACATTTTGCTTATTGATTTAGAGAAATGTCTGTTATGTTGTATATTTCAATTTCCATATTTAATTATGGAATTCATTTAAAAAAGCAAGCATTTCCAAGACAGAGCTTTGAATGGACAAATTAGGAAATTGGTGCTCAAAATGAGGTATGCTTTATAAATCTGTTCATAAAACAGGTAGCCAGACCTATATGATCAGAATTTCATAAAATAACTTTGAGGATTTTGGTGTTTTTTGAAATGTCTTTATAAGATTTTGATGTGTGCCTAGGAGTTAGAGGCATTTGTCAAATATTTATTCTGGATGAGGCCATGTAGACTATTTTGTAGGACAGATGTGACTTGCTCTTAAAATGGTTTTCTTCAGAGCCATTGATTTCCTGCCTGTCCTCTCCCACACTTCTCTAGAGGAGGCCCTCTCTCATAGCACTTACTGGTTTTTGTTCAAGTTCGTGTTTCAGGCAAGTTCCTCTCTTCCTCTAACTTACTGGAAACTCTGGAAGGGGAGCCTTGTCTGCCTTGCTTCCCATATTATCACTAGTGATTGGTGTAGGGTTTGGCCCACAATAGATAATTGATCAATATTTATTGAATGAATGAAGAATTTAATTTACTGCTTTAACACATTAAAATGTGCCTTTTAAAATGAGCATGCTCAAATAGTGATTTGAATGAAGAGTGGGGTGGAGTGAGGGTGAGACAGGGAGATTTAGGGAGTTGGGGAGATGGTCATTAGGAACACTACAACTTTCGAGTGTGAGCCCCCCTTCCCGCACCAGGCATTTTTGCATTTAGTGTTGCAATATTCCAGAAGTCAGTTAAAAACTGAAGACTATACAACTATGTGCCAAATTCCCACATGGTCTTTATTTGTTCTTATAGCTATGCAGTTATATTTCTACTCTACATGGAAAAGTTGAAAATTATTTGTAATAAAAACATAATTCAGTGACAGTGATAGAAATGTTCTTTGATAAGGTGTATGTTCAGCTGGTAGTGGATTTTTGGTAAATTTTTCAAGAATTTGGGAAATTGGTTAGCTTGCATTTAATAGTGAAACAAAATGAAGTACCTCAGGCAGCTGATGTATTTCTGATTACCATCATATGGGCAAAGAGTCATACAGTTACCAAATTAAATAGTATTCAGTTACCAAATTAAATAGTATTGTGTGAGTAGGAAAAGTAAAATTCTTTTAAAAAAGAATACCCAATGATTTTCTGAAACTTTCTCCTAGGACATGGCTATTAGTGATCATCTTGAAAAGCATAGGGTAGCAATGCTTTGTTTATATTAGGTACCAGCTCCTCCCTTCTACCCAAGTGGAAACTTAGGTATAAATAATTTACATGCCTATCTCAAGGTAATTTAACTATTTAATGGCAGATCTGGGCTAGAAATTGGGTCTGTAACTTACTGTAAAATCTTTCCATTACAACACTACTCTTCAAATTTTTCTACCTCTGGACCATACAGGAATAAGGGTTATAGTCACCACTTCTTCCCTTAATGCACAATGCACTTACCTCAATGATAAGAATTGTTTAATTTTGGCTCCAGAGGAAATGAATTATTTCAAGAATTAGAACATGGAACTCTGATCCAAATTTGCAAAGCAACAATGAGTCATTTGACATAACTCAATACATAATGTCCTAATTAGATATCTTCCATTTAAATGCTATTGAACATGGGAATTGAAGTTAGCACACGTCAGTTCAAGTGTCAGCACTCAGCTTCTCTACTGCTTGGCAGTGTGGTGCTGGATAATTGCTTTAGCTTCTCTGGTATAATGTTTCTTCATTTATAACATCAAATATCTGTTAAAACTGATGTGAAGATTGAATGACAATTTATGTTGAACTGCCTGTGTAAATCGTACTTTAAAAATATTATGTGATGTTTTTAAATGTGAGTTTCTATGTATCTAGTTTAGTTTATAAGAATGGAATGTGTTAAAAGAACTTACTGTCCTATATTCTACCCATGACCTGATGACATTCTACCCATACCTATAAATGCCAGAGTCAAGATAGCTAAAATAGCATACCTCTGATGATCCTGATCCCTAATGGGAATTATCTGGGCAAGTTGGGAGCAGGATTTGTCATCTATTCCAGTGCTCTTGCTTGGAGAATCCCAGGGATGGGGGAGGCCGTCTATGGGGTCACACAGAGTCGGACACGACTGAAGTGACTTAGCAGCTTGTAATTTGAGATTTCTTCATGATACTGACAATTTGGGCTTTCCAGGTGGCTCAGTGGGTAAAGAATCCACCTGCAACGCAGGATATGCCGGTTAGAACCCTGGGTTGGGAAGATCCCCTGGAGACGGAAATGACAACCCATTCCAGTATTTTTGCCTGGAAAATCCCATGGAGAGAGGAGCCTGGTGGGCTACAGTCTTTAGGGTCACAAAGCGTCAGACAAAATTGAGCAACTGAGCACAGCAACAGTAAACAATTTATGCTATCATAAAATTTGAGGTAAATAGCAGTCTTAGGATTGGAAGGCACCTAACAGAGACTGGTAACTGGATTCCCAAGCCCAAATCCTGTAGATATTGATTCTATGATGTAGAGAGGGGCCTGGGAATCTACATTGTTAATAGTTCCTCCTCATGTTGGATCAGGTGATTCTGCTGACCACCTGCTTGGGTGTGAGAAGCATGAAAGTGATAGTCACTTAGTTGTGTCTGACTCTTTTCGACCCCTGGTGTAGCCCACCAAATTCCTCTGTCAATAGGACTCTCCAGGCAAGAATCCTGGAGTGAGTTACCATTCCCTTCTCCAGGGGATCTTCCCAACCCAGGGATCAAACCCAGGTCTCCTACATTGGAGGCAGATTCCTTACCATCTGAGCCACCAGGGAAGCCCTGCACTACTTCAAATTCCTGGTTGGATTATTTAATTATCCTCCTTTTCCCTCTGACCCAGGTTTTCCTGAAACCCAGCTAGAGTTCAACAGTTTTGATGCTTGAAACATTTTACTGTGAATAATGAAGGGCCCAAAGATAATGTATGCATGCTTTTTTTTTTCTTTTTTGGTTGATCTAGATAATCTTGCAATAAGAAAACTGTGAAAACCATTTTTGACAAAAAAGTATGTTTTCCATTTTCATGTTGCTCTCAGAGACCATAAAATTTTGTATCCTGTTCTTTGCTGACATAATAATGATGGGGTTTCTCGTTTTATTTCTTACTCTGGGGCTAATTTGACACTGAATCAGTTTTAAGATACCCAGGTTGGCGTTAAAATTCAAATTGATATGTAGAAACTTGTGTCATTGTGAGAAAAGTGACAAAAAAACATAGACACGTGTTTCAGTCTGTATTACTTACTTTTTACTGTCTTTCAGAACTAGAGAAGATGGATATTTATGTATTTTTTAAAAGTTGTTATATTTTTTCCAGTAGGTCCTGCTTTTTTGAGACTATAAACTCCTTTTTAATCCATGTATTAAAAATATAGATATTCCCCTCTCTGGATTCCCAGTTTCAGTGCCTTATACATAGAGGGGCATGGCCAAAAATGTGTTCTTTCTTCTAAACCATTTAAATATTATGGTAATGTCTATAATTGGCAACTTAGTTACATTTGCAGAATCCCTGTACAGCAGCACTTAGATTGATGAGTGATTGAAGAACTGGGAGAAGGTATGTATAACCAGGGCCAAGTATCTGGGGATTCTGCCTGACACGCAGACCCAGCCCTGAATGGATGTGTCAAGCTTGGAAGCTGCAGTCCAGACCCAAACAGCAAGGATAGTCCGTTTATATCACTTGATAGAGCAGAGGCTGGTAGAATCCAGGGTAAGACAGAAGGGCCAAGGTGGGAAACTAGAGCAGAGCTGGTAGCTATTTTAGTGTTTTCAGATCCTGCTGGTTATTGGTTTGGGAACTCTGAGTCCTCGGTCCTCACTTGCAGAGAGGAAAGCAGGGTTCTGGAGTAAGCCATGCTGTCTGCATTGAAATGAAAAAGAGACACTCCCACCATTGTCCAGTACATATGTGTAGAGACAGAAAAGTGATAAGAGCTTAATTCAAAAAATATATGTATAAAAGAATTCAAGAAATGTGGTATAAAATAATGGTCAAAATATATATCAGTTTTTTAGAAATTTATTTTATTGCAGTTAATATCTGCAGTTTCTTCTGTGCTGCAAAGTGAGTCAGATCTATCATCTATCTATCTATGATTTCTCATATTCTTTTCCATTATAGTTTATCACAGGATACTGAATATCTTTCCTTGTGCTATACGGTAGGACCTTATTAATCCATTCTGGGTTTTTTTTTTTCCAATTTTTATTTTATATTTGGAGTATAATTGATTAACAATAATGTGTTAGTTTCAGGCGTACTGAAGAGTGATTCAGTATACATATACATGTGTCTATCCTTTTTCAGATTCTTTTCCCATGTAAAATTGATGCTAATGAACTTACTTACAAAACAGAAACAGACTTACAGACTTAGAAACAAACTTATGGTTACCAAAGGGGGAAGGTTTGGGGAAGGGAAAATTGGAGTTTGGGAGTGATATATATACACTGCTGCTCCTGCTGCTGCTGCTGCTAAGTCGCTTCAGTCGTGTCCTACTCTGTGCGACCCCATAGACGGCAGCCAACCAGGTTCCGCCGACCCTGGGATTCTCCAGGCAAGAACACTGGAGTGGGTTGCCATTTCCTTCTCCATATATATACACTACTATATTTAAAATAGATAACTAACAAGGACCTACTGTATAGCATAGGGAACTCTGCTTAACATTTTGTAACAACCTAACTAGGAAAATGTTTATAATTTTAATGGTAAAAACATAGATATTACTCCCTTTAGCCAAAATCACTGCAGATGCTGATTGCAGCCATGAAATTAAAAGACGCTTACTCCTTGGAAGGAAAATTATGACCAGCCTAGATAGCATATTAAAAAGCAGAGACATTACTTTGCCAACCAAGGTCCGTCTAGTCAAGGCAATGGTTTTTCCCGTGGTCATGTACGGATGTGAGAGTTGGACTGTGAAGAAAGCTGATCGCCGAAGAATTGATGCTTTTGAACTGTGGTGCTGGAGAAGACTCTTGAGAGTCCCTTGGACTGCAAGGAGATCCAACCAGTCCATTCTAAAGGAGATCAATCCTGGGTGTTCATTGGAAGGACTGATGCTAAAGCTGAAACTGTAATACTTTGGCCACCTCATGCGACGAGTTGACTCACTGGAAAAGACTCTGATGCTGGGAGCGATTGGGGGTAGGAGGAGACGGGGATGACAGAGAATGAGGTGGCTGGATGGCATCACCGACTCGATGGACATGAGTTTGAGTGAACTCCGGGAGTTGGACAGGGAGGCCTTTCGTGTTGTGGTTCATGGGGTCGCTAAGAGTCGGACATGACTGAGTGAACTGAACTGAACTCCCTCCAGAGTCCCAATTCTGTGCCTTGTAAATAGAAAGTAATGGCCAAAAGTGTGTTCTCTATTTAAATAATGTGGTGATGTCTATAATTTGTTTTAAGGTAAATGCAATGTAGTTCAGGCCTGCAGCACAAGTGAAATATCTAAGGCTAGCATTCTTGAAGCTCAGAGCTTTAGAATCAGTCCTAATAAACAAAGAGGAACTTATTAGAAGAACTTGTTGCATTTCTCTTTTTGCAGTTCATTGGCTCCATTGTTAAAAGAGTGTTTCACAGTTATGGAAATAAAAGCCATTAGAAGCTTATTTGTGTGAGAGAATCTATAACACTGCCTTTCTATAACCTGAAGATGTGTAGCGAAACATGTTTACAAAAATCTTGACTGCATGCTTGGTGGGATTCTTTTAGGAACAATAGCTAGTACTTTGCCAGTCCTGTACATTTTTCTATGTATCAGATATCGTGATTATATAACTCTCATTGTGTTTCAAAGCTGTTTTTATTACATTGCCTAAGTCAAGGTACTGCAGAGTTGGTGAGTTGCTTGAACTCCCCATTGAGCATCAAACAGTGGGTAGGTAATGCGAGCTGCAAGCTCAGTTATTACCGTGATAATCTTTTGAGAGTGGATGTTTATGGTAGTACATTGTTTTCTTGTCGGTGGCTTTTCTCATAGGTCATTTGACTCAGGTAAATTTTAAATTCTGTTTCATGGTTTGCAGGGGAGGAAGGAGCAACCATATATCTTGTGCCTAGCGCTCTGAACTGCATGTGTTTGAAAGGAAAGAGCAATACTTACCAGGGAGCACTGATACCTTATCTAATTTGCCACTTCTTTCTTCCTTTCGGAATCTTTTCATCTTTCTGTGCCTATGTTTATGCATGTATCTTCAACTTACACGGCAGGCAGTTAAATTACATAACTCTGTACCTACTAATATAACCATATCTAAACAATCTCAGGTATTGCACCAGGATCGCTGTAGATCACAGATTGTGTGTTACCAGCATAAAAGCGAGTTATGTATGATGTAGTTTCTATTCTTATTTTTTGTTTGAACTCTTAATGTCAGCTAGACTTATTTTCCTCTAATCAGGTATTTATTGAGTTCATACAATGGAATCTAAAAGACTGGAATGTAAAATTTATACCAAAAAAAGTTATACTCTCCAAAGTTGAAAAGATTCCTTTGCAGGGAGAAGAAATAGTTTCATATGTAGTAACTGCAATCAATACATGCTCCATAAACTAATGGAGGATGACACTATAGGATTATTTTCCCAAAACTCCAGAAAGTATGTGGAAGCAAAGTGAGAGTAAGAGAAGCTTGGTATGGGCTGGAAAAATGTGTTATATCACATTTTTAGTGTAAGAAGAATAATTTTAAACACAGGCTGCATTGTTTCCTTTAAGTTTCATTGTTTGTTCTGCCACTATTAGTATATTCAGTCTGCCATAACAAAATACCTTAGACTGGGTGGCTTAAACAACAGAAATGTATTTCCTCACCATCATACAGGCTGGGAATCTGAGATCTGAGTGCCAGCCTGATCAAGTTCTGGTGAAGACTCTCCTGGCATACAGACAGTCACCTTCTCCTTGTGTGCTCACGTAGCCTTTTCTCAGGGTGAGTGGAGAGAGGGGGCACTCTGCTCTCTCAGCCTGTTCTTATAAGGACACATCTCACTGGGTCAGAGCCCAGCCCTTAAGACCATGTTTATAACGGGTTCCATAAAGACACTGTCTGTAAATAAGGTCACATTAAGCGTTAAGACTTCAACATATCAATTTTGGAAAGACAAGTCAGTCCATAGCAGTCAGTAATGAGCTTACTGAGAGAATGGCATCCATGTAATAAGAATGTATCTTAAGTAGGTAAGTAAACATCCAGCTGATGCTCAGATAAGAACCACATGGCAGGCCCTCTACTCCGTTCAACTCTATTTAGAATAGCGTGTCAATTTTGAGTGCAGTTACAGAAGCATAAACTAGCTTAAGTGTAAAACAACATCAGCAACAACTTCTTAGTGAAAATGATGGGAATGGGGCTGCAAATCCCAATTTGGATCTGGCTTCTGAGTTAATATTCTGCAGTTGAGTGGATGAGCAGTCAAATATTACATCCGTTCTGTTCCGTTCCGTGCTCTGAAAAAAATCCATACCCTCTAAGAAGGTGCCGATTCTGTTAGATCAGACAGTTTAGTTTGATTGTTGGATTGTCTTGTGTTTTTTTCTATTTGATTTGCCAGTTATGGCAAGAAGTATATTTTCACCTCCCATTATTATGAATATGAATTTGTCTACTTTTCTCTTGTAATTCACTAAAGTTTTTTTATGTGTTTTGAGGCTATGCTATTAAGTACATGCAAGCCATTGTCACCTCCTTTGAGTGAATACCAGGCTGTGTGATTGCTGTGCAATGGGAGAAATATGTTTAGTTTTATAAGAAACTACCAAATCATCTTTCAAAGTGACTGTACTATTTATATTCCCACTAGTATCCCAGGGACGGGGGAGCCTGGTGGGCTTCCGTCTATGGGGTCACACAGAGTCGGATACGACTGAAGTGACTTAGCAGCAGCAGTAATGAATAAGAGTTTCTGATATTCCATACTCTTGCCAACAACTCATGTTGTTCTAGATTTTGGCCATCCTACTAGGTATGTAGTGGCATCTCATTGTTTTAATTTACACTTGCCTGATGATGTAAGATGTGGAACATCTTGCCATGTGCTAATTTGCCATCTGTATATCTTCTTTGTTGACATACCTGTTAAGATTGACATACCTGTTTTAAAAAATGGCCCATTTTTGCTTGGGTCGTTGTGTTTCTTGTTTAATTTTATGAGGTTTTTCAGTCCTTTGTCAGTTATATCTATTGCAGATGTGTTCTCCAAGTCCGTGGCTTGTCTTTTCCTTTCCTTGACATTATCTTTTGCAGAGAAGACATTTTTAATTTTAATTATTCCTTTACTTTTTTTTTTTTCATTTCAGGTGTGCCTACTCAATGTACTATGTAGGCAGGTTTTTAAAAATTGTTAACTCAGAGTCTTTGTCCACTAACTGGGTATTTCTTCTGTTTGCATTTATCATGGCTATATATCTACTTCTATGTATTTCTACCATACAATTTTGTATCTTATAAATTATTTGATTCTTTTTTAACCTTTTTTTACAAACATTTTTTTCATCCTTTTAAAAAATCTTTTTTCTTTACTCACTTGGAAGATATATATTCTTATTTCTGTTTTTTTATAATTTCCTTTATGTATTTATATTGATATTTCAACAGCAACAAACTATCGTTAAGCAACATCTATATCCTTCGGATGAACAATTCTAAGACTAAAAATAATTTAATCCCAGTACACTTTCTTGTTTTATGTGATCTTATTTTCTTATATTTTAGAAATTTTCTATTGTTATAAATGAAATATTTATATAGATGTATTCTGCTTATTTACCTGGGTTTTTTGTCCCTATTGCCTTTTGCATTTGACTCTTTTAATTTCTTATTCCTGAAAGAACTTTGTGTTTCCTTCTGCAGTATTCTCCAAGCAGTGAACCCTCAGCATCTTAAAGCCTAGAAAGATCTTTATTTGGCTTTTAATACTGAATAATAAACTAGCTATATTAAAATTTATGTTGACAGTTAATTTCTCACAAAATTTAAAGAGATTATTCTGTTATTTTCTGGCTTCATTTCTTGCCATTGGAAAGATTAATTGTCGTATTAATTGTCATTCCTTTGTAGGATATCTATCTTTTCTCTTTGGTTACTTTTAATAAATCTTTTTTTTGACTTTGAGGTTCTGTAGTTTCACATGATCTGCTTAGGGGTGGCTTTTTAAAAATATGATATGTGTTTTCCAAGTATGATGATTCGTTTCATTTATCAATTCCAGAGAAAATGTTAGCCATTATGTTTTCAAATATTTATTTTCCTCCAGCCTCACTATTCTCTTTTCCTGGAACTTGCTAGAGATATAACTATTAATTCTTCCCTCCATATATTTTACTACAGAGATTAAATTCTCCCCTGAGGATTTTTTTTTTTAATTTAAATGTATTCATGTCTAGAAGTTAAATTTTTCTTCAAATCTGACTACTGCTTTAATAGTGATTTATTTTAATAGCATGGAGTTTTTGATTACTCCCTTTATATCATGAATTATTTTAAATATATATCTTTTTTTTTTTTGCGTTTATCTACTAGTTTCAAATAAGTTTCCTCAAGTGTAAAAGAAGATAATTGTACCCACTCACTAAGTTACCATGGCAGTAAATGAATGAATACATGGAATGTCCTTGGAACAGTGCCTGGCAAACAGTAATTCTTCAATAAATGTTGACTGTCATTATTTCATCACCAAAAGTTTCTAGGGGCCCAATTCTGATAAATCTATGTCTTTAACTATATATTTTCTAATTTGGGGTTGTGGTCTTATTTTAAAAGGACTTCATCTGTGCAAATTCTGGGTGTTTTGGGAACATGTTTTACCAGAACAGTTTTTATATTTGCTTCTGTCAGCTGCCTTATGAAATATTACCAGCCTGGGCTATTTTTGGTCCCAATTTATCAGAGGTTGGGTTCTCAGAGTAAAGATAGTGTAAATTCTAGCCCTAAACCCTGATGAAGGTATATGGATACATCAGTGCTGACACACCCTAGAAAATACATGTCTTTTTACCACCTAAAACCCAGGTAAGACAGACAAATTTTCCAAGTAACTTGATATGTTGGTGAGTTTAGTTCATAGAGATACCTGAGTTCATGAAATGAGCTGAGTTAATTGTTAACCACATGTGGCCACAAATGCCCAGGGTGACAAACTAGACAGCCTAGGAGCCTGCCTACAGGCAGTGGTAACTTCACAGAGGTGACTGTGTTTTATTTTGTTTTGTTTTGAGACTAAGACTGAAAAATCAGATGTACATTTTAGTAAAGTTCCCATGATAGGCACCTTGCGATGGAGTGTAGGGCTGAACAATATAAGTTAGGAGACTAAATCAATAATCTTGGCAAAGCATGATGAGATCTTGAAACAAAGCAGGTGAAGCAGAGATTGAGGAGATGGGAGAGCAAGTAGAGGCTTTAAAGAAGAGAAGCCTCAGGACTTTGTTAAAGATTTTGAGAGCATTAAGTTTTCCCCAATGGCTTGGTGGTAAAAAATCCACCTGCAGTGCAGGAGATGTGGGAGTAAAGGTTTGATCCCTGGGTTGGGAAGATCCCCTGGAGGAAGAAATGGCAACCCACTTCAGTGTTTTTGCCTGGAAAATCCTATGAACAGAGCAGCCTGGCAGTCTACAGTCCATAAGGTCGCAAAGAGTCTGATAAACTGAGCGTGATGGGTGGGGAGTGGGGAATAGATAAGAATATTGAGTTAAAAATTGTGGACTATCCAAACAAAAGAACCATGAAGGATGAAATTTAGGGAAGGATCAGAGTAAGAGGATCTAGCCAAAGAAACTGAGAAGGAACTGTCAGAAAGATAGGAGGAAAACAGAGAGAGGAAGTGATTTCAGCTTATTTCATAAAAATTTAAGGCATTACTGATACATTATGACTTATGCTTATCGTCTGTTTGACTAAATGTGGCCTGATTTATATACCGGAGCAAGTTCAGTAACACAGAGCTCCATCACCTGAGCTTTGGATGATTCACATGAAAGGCTGACCAGGAATGAGAAAATGGAGGCATCCTTTTAAAAGCTTTTCAGAAATGGATCTTTCTGATTGTCATTTTTTCCTTCTGCCTGACTCATAATCCTGCTTTCAGCATTGAGAAGGCGATAATCTCCTAAGAAGTCACTTGAACCTTATGGAATGGGCTCCACTCCTCACTAAGCACCTTACCAATGTCTAGTCCTAGTATCTGAGTGTTGCTCGTTGAGATAGGATGCATAACTTCTCTGAATATATGTATTTTAAATGACTGATCTTCGAACTTGTAAAGTGTTCTTAAAAGAAGCTGCCTTATTTGTATATGGTGTGTGTGTTTTAATTAATCTGATTTAACAAAAGTCTATAGTTTTTTCTTTTTCTCCCAGAACTTAAGAGAGTTAAATGTTTTTGCTCTTGGAAAACTGCCTGATACTTGTTCTTGTAGGCTATCCTTCTAAGACGTTTGGTTATATTTTGAGAAGTAGAGGCATGTCTTGGCCTGTTTGAGCCACTATAACAAAATAGCACAGACTGCGAGGCTTATAAGCAATAGAACTTGTTGCTCACAGTTCTGGAGGCTGTAAATCTGAGATCAGGGTGCCAGCATGGTCCTCTGGAAGAGGGTCCTCTTTATGATTACAGACTTCTTGTATCCTCACACGTGAGGTCTATGGGACCTCTTTTATAAATGCACTAATCCCACTCATTAAGTCTCTACCCTCATGACGAAATCACCTCTCAAATGCCCAGTACCACCACTTTTGGGGGAATGTTATCATATGAATTTTGGAGAAGCATAAACATTCAGGGGCTTCACAGCTGGCGCTAGTGGTAAAGAATACACCTGCCATTGCAGGAAACTTAGGAGATGCAGGTTCAATCCCTGGAAGATCAGGAAGATCATTCAGGAAGATCCCCTGGAAGAGGACATGGCAACCCACTCCAGTTTTCTTGCCTGGAGAATCATGGACAGAGGAGCCTGGTGGGCTATAGTCCCTAGGGTCACAAAGACTTGGACATCATTGAAGCAACTTAGCATGCATAAACATTCAGACTGGAGCAAGGAGGGAATGTATGAATTTTTTTAAACTCAAGTGATGATCCTTTGCTAGCAATTCCAAACTGCACAGGAAATAACATTATTGAAATTTACATCCTGTGAAGAATAATTTTTGAACTGAATTGAATGGATGCATAGCAATGTAGAAACATTTCAGATTCAAGGATACTGACAAAAAACAAATCTCACAAGGGACTAATGTGTACAACAAGATGCCAGTTCATTTATTTGAAGAATCTGTCAAATGGACCAGAGATTCATGCTAGACATTCTATCATATTTTTCCTCTGTAAGCAGGCTCTATGGGAATCCAAACTATCAGAAGGATGTATGGCAAGCTGTGATCAAACTTAGAGGTCGAGGTACATAATGCTAATACTTAATTGTACTAGATTTTGAAAGTCTGCATTGTCCATCTTCATAATTAGGATATAAGTGCATATCTGATGAAGTACTCATGATGGCTTGTCAGGTACCTTTCCTCTTATTGTCTTTTGTTTCCATAGATGATTAATTCACTTTCTAAGTGGATTATTTTTTATTTATAATCAGTGTATTATATTGTATATTTAATTTTTTATATAATGTCTTTGTATTAGAATGCCAGCTCCATGGTTCTTTAGAAGAGGGATCAGAAAATGTTTTCTGTGAGGGGCTAAATAGTAAATGTAAACTCTGCTGTTGTGTGAAAGCAACTATAAGTGAAAGTGAAGTAGCTCAATTGTGTCTGACTCTTTGCGACCCCGTGGACTGTAGCCTACCAGGCTCTTCCCTCCATGGGATTCTCCAGGCAAGAATACTGGAGTGGGTTGCCACTTCCTTCTCCAAGGGATCTTCCCAACCCGAGAATAGAACCCAGGTCTCCCTCATTGCATAGACCACTTGTAAATGAATGGATATGTTTGTATTTTATAAAACTTTATTACAAAAGCAGATGGTGGGCTGGAGTTTACAAACCCCCTGCTCTAGAGCAGTATCTGAGACTTAGTAGGAAATTTTAAGAAATTTACAAAGTCTGGAATAAACGAAATGAATCAAGATGATATAATCAAGATATCATCATCGACTGTATCTGTCCAGGTATTATTTACTGTCCAGCACTGTGCTAGGTGATTGATCCATGTACATTTTCTCTTTTATTATGTCAGTCCTTTATATAAAGTCTGTCAGTTTTGGCTACAAGTGAACAAGATCCCCAAATAACACTGACTTATGTAAGAAAGTTATCTTTCTTAATGTATATGTAATTTAGTGTAGGCAGTCTATGATTTATGGGCAGCTTTGACAGCTCTAGAATTATAAGGCATTCAGATTCATTCAATTTTTTTTTCCACCATCTTCAACCATACATTATCACTTCAAGGGCCAAAACGGCTGCTCACACCCAGTCATCACATCTGACTCCATCCATCAAGAGAAAGAAAGAAAGGATGACATATGTAGTTCTTCCTCTCTCCATATAGAGACCTCCTGAAATTGCACATACATTTTCTCCATCATCTAATTTTAGAACTTACCTCATATGACCTCACTTACCTACCAGAGAGGTTGGATAATGTTGCTTTTATTTTAGGCAACCGTATACCCTATTTACGGAGAAGGCAATGGCAAGCCACTCCAGTACTCTTGCCTAGAAAATCCCATGGACGGAGGAGCCTGGTAGGCTGCAGTCCATGGGGTCGCTACGAGTCAGACATGACCGAGTGACTTCACTTTCACTTTTCACTTTCACACATTGGAGCAGGAAATGGTAACCCACTCCAGTGTTCTTGCCTGGAGAATCCCAGGGACGGGGGAGCCTGGTGGGCTGCCGTCTATGGGGTCACACAGAGTCGGACATGACTGAAGTGACTTAGCAGCAGTAGCAGCATACCCTATTTAAAATCAGAAATACCGATATTAGGAAGATGGGCAGGAGCAAATAATGGGAGTTAATGAATAGTTTCTGCCACAGGTGGAACATCATTATTCCCATTTTTCCAGAAAGGAAACACAGGCTTAGAAAGGTTAAGTACCTTGCCCTCGGTAAAGAATTAGAGGAGTGCAGGTTGTGTGTGAACAGGGCAGGTCTCTGGAAAGTTTTAAGAGCTGTCCTGTATTTGAAGCCATTCTCTCTCTTAAGGGAGACTTGACCTTTTCTGGTCCATCATGAGTTGTTATTTTAAACTTCATTCTCCACTGAAAGAAATTGATTTTCTTCCTTTTCAAGTGAGTGTTTTAATATCAGTCTAGTATTACCTTAACTGCCTGTAATATTGCATAAGTTACCTGAATTGAAACGTTTGGTTTTGATGTAATTGCTCACTGAAGTGCATTATGATGGTAAATTTCTAAAAGACACTGTAAAGACCATAGAAGATAGAACCGTGGTACTCAGATCATGACTGAGGTGCCTTAGGGCCAGAGTTACAGCTGTGCCACAGCACGGCCTTATTTAATCACCTTGCCAAAGATTCTGTGGTGAATATTCTCTGTTTAGAAGAGATTCACTAAATAACCAGGCAATTAGGTGATATAAGTATATGATTAATTATCAGAAAATTTTGTATTTCAAGAATTGTCTCTTTGCACTTAACTATAGTCATCAGAAATTCAAATTGCTCCATCAGATACTCAAGCTTATGTTTTCGGCATAAACCAAGCATCTGAAGATTTTTGCAAAGGAGACTAACAACCAGTTATCTCATCTGGTTTCTGTGTAGCTCTTAAAAGGAGAATATTAAAGTAAAGGACCTTCTAGTGAGTTCAAAAGTTTATTGCATTTTTTTTTTCAGTTTGGATTCATTTATACTTTTACTGAAGTGATGTTATCATTTATGGACAAATTTCTTGCAGAAGTTTACCATTTTATTATTAAAAATGCTCTATGGAGTTACTGCTACATAAACAGTAATAGAAAACCACTAAAATACCTGTAATCCAGAATAATGATTTTTTTCCTTGTTGGGTTACCAGGTTGCAGCTATAATTGCCTGAAACTTCAGAGATGTTACTATGCTTACATACATTTTGCATGTTATATACATACTTAGTTATCAATCTGTAATTTAGGCAAGTGATATTGAGCTAATTCTGAAAATAGAATCCAATTTTTGTCATTGAATTTCATTTTAATAGTTCTTAAAATGAGCCATTTGAAGGCAGGCATGCTTTCTTACCTGTGTTTAAATCCTAAGAATTGAGTCCAGACCCACAGACGTGGAAGTGGAAATAGTATTTGTTTGAGAAAATGAAATTAAAAAGAAAATTCCCCATCTAGTAGAAGATGATCTACACAAAATACATTTCTTAAGATTACTTATTAAAAACATTTCTTAATATATATAACTAACTAAAGCTCAGGATTAAAAACACAGTATTTTTTACCTTCATCCAAAATCTTAATATGGAAATAAAATGATATATTTGAAAAGTCATTTGTTTATATAAATATGCATAAATCCTTAGATAGCTATTCTTAGATATTGTGAAAATGTCTTGTGTTTATAGATTTTTTTTTAATTCCTCTGTCATCAACCAGTCTTACACACTGTTACATTTTTCTGGTATGTAGATTAAATTGGAGATAGCCTACATTTTGAAATCCCAAGGACCATTTTCACCAAAGAACTGTTTCATTCTGATTAAGCTGCATTGCATTTTATTCTTGCTCAAGGAGTATCCTGCCCTCAATCCTGTTTCCTTTCACCTCTTGGTCAAAGAACTGCATCATTTCATAGTGAGACGAGTACAGTAAAAAGCATAATAATAATAACAATAATAATAATAATAATAAATGTTAATCAAAAACTGCATGTGTCTTTCTGATTGTGCCAGTGTTGTGGTATTCAATTATGCAATTTTCATTGGCATATTAATCATCTTTTCAACAAACAAGCCGGCGTTAATTAAAGCAAACCATGGATAAAGACATGTTGCCGGATCATCATTCCGTTTATCACAGTGCACAGGCTGGCCGTTAAGTAAATTCCGGACTGTGAGATGAATTTCAATGTTGGCTTCATCTTTTTTTGTTGTTGTTGTTAGAGTTTGAATGCAACTCATCTAACAATAATAACAACAAACTTCAGACTTCACAAGAGAAAGATGAATTTGTTTGTAATTAATGGTGAAGAAAGAAAGATAGAATAGCTGTGTGCTTCATGCGTGGGATTAGGCTATTTACAACCAAACGATTTTTGAAGATTTTCCATTTTTCCCCCTTAACTCAAAGTACTGAAATGACAGGGTTAAATAGAAAATTTATTTCCTCTGTCTACCTTGCAAAAAATATTGTTTGGTAAAATGAGTTCATAGTTGCGGTTTATATGCAAAACTCAAAGTTTTGCAAAAAAGAATATATAGTGATGGAAGTATTTCAACATTTTGAACTTAAATCTTTGAATTAAACTAAAATAAAATATTTTTTTGTAAATGCAACACAAGCCATCACACCTTCTGTATTTCAGTCTCAGTTGCAATGTTCTTCAACTGTTGTTATTTTAGATTCCTTCTCAATCCTCCATTGTAAGTAATAATTGTATCCCTAGACTTTCAAAACCTACGTATACCAACAATATTCATTATAGAATGGATAAATCAACTTAACAAAGTGTGTTGAAACAAGGTTAACCACATATATTTGCTGTTTTACTGTGTGCATGTAAGTTCCACATTAAAAAATAATTATAATTCATCTTAAAACCTAGACTCCACAAATATATCCATTGTTTGCTCTTTGTAAAAATATAAAATGTCCATAAACTAATGAGCTATAAGTCAGTTATATATGTTTAGGTGACATATGTGTAAAAGCCTTCAGGATTTTGATACTTTATACAGACACCCCACTACAGACAATTTCTGCCAAAAATCCCAGATTATCTCTAGTCCTGCAAAAAATAGTATTGATCAAAATATGTGAAACTGGAAAAATATTCTTTTATACAAAGTAGTATTTGTTTTCACACTTGTTTCACATTTTAATGCAGAAGAATAATACACATTTCTTCTTGGAAAAATTATGTGTGAGAGAAAATGGACAGTAAAGTATCTGTAAAGTATAACAAAAGTAAGAAAGATTTCACTCCCATCAGAGTAAAGAAGTATTGTGAGATTTTCACTTTTTTCTTATAGCTGTCTTCAGCTCAAGGCAATAATTATAGTTTTTCAATAGAATTCCAAAGTAGTAAATATCATAGTACATACACATAAAATTCTTAGAATATGATAAGCTCTCATTTAACAGTACTTGACTCTTGAGAGTCCCTTGGACTGCAAGGAGATCCAACTAGTCCATCCTAAAGGAGATCAGGCCTGAGTGTTCATTGGAAGGACTGATGTTGAGGCTGAAACTCCAATACTGTGGCCACCTGATGCGAAGAGCTGACTCGTTGGAAAAGACCCTGATGCTAGGAAAGATTGAAGGTGGGAGGAGAAGGGGATGACAAAGGATGAGATGGTTGGATGGCATCACCGACTCAATGGACATGAGTTTGGGTAAACTCCAGGAGTTGGTGATGGACAGGGAGGCCTGGCGTGCTGCAGTCCATGGGGTCACAAAGAGTCAGACATGACTGAGTGACTGAACTGAACTGATTAGCAAATGATTAGATTTAGGTGGGAAACTTCTATTCTGAAATTAAATATGAGAATTTTTATAATTTTATAATTTTCAAATGCAACTTATATTTATGACATTGCAGAGTGAAATATAAAATACAAATATATAGCAATTAATGACCTGTGTGCATGTTAAGTCGCTTGAGTCATGTCCGACTCTTTGTGATGCTATGGACTATAGCCTGCTAGGCTCCTCTGTCTGTGGGGTTTTCCAGGCAAGAATACTGGAGTGGGTTGCCATGACCTCCTCCGGGACATCTTCCTGATCCACAGGGATTGAACCTGTGCCTCTTATGTCTCCTGCTACATTTGCAAGGAAATGTAGAAGGAAATGGCATTGGAGAAGGAAATGGCAACCCACTCCAGTATTCTTGCCTGGAGAATCCCATGGAGGAAGGAGCCTGGTAGGCTACGGTTCATGGGGTCGCAGAGAGCCGGACACGACTGAGCGACTTCACGACGATGACGATGACGACGACGACGACATTTGCGATAGTTGGGGATGGTCAGTGAATTTGCATCCTAATATAGTATTTTTTTAGCTCACTCAGTTTTCTTAGACTCTGAGTTAACTTGAAACTTCAGTCAGTTACCTCTTGTGGAAGCAGAATTTATAAAGAAGTTATATGGTAGAAGTTAAATGTGTTTAAACATATCTTGTCCTGCTGCTGCTGCTGCTGCTAAGTCACTTCAGTCATGGCCGACTCTGTGTGACCCCATAGATGGCAGCCCAACAGGCTCCCCCGTCCCTGGGATTCTCCAGGCAAGAACACTGGAGTGGGTTGCCATTTCCTTCTCCAATGCATGAAAATGAAAAGTGAAAGTGAAGTCGCTCAGTTGTGTCTGACTCTTCGCGATCCCATGGACTGCAGCCTACCAGGCTCCTCCATCCATGGGATTTTCCAGGCAAGAGTACTGGGGTGGGGTGCCATTGCCTTCTCCGATCTTGCCCTGAAGATAATATAAATCTAATTATTTTCTCTTAATAACTTTCATTTCAAATTAAAAGTGTGTTCTTACAGAATATAGTTTGATCCTAAGATTACCACTTAGTTTGACCTCATACAAACCTCTGAGTTTCTCATTTTTTGGCACTCCAAAACTTAACTTAGCTACTTTGTGTACAAAGAAGACTCTGTTTCTTGGAGGTACTGATCTGTGCTAGAAATTCTGTTGGTGGGATATAGAAAGGATCACACTCTTTTTGGAAAAGCAAGTGCTTATAAGTATCAATTATTTCTAGGTTAAACCCTGGAAAAAAGACGAAGTCCCATACTTTCACCCTTTATACCTTGAGATTTGGACAGTCTTCTTACCTCATACCAACAACACACATTGTGAGTAGTAATAAGAGAAGTACTTCTGCTCTACTCATGACATCACCTGATGACATCAAGTCAAAGTTGTGACAGACACAGATTGTGCTTACCAGACTCTCCCACCTTGGCCTCAGTTCCACTTGGTAGTTTTAACCTCTTTGACCTCAAAGTCATATTCCAAAATGTCACCTTTTAATGCAAACCCTTATCAATATTCAATAGATTGATCTATCAATGGAGAGACAAGCAGTGATTCTGTCCTCTATAGCTTACATTGCTTCTAATTGCAATCCTTTGTCTCTCTTTCCCTTTACAGCAAACCTTCTAGAAATTATTTCGTTATATTTTCTCTTATTTATCCCCAGACTACAGTAGCGAACTTACTTTTAAAAAATTAGTTTGTCTACTGGATCCATGAGCCACTTATTCTTTAACTTTCTACCCTCCCATATAACTGCATCTCTTGCGCAACTAGCTTCATCTTGTTCTAATTATCTTCTTTTACATCCACTTGAGCCCTCTTTAATGTTGGTGTTCCCTAAGATTTTCATCTCAGCTTTGGGCATTCCAAGATGACTCTGTGGTAAAGAATCTGCCTGCCAAAACAGGAGACTCAGGAGACGAGGGTTCAATCCCTGAGTGGGATTATGCTGTAAGATAGATACGCTGAAGGAGGGCGTGGGAACCCACTCCAGTATTCTTGCCTGGAGAATCCCCATGGACAGAGGAGCCTGGCGGGCTGCAGTCCATACAGTCTGCACAGTTGCAAACTGAGCGATTGAGCACGTGCACAGCCTGCCTGCTTTCTGTGGTCTTATCCATATCCAGGGCATAAGTAGGGTAAAAACTTCCAAATTCCTAGCTTTAACTCACTATTGACCAGAGACGTATTAATCTGTCTTTTGTTACATAAACGTTATTGACTGGAGAATTTCCAATATTCACTTACAAAATACTTACACCGGCCATAGGCATTAGTTTCTGCAAAAATCACCAGGTCAATAATGTGTTTAACATGGATCCCACTCCTAATCTACTGCCAAAAATGTAATAACTAACCATCTCAAACTCAACATATCTCGGACTGAATTTCTCAGCTTTCCTTCCAAATCAACTATTCCTTTTGCATTATACTTTTCAGCAAAAACCAGCATCATTTATCCATTCCCAGAGCCAAAAGACCACAGGGCCATCCTCGAATGACATCTTGAATCTGTCTCTGTCCCCAGTGCTTTTGACTTCATAGGGGCCATTATCATTAGTCCTTTTGAATCTGTATTTTAAGACTATGCCATGTTCCTTACTTTCAGGCCTTTCTATATGCTCACTACTTAGAATGTCCTCTCTCTCCTTCTGTTCCTTTGGCCTTTTTTGTCGCCCCCTGAACAAGACATCTGGGACAATCGTTTTCAAAGTATAGTCTCTAGACCAGTGGCAACAACATTGCATGGAAACTTTTTAGAGGTACCAGCTTTCAAGTCCTGCCCGAGAATTAGTGAATCAAAACTCTGAGCACAGAACCAAACAATCAATGGTTTAACAAACCCTTCAGGGAATTCTGATGTTTGCCAAAATCTGAGCACCATTGGCCTTGACCAGGACTTAGTAGAGTTTTTCTGTTCAAATTAGTGTGGTAAATATTTTAGACTTTGAGGACCAAGAAGAACAATAATATGTGAGTACTTAATATGGGCTTCCCAGGTGGCTCAGTGGGTCAAAAAATCTACCTGCAATACAGGAGAGGCAGGAGACACAAGTTTGATCCCTGGGTCAGGAAGATCCCCTGGAAGAAGGCATGGCAATCCATACCAGTATTCTTGCCTGGTGAATTCCGTGGTCAGAAGAACCTGGCAGGTTATAGTCCATAAGGTTGCAAAGAGTCAGACACAGCTGAAACAGCTGAACATGCATGCACGCACTTTTATATATGATAGCTAAAAAAAGTTGACAGAATTTTTATTAGTGAAATTTTGACTTTCTAGACACAGAAATTTAAATTTCATGTATTCATATATCATGAAATGTTAGTCTTATTTTTTTAATCCATTTAAAAATAAAAAAACAGGAATTCTCTGTACTGCTTTTTCTCCTTTTCTATAAGCCTAAAATTATTTTAAAATAAAAAGCTAAACACATACAGTGATGTGATCCACACAAACGAGCTGTGACTAAAAAGTTCAGTGTAATATTATAAGCTCATGATTTTACAAAATGATTAATGGGACAGATTTGATCCATAGGCTGTGCTTTGCCAACTCCTGACCTGCCCTCAGCCATCATTAGATCCCACTACTCTTGTATATATTGCAGCCTTGAGCATCTTGTTTACTTTTTAGTCATCTGTTTTTGAAGATCCATTTTTTCATGGGTCTTCCATGAATTTATTTGATATGCTTCCTAGTCTGTTTGTGTCCCCCCTCTCCTTCACTACATCTCCCTTTCCTTGTGGGCAGTGATTAATTATATCTCATTAATTTATATATTGCCAGCAGAAAATACTGTACTTGGCTCAGTAGTCACCTCTTCAGTAGGTAAAGAAAAGAATGAACATTTTGGGAAGCAGAGAATGCCATTTTTTCATGGACCTTCCACAATTTATTTGATATTGTTTGTAATTTTTCAATATTTATATTTGTAGGAACTCTTTTATGTGTTTAATTATTTTTAGCTTAAAATTAGCCCTATGATTGAATTTATTTTATTTCTTTTCCTCTTTTTAAGAACATTTCTATTTCTACTCATTACATAAGCCACTCAAGCTGCAAAATAGGTGGTTTTTATCCTGGGTGCCATGTTTTTAGTTAACATTTTATGGCTCTGTGGCCAAGGAAGAAGAGGAAATCGATTTTGAGTCTCTGCCACACGTGGGATTTTAACTTCCGTTCCGTTCCGTCACTCAGTCGTGTCCGACTCTTTGCGACCCCATGGACTGTAGCCTACCAGGCTTCTCCGTCCATGGGATTCTCCAGGCAAGAATACTGGAGTGGGTTACCGTTTCCTTCTCCAGGGGATCTTCCCGACCCAAGGATCAAACCCGGGTTTCCCGCATTGGGGGCAGACGCTTTAACCTCTGAGCCACCAGGGAGCATTACCCTTATACCTGAAAAACTTCCACCAATTGTAATATTTCACTGAACTTCTTAGGCATAGCTCATTTGTGTTGATCACACCACTGTATGTGTTTAACATTTTATCTTAAAGTAATTTTAGACTTATAGAAAAGAAGCAAAACAAGTGCAGAACATATACACACATTACCCTGTTTCCTCTAATGTTACCATCTTCTATAACCATATTAGAATTATCAAAAATTAACACTGATATAGTGCTGTTAAATAAACAACAGACTTCATTGAGGTCCAGTTTTTTAACCACTTTTGCCCTTTTTCTGTTCCAAGGTCTGCTCTACAATTCCACGTTGCATTTAGATTTTTCAGCTCCTTACTCCAATCTGTTTTTCATGACATTTTTGAAGAGTAATGCTTAGCTATCTTGTGACTATCTCTGAATTTCAGTGTGTCTGGCAAGCCACTCCAGTACTATTGCCTAGAAAATCCCATGGATGGAGGAGCCTGGTAGGCTGCAGTCTGTGGGGTTGCTAAGGGTCAGACACGACTGAGCTACTTCACTTTCACTTTTCACTTTCACACATTGGAGAAGGAAATGGCAACCCACTCCAGTGTTCTTGCCTGGAGAATCCCAGGGACAGGGGATCCTGGTGGGCTTCCATCTATGGGGTCACACAAAGTCGGACACGACTGAAGTGACTTAGCAGCAGCAGCAGTGTTTTCTCATGATTAGATTGAGATGCATTTCTGGCAAGCATCTCAGAAAAAAATGATGGTGTGCTTTTCTCTCCATGCATCGTGTTAGATAACTCATAATGTTGATAAATCTTATTACTGATGATGTTCATCTTTTGACTATGGTTATATCTGTTGGCCAAGTGTTATATTTGATTATCCTACTTAATTTGAAATGGTCTCAAAACATTTTGATTCTAAATCTAATCTTGAGTAACATAATGTATGATAAAGTATGATGTAAACACTTAGGAAAGAGATTTTTTGAGTAAAATAAAATAATTAAAAGGCTAAATAATAATTTTGTATCATGGAGCTATTGTTTCAGACACATGATGCTGAGAAAATTGAAATGTTCTGCCAATATTATCAAGGCATAGCAAAGTTTAAGTTGGACTGACTTCCTGTCCATACTGTGTTCACATTGAAAAAAACAGTATGTAACAAACATTTATTTATTTACTTCAGAGTTACACAACACTTTGTATCCCTTTTAGGCAGCATGAGGGAAGGAAGGAAGGAAGATTATAAAAGCAGAAGCTTAGGAGTGGATAGGGCAGTCATGGAGAAGGGTTTTGCTGGAGAGGAGCCACGGCCAGGAAATTGAGTGCAAATTCTGAGTCCCCATATCACTGTTACACACTGGAATATTGAAAGAATAACAAAGACTTTCAGTTCGAAGGTAAATTAAGTAAATAAAAGAATAATTTAAAATGTTCTTTTTCTACTTGCATATTTAAGCATAACTTGTAGAGTCTTTTTTTAAGACTGATCTATTATAAGGAAGTTTTTTATATATAAAGAGAGTTTTTGTGGGCATTTCCCTTGATTCTCCTTTTATTTTCCTCATCGTACATGTATTTATCGACCATCTACTCCTTGACCAGTGGGGTGCCAGGTGGTCCTTTTTACTATCAGAAAAGCAGAAAAGATTTCCTGGAGGAAAATTAGGAACATCTTATGCCCAGATACACTTTGTACAATTTCCAACTTAGCAATTTAATATCCGGTAGTTTGTTTATATAGCTGTCTCTCCTCTACTTCGAACTCAAAGTTCCTATCCTTTGATTTGATGTACCAAACATCTGCTCCTAGCATCATTCAACCCCAGGGAAGAGGAATAAAAGTTCTCAGAAGAGAGGTGTGGAGGGAAGAGTATATGCAAAGATGTGATTCTGAGAGAAAGAAGAACACTTTTGGAAGCCTCTAAATAGTTCAGTCTGTTGGATTGGGAGGGCTGGGAATGCAGCTGGAGAGGTCAAATGGGCAGGGGAATTCATATGTGCCTTGCACACTAGGCAAACAGATTTAGACTTGACCTGCAAGTGATGGAAGCCATTGATGTCAGTCATTATTATCTAATGAACTCATAGGGATGGTAGATGAATTACGATAAGAGTGCAGCTCAGTTTCTGGATCCTTGCAGGCACTGGGCCATGCAGTCAGTAATAAGATTGCAAGTGTGAGGTAGAAAGTGGAGGAAGAGAGATTCTTCTCTGTAACTGAGCACATAGCAAATTCCAGGGGAATGTTTAAATAAGCATGGTTTGCTTTGGCACACTCCGTCTGCTCTTCACCTCTGCCCGCCTCTCCCTGTAAGTGTTCTCTACTTGTCGTCATTTTTTTCCTGTCCTCCCAGCCTGGCCATGACACAAAGATCACCTAATTTCTTTCCTACCACAATTCAGAGACTGTGACTTCAGCCTAAGGGATCTCTGTTGCATACTAGGAAGAAAAAAAATGAGAAAAGTGGAAATGGCTGAGTCATATTCCAAGACTTTATTTACTTTTATAAAGAGGATGCTTATAAGCCAAAGTGAACTCATAGTTGGTGAAATTTCAGGCAACGATTGTCATAAATTGGAGTAAAATATGTCTGAAAGTGAAAGGGAAGATTCTAAGGGTTTAATGAAAGTCTGGCAGATTCCAAGTTCAAATTCCCTAGCCATCCTTGCTTTTCACACTTCTTTTTTTCACATCCTACAGCTTTTCTAAAAGCTTAAACTTTATTTTGTAATATTCACTTTTAACACCCTGTGTCAACTGTCGTATTTCTAACAAATAAATTGGTTCATAAGGGACCCAGGAGTTTCAAAAATAGCTGTTGTAAGAGCAGAAAGAGCTTTTAGTGGGGCACGGGTAGGGCTGGAGGGAAGTTTACAATAAGGGGTGATTAGATTATAGAAGTAGAGTCAAACCTTCTCAGAGTGATCAGGAAGCAATTTCTACATGGAAATAAGTTGGGTAAAAAAAATGTAATTATATGCAATTCTAAGGCACCAAGTAATCTTGAATACATTTTGTTTTGCATTTTGGTGAAACAGCTATTCTCTCCATTATTGCAGAGAAGAATAAATTTAATGATTTGTCTAGAAATGTTCAATTCCAAAGTTTTAATTTTCATAAACTGCCTTCTGTACATAATTGGTGCAATATTCAAAACTTTTGTTATACTGCAAGTTTAATATTGTGATAACTTGATGACTTCTCCCTTATATTATCCTTTATGAACCAGTAAGTTGCATATTATTTAGCCTGCAAAATAGCATGCTAAATATCATCATGAGAAGAATATGTCTTTAGAAATTATTGATAGAATACTTATTTTAAACATAAGATAGGGAGGTATCCTGCTCAAATTTGAGAATAAACACAGATTGGTTGAATGTCAGTATAAACCAAACAGTTAAGGAATATTTCTAAATAAAGTGAGTGCATGGCATTTTTATATTTACAACTAAATGAGGTGCCATTTCTGGCCTGAATCCATATCGTATGTATTTTATATTTTTTTTCCAAAAACAATAACATTTCTGATATATTAAGCATTTTGACAGCTATTGAAGTTGAAGAATACTGATTTTTCCCTAAATATAATAAAAGGAAAGAGACAGAAGTATAGATTTTAGGAAATGATAATATAGTACATAACATTTATTTGTATAGTATTGCGGAAAGTTTTATAGTCACAAAAACATTCTATCTAAACATAAACCTATGGTATTTTTAAAAAGTAGTTTGTCTTATAGAATTCATTGAAGGACTTGCATAAATAAAATATTTTTTGAGTGTGCTTCAAATTAAGTATTCATTCTTATTTAGAGAATTCTGAAGCAAACAAAAGCTAAGATATTATACAGGTAGAACAGTTCAGGTCAGTTCATTCACTCAGTCGTGTCCAACTATTTGTGACCCCATGGACTGCAACATGCAAGGCCTCCCTGTCCATCACCAACTCCCGGAGTTTACTCATGTCCATTGAGGTGGTGATGCCATCCAACCATCTTATCCTCCATTGTCCCCTTCTCCTCCTGCCTTCAGTCTTTCCCAGCATCACGGTCTTTTCCAAGGAGTCAGTTCTTTGCATCAGGTGGCCAGAGTATTGGAATTTCAACTTCAACATCAGTCCTTCCAATGAATATTCAGGACTGATTTCCTTTAAGTTGGGCTGGTTGGATCTCCTTGCAGTCCAAGGGGCTCTCTAGAGTCTTCTCCAATACCACAGTTTAGAAGCATCAATTACTCAGTGCTCAGCTTTCCTTATTGTCCAACCCTCACATCCATACATGACTACTGGAGAAATCATAGCTTTGGCTAGACGGATCTTTGTAGGCAAAGTAATGTCTCTGCTTTCTAGTATGCTATCTAGGTTGGTCATAATTGCTGCAATCAACATCTGCAGTGATTTTGGAGCCCAAATATAAATTCTGTCACTGTTTCCACTGTTTCCCCATCTATTTGCCATGAAGTGATGAGACCAGATGCCATGATCCTAGTTTTCTGAATGTTGAGCTTTAAGCCAACTTTTTCACTTTCTTTCACTTTCATCAGGAGGCTCTTTAGTTCTTCTTCACTTTCTGCCATAAGGGTGGTGTCATCTGTGTATCTGAGATTATTGATATTTCTCCCGGCAATCTTGATTTCAACTTGTGCTTCATCCAATCTAGCGTTTCTCATGATGTACTCTGCATATAAGTTAAATAAACAGGTTGCCAATATACAGCCTTGACATACTCCTTTTCCTATTTGGAAACAGTCTGTTGTTCCATGTCCAGTTCTAACTGTTGCTTCCTGACCTGCATAGAGGATTCTCAAGAGGCAGGTCAGGTGGTCTGGTATTCCCATCTCTTGAAGAACTTTCCACAGTTTATTGTGATCCACACAGGCAAAGGCTTTGGCATAGTAAATAAAGCAGAAATAGATGTTTTTTCTGGAACTCTCTTGCTTTTTCCATGATCCAGCGGATGTTGGCAATTTAATCTCTGTTTACTCTGCCTTTTCTAAAACCAGCTTGAACATCTGGAAGTTCATGGTTCATGTACTGTTGAAGCCTGGATTACTAGACTAACGTGTGAGATGAGTGCAATTGTGCGGTAGTTGAGCATGCTTTAGCATTACTTTTCTTTGGTATTGGAATGGAAACTGACCTTTTCCAGTCTTGTGGCCACTGCTGAGTTTTCCAAATTTGCTGGCGTATTGAGTAGAACACTTTCAAGGCATCATCTTTTAGGATTTGAAAGAGCTCAACTGGAATTCCATCACCTCCACTAGCTTTGTTTGTAGTGATGCTTCCTAAGGTCCACTTGACTTCACATTCCAGGATATTTGGCTCCAGTTGAGTGATCTTTTCTGTACAGTTCTGTGTATTCTTGCCACCTCTTCTTAAAATCTTCTGTTTCTCTTAGGTCCATACCATTTCTGTCCTTTATTGAGCCCATCTTTGCGTGAAATGCTCCTTTCATATCTCTAATTTTCTTGAAGAGATCTCTAGTCTTTCCCATTCTATTGTTTTCCTCTGTTTCTTTGCACTGATCACTGAGGAAGGTTTTCTTATCTCTTCTTGCTATCCTTTGGAACTCTGCATTCAATGAGTATATCTTTCCTTTTCTCCTTTGCTTTTTCACTTCCTTTCTTTTCACAGCTATTTGTAAGGCCTCCTCAGACAGCCATTTTGCTTTCTTTTTTTGCATTTCTTTTCACTGGGGATAGTCTTGATCCCTGTCTCTGGTACAGTGCCACGAACCTCTGTCCATAGTTCATCAGGCCCTCTTCTATTAGATCTAGTCCCTTAAACTGTACAACATAAAGGATTTGATTTTGGTCATATCTGAATGGTCTAGTGGTTTTCCCTACTTTCTCCAATTTCAGTCTGAATTTGGCAATAAGGAGTTCATGATCTGAGCCACAGTCAGCTCCCAGTCTTGTTTTTGCTGACTGTATAGAGCTTCTTTATCTTTGGCAGCAACGAATATAATCAGTCTGATTTAGGTGTTGGCCCTCTGGTGATGTCCTGTGTAGAGTCTTCTCTTGTGTTATTGGAAGAGGGTGTTTGCTATGACCAGTGCGTTCTCTTGGCAAATCTATATTAGCCTTTGCCCTGCTTCATTCCGTGCTCCAAGGCCAAATTTGCCTGTTACTCCAGGTGTCTCTTGACCTCCTACTTTTGCATTCCAGTTCCCTATAATGAAAAGGGTATCCTTTTTGTGTGTTAGTTCTAGAAGGTCTTGTAGTCTTTATAGAACCGTTCAGCTTCTTCAGCATTATTGATCAGTGCATAGACTTGGATTACCATGATATTGAGTAGTTTGCCTTGGAAACGAACAGAGATCATTCTGTCGTTTTTGAGATTGCATCCAAGCAGTGCATTTTGGACTCTTTTGTGGACTATGATGGCTACTCCATATCTTCTAAGGGATTCCTGCCCACAGTAGTAGATATAATTGTCATCTGAGTTAAATTCACCCATTCCAGTCCATTTTATTTCCCTGATTCCTAAAATGTCGATATTCACTCTTGCCATCTTCTGTTTGACCACTTCCAATCTGCCTTGATTCATGGACCTCACATTCCAGGTTCCTATGCAATATTGCCCTTTACTGCATCGGACCTTGCTTCCATCACCAGTCACATCCACAACTGCGTGCTGTTTTTGCTTTTGCTCTGTCTCTTCATTCTTTCTGGAGTTATTTCTCTACTGATCTCCAGTAGCATATTGGGCACCTATCGACCTGGGGAGTTCATCTTTCAGTGTCCTATCTTGCATTTTCATACTGTTCATGGGGTTCTCAAAGCAAGAATACTGGAGTGGTTTGCCATTCTCTTCTCCAGTGGATCACATTTTGTCAAAACTCTCCACCATGATCTGTCCATCTTGTGTGGCCCTAAATGGCATGGCTCATAGTTTCATTGAATTAGACAAAGCTGTGGTCCAGACTCTACACATGGATATCACCAGATGGTCAACACCGAAATCAGATTGATTATATTCTTTGTAGCCAAAGATGGAGAAGCTGTATACAGTTAGCAAAAACAAGACCAGGAGCTGACTGTGGCTCAGATCATGAACTCCTTATTGCCAAATTCAGACTTAAATTGAAGAAAGTAGGGAAAACCTCTAGACCATTCAGGTATGACCTCAATCAAATCCCTTATTAGTATACAGTGGAAGTGAGAAATAGATTTAAGGGACTAGATCTGATAGATAGAGTCCATGAGGAACTATGGACGGAGGTTTGTGACATTGTACAGGAGACATGGATCAAGACCATCCCCATGGAAAAGAAATGCAAAAAAGCAAAATGGCTGTCTGAGGAGGCCTTACAAATAGCTGTGAAAAGAGAGAGAAACGAAAAGCGAAGGAGAAAAGGAAAGATATAAGCATCTGAATGCAGAGTTCCAAAGAATAGCAAGGAGAGATAAGAAAGCCTTCCTCAGTGATCAATGCAAAGAAATAGAGGAAAACAACAGAATAGGAAAGACAAGAGATCTCTTCAAGAAAATTAGAGATTCCAAGGGAATATTTCATGCAAAGATGGGCTCGATAAAGGACAGAAATGGTATGGACCTAACAGAAGCAGAAGATTTTAAGAAGAGGTGGCAAGAATACACAGAAGGCCTGTGCAAAATAGATCTTCACGACCAAGATAGTCACAATAATGTGATCACTGACCTAGAGCCAGACATCTTGGAATGTGAAGTCAAGTGGGCCTTAGAAAACATCACTACGAACAAAGCTAGTGGAGGTGATGGAATTCCATTTGAGCTATTTCAAATCTTGAAAGATGATGCTGTGAAAGTGCTACACTCAATATGCCAGCAAATTTGGAAAACTCAGCAGTAGCCACAGGACTGGAAAAGGTCAGTCTTCATTCCAATCCCAAAGAAAGGCAATGCCAAAGAATGCTCAAACTACCGCACAATTGCACTCATCTCACACGCTAGTAAAGTCATGCTAAAAATTCTCCAAGCCAGGCTTCAGCAGTATGTGAACCGTGAACTCCCAGATGTTCAAGCAGGTTTTAGAAAAGGCAGAGGCACCAGAGATCAAATTGCCAACATCCACTGGATCATGGAGAAAGCAAGAGAGTTCCAGAAAAACATCTATTTCTACTTCATTGACTATGCCAAAGCCTTTGACTGTGTGGATCACAATAAACTTTGGAAAATTCTGAAAGAGATGGGAATACCAGACCACCTGACCTGCCTCTTGAGAAACCTGTATGCAGGTCAGGAAGCAACAGTCAGAACTGTACATGGAACAACAGACTGGTTCCAAATAGGAAAAGGAGTACGTCAAGGTTGTATATTGTCACCTTGCTTATTTAACTTATATGCAGAGTACATCATGAGGAACGCTGGGCTGGAAGAAGCACAAGCTGGAAATAAGATTGCTGGGAGAAATATCAATAACCTCAGATATGCAGGTGACACTACTCTTATGGCAGAAAGTGAAGAGGAACTCAAAAGCCTCTTGATGAAAGTGAAAGAGGAGAGTAAAAAGGTTGGCTTAAAGCTCAACATTCAGAAAACAAAGATCATGGCATCTGGACCCATCACTTCATGGGAAATAGATGGAAAAACAGTGGAAAGAGTGTCAGACTTTATTTTTTTGGGCTCCAAAATCACTGCAGATGCTGATTGCAGCCATGAAATTAAAAGACGCTTACTCCTTGGAAGGAAAGTTATGACCAACCTTGATATTATATTAAAAAGCAGAGACATACTTTGCCAACAAAGGTCCGTCTAGTCAAGGCTATGGTTTTTCCCATGGTCATGTATGGATGTGAGAGTTGGACTGTGAAGAAAGCTGATCACCGAAGAATTGATGCTTTTGAACTGTGGTGTTGGAGAAGACTCTTGAGAGTCCCTCGGACTGCAAGGAAATCCAACCAGTCCATTCTAAAGGAGATCAATCCTGGGTGTTCATTGGAGGGACTGATCCTAAAGCTGAAACTGCAATACTTTGGCTACCTCATGCGACGAGTTGAGTCACTGGAAAAGACTGATGCTGGGAAGGGTTGGGGGCGGGAGGAGAAGGGGACCACAGAGAATGAGATGGCTGGATGGCATCACCGACTCTGTAGACATGGGTTTGAGTGATCTCCGGGAGTTGGTGATGGACAGGGAGGCCTGGCGTGCTGTGCTTCATGGGGTTGCGGAGAGTCGGACACGACTGAGCGACTGAACTGAAGTGAACTGAACTGAACTGTGGTCCATGTGATAAGATTGGTTAGTTTTCTGTGATTGTGGTTTTTAGTCTGTCTGTCCACTGGTGGAGAAGGATAAGAGGCTTATGGAAGCTTTCTGATGGAAGAGACTGACTGAGGGGGAAACTGGGTCTTGTTCTGATAGGCGGGGCCATGATCAGTAAATCTTTAATCCAATTTTCTAATGATGGGTAGAGCTGTGTTCCCTCCCTGTTATTTCCATTCTGTTCCTGTTGCTCAGTCGTGTCCGACTCCTTGCGACCCCATGGACTGTAGCCTACCAGGCTTCTCCGTCCATGGGATTCTCCAGGCAAGAATACTGGAGTGGGTTACTGTTTCCTTCTCCAGGGGATCTTCCCGACCCAGGGATCGAACCCGGGTCTCCCGCATTGGAGGCAGACGCTTTAACCTCTGAGCCCCCTGTTATTTGCCTGGGGCCAAACTTTGGTGGAGGTAATGAAGAGAATAGTGACCTCCTTCAAAAGGTTCTGTGCAGGCACTTCTACATTCAGTGCCCCAGCCCTTCAGCAGGGCATCACTGACCCACGCCTCTGCTGGAGACTCCTGGACACTCACAGGCAAGTCTGGGTCAGTCTCTTGTGGGGTCACTGCTCCTTTCTCCTAGATCCTGTTGCCCAAGGTTCTGTTTGTGCCCTCTAAGAGTCTATTTCCTAGTTCTGCACAAGTCCTGGCAGCTCTGTGGTGGGGTTAATGGCAACCTCCTCCAAGAGAGCTTATGCCTTACCCAAATCTTTAAAAACTATAATGTCTGCTGATATTAAATTAAAAAGATTTAAAATGTAATCAAAAATTTTTAAGCATCAATTTACTTTTTGAATGGTTGTTTAAAAAAAAAACTTACAGAAATTTAAGAGAAAGTGATTCATTGATGTGGATGATCAAGTCTGAGCTTTTAAGGACAATTTTCACTACAAGTTTTGACTTGTAGTGTCCAGCCTTTAGAATTTTCATATTTCTTTCAAAGTTGTTCTAGTAAGGGCAATTATTTAGTTGTAGAGTTCAAACAGTATGAATTTACTTTTCACTAAACATTGATAATTGAGCTTCAAATTTTTAGCAATAAGATGATTTATGTAAGATTTTTTTAAAGCATTCTTTTTTAAATTATTATATAATCTAAATAGCAGTCTTTGTGAAAAGTGGGTAAAAAGATACACAATACTGGGGCAAAGGCTTAAGAAATTAAATTGCTTAGCATAATTTTGTTGATGTTCAGTCAGTAAGTCGTGTCTGACTCTTTGCCATCCCCTGGACTACAACATGCCAAACCCCTTGTCTTCCACTATCTCCTGGAGTTTGCTCAGATTCATGTCCATTGAGTCAGTGATGTTATCTAACCATCTCATCCTCTGCCGCCACCTTCTCCTTTGCCTTCAATCTTTTCCAGCATTGGCGTCATTTCCAGTGAGTTGCTTCTTCACATCAAATAGCCAAATATTGGAGCTTCAGTTTCAGAATCAGTCCTTTCAATGAAAACTCAGGTTTAAATTCCTTTAGGATTGATTGGCTTAATTTTCTTGCTGTCCAAGGAATTCTCAAGAGTCTTTTCCAACATCACAATTCAAAAGCTTCAATTCTTCAGCACTCAACCTTCTTTATGGTCCACCTCTCACATCTGTACATAACTACTGGAAAAACCATAGATTTGACTATATGAACCTTTGACTATACAGCAGAGTGATGTTCCTGCTTTTTAATATGCTGCCTAGGTTTGTCATAGCTTTCCTTCCAAGAAGTGTCTTTTAATTTCATGGCTGGAGTCATGGTCTATAGTAATTTTGGAGCCCAAGAAAAGAAAATCATTCACCACTCCTACTTTTTCCCATTCTATTTGCCATGAAGTGATGGGACTGAATGCCATGATCTTAGTTTTTTAAATGTTTCGTTTCAAGTCGGCTTTTTCACTCTCCTCTTTCACCCTCATCAAGAGACTCTTTAGTCCCTCTTCACTTTTTGCCCTTAGAATGGGATCATCTGCATATCTGAGGTTGTTGATATTTCTCCTGGCAATGTTGATTCCAGCTTGTGATTCATCCAGCTCAGTATTTTGGATGATGTACTCTTCATATAAGTTAAATAAGCAGGGTGACAATATACAGCCTTGCCGGTTTTGAACTCCTTTCCCAATTTTGAATGAGTCTGTTGTTCCATGTAAGGTTCAAAGTGTTGCTGCTTGACCTGCATACAGGTTTATCAGGAGACAGGTGAGGTGTTCTGGTATTCTCATCTCTAAAAATTTCCCACAGTTGGCTCAGCTGGGAAATAATCCGCCTGCAGTACGGGGACCTGGGTTCGATCCCTGGGTTGGGAAGATCCCCTGGAGAAGGGAAAGGCTACCCACTCTAGTATTCTGGCCTGGAGAATTCCATGGACTTTACAGTCCATGGATTCGCAGAGTCAGACACTACTGAGCAACTTTCACAGTTTGTTGAGATCCACACAGTCAAAGGCTTTAGAGTAGTCAGTGAAGAAGAAGTACATTTTAAAAATTTTTCTGAATTCCCTTGCTTTCTCTATGACCCAGCTAATGTTGGCAGTTTCGTCTCTGGTTCCTCTGGTTTTTCTAAACCCAGCTTGTACATCTGGAAGTTCTCAGTTCGCATACTGCTGAAGCCTACCTTGAAGGATTTTGAGCATAACTTTGATAACATGTGAAATGAGCACAATTGTACAATAGTTTGAACATTCTTTGGCATTGCCCTTCTTTGGGATTGGAATGAAAATTTACCTTTTCCAGTCCTACGACCACTGCTGAGTTTTCCTAATTTGCTGACATATTAAGTGTAGAGCTTTAACAGCATCATCTTTTACGATTTGAAATAACTTAACTGGGATTCCATCACCTCCACTAGCTGTGTTCATAATAATGCTTCCTGAGGCCCACTTCACACTCCAGGATATCTGGCTTGAGGTGAGTGACCACAGCATTGTGGTTATCTGGGTCTTTAAGATCTTTTGTGTATTGTTCTTCCATGTGTTCTTGCCACCTCTTCTGTTAGGTGATAACCATTACAGTCCTTTTATCATGCCCATCCTTGCTTGAATTATTTCCTTGATACCTCCAATTTTCTTGAAGAGATATCTAGTCTTTTCCAGTCTGTTTTACCTTCCTCTGTTTCTTTGCATTTTTCATTGAAGAAGGCCTTCTTATCTCTCTTCATTAATCTCTGGAGCTCTGCATTCAATTGAGCATACCTTTTCCTTTCTCCATTGTCTTTCACCTTTCTTTCTTCAGCTATTTGTAAAACTTCCCAAACAACCACATGGCCTTATTGTATTTCTTTTTCTTTGGGATGGTTTTGGTTGCTGTCTCTATATAATGTTACTAACCTCCATCCATAGTACACTCTGTCTATAAGGTCCAATCCCTTGACTCTATTCCTCTCCTCTACTGTATAATTGTAAGGGTTTTGATATAGGTCATACCTGACTGGCCTAGAAGTTTTCCCTACTTTCTTCAATTTAAGCCTGAATTTTAAATAAGCAGCTCATGACCTGAACCATAGTCAGCTCCAGGTCTTCTTTTTCCTGACTGTATAGACATCTCCATCTTCTGTTGCAAAGAATGTAATCAGCCTGATTCCAATATTGACCATTTGGTGATGTTCATGTATAGAGACATCTCTTGTGTTGTTGGAAAAGGGTTTGCTATAACCAACATGTTCTCTTGACAGAACTCTGTTAGTCTTTGCTCTGATTCATTTTGTACTCCGGGGCCAAACTTGCCTGTTATTCCAGCTATCTCTCGACTTCCTACTTTTGCATTCCCCTCCCCTGTGATGAAAAATGCATCTTTTTTTGATGTTAATTCTAGAAAGTGTTTTAGGTCTTCAAAAAACCAGTCAACTTCAGCATCTTTGGCATCGGTGGTTGGAGCATAGACTTCAGTTACTGTAACGTTGAATGATTTGCCCTGGAAATGAACCAAGATCATTTTTTTCATTTTTGAGATTGGGCTTCCCTGGTGGCTCAGAGGTTAAAGCATCTGCCTCCAATGCGGGAGACCCGGGTTTGATCCCTGGGTCGTGAAGATTCCCTGGAGAAGGAAACGGTAACCCACTCCAGTATTCTTGCCTGGAGAATCCCATGGACGGAGAAGCCTGGTAGGCTACAGTCCACAGGGTCGCATAGAGTTGGACACGACTGAGCGACGGAACGGAACTGGTGCAGTCTTTTGTTGACTATGAGGGTTACTCCATTTCTTCTAAGGGATTCTTGCACACAGTAGTAGATATAGTAGTCATCTGAGTTGAATTCACCCATTCACATCTATTTTAGTTCACTGATTCCTAAGATGTCAGTGTTCACCCTTGACATCACATTCTTGACCACATCCAACTTACTTTGATTCATGGACCTAACAGTCCAGATAACAGTGCAATATTGTTCTTTACAGCGTCAGACTTTACTTTCACCACTGGATGCATCCACAACTGAGTGTCATTTCTGCTTTGGCCCAGTGGCTTCATTCTTTCTGGAGCTATTAATAATTGCCCTTCACTCTTCCCCAGTAGCATGTTAGGCACCTTCTGACCTGGGAGCTTGTCTTCTGGCGTCATATCTTTTTGCCTTTTCATACTACTCGTGGTGTTGGAGAAGACTCTTGAGAGTCCCTTGGACTACAAGGAGATCCAACCAGTCCATCCTAAAGATCAGTCCTGGGTGTTCATTGGAAGGACTGATGCTAAAGCTGAAACTCCAATACTTTGGCCACCTCATGCGACGAGTTGACTCACTGGAAAAGACTCTGATGCTGGGACGGATTGGGGGCGGGAGGAGACGGGGACGACAGAGAATGAGATGGCTGGATGGCATCACCGACTCTATGGACATGAGTTTGAGTGAACTCCGGGAGTTGGTGATGGACAGGGAGGCCTGGCGTGCTGTGATTCATGGGGTCACGGAGAGTTGGAGACGACTGAGCGACTGAACTGACCTGAACTGATGGGGCTGTCACTGCAACAATATTGGAGTGGTTTGCCATCCCCTCCTCAGGTCAAAATTTTTTTGTCGGAACTCTTCACTATAACCTGTCCTTCTTGGGTGCCCCTGCATGCCATAGCTCATTGCTTCATTGAGTTACTACACAAGTCCCTTCATCATGACAAGGCTGTGATCCATAAAGGGGACTTAGCATAATATTATACTTAAAAATTGTTTCATATAACTAAATATTACTAATCATATATATATTCATCTTGGATCTGTCTCTATCTCCTTAAAGTGTGTAGAGTCTAGTTACATACATTTCTTTGGGTTCCACTTATTTCCTGAGGCATTTTATGCGTTGTGAGATTTAACTTTCCAATGTTTTTGCTGTGAAAAGTTTTTGATTGCTTTAACTATTCTAACTCATTGTTTATTAAGTGTAAACTGTTTCTTACAGTCTAATATTTTATTTTACTGTTTGCAAACTACCATTTTACTTAGTGAGAATGAACAAGATGTACTCTGCATCAAATTTTATATAAATTGAAACTCCTCTGAATTTTTGCCACCAATTTTATTGACTTTCAGTGTTTCTCTTTTAGGAAAGAGCCATCATATAGCTGTTTAGTATTTCTTAACTTTAATTCTAGCCACCATCTTCTTTATGTGTAATAACTATTAGCAATGCATATTTCAATTGACTTCTCTTTGGTTTATAATTTTGTATTTTATTGGCATAACTATATTATAAAATATTTTTTTCCTGTATCCTTTTGACATTTTTTGGCAATGTTAAATAGGTAAATTTGAGAAAACAATGCTTTTATCCAAAGAACCATATATATTTCTATTGCTTTTTTATTTATGCCTTATGCATCTAAGTTTATTACTGTGCATAAAGTAGATATACCTTTTCTTATATGAAGAATGGACAAGATGACATGCAATAAACATTTAGATAAAAATAGATATTGACAGTAAAAGTACATACAAATTAAATGTTCATCTTTAAAGTAAAATGGCTCCTAAAAGGATAGTAAGTGATATATCAGGAAAGAAATAATGGTAGCTTAGAAAAGCCTTTTAAGGACAAGCTTTCTCTAGGCAGAACTTGGATTACTCAAGAAAGGGTTAATTTATAATATTGTATAGTTAATTATACCCATTTTGAAACCAGAGGAGTCAAGAAGAATATAAATTTTAAATAAATAGATAAAATATAAGGATTGAAAGTTTATATTGAAGATATTCAAAGATATTGAATATTAGAAACTGAAACATTACTAATTAATATGTCGGAAACATAAAATGGGCAGGAAAAGGTAGTGGCCATCTTTAAAAAAAGAAAAAAGAAGAAAAAAATTGATGCTGGTAATTATAGACCAGTCAGCTTAACTTTGATACCAAGGCTGATACTAGAGCAAATCATCAAACAATCAATTTACAATCATCTAGAAGAGCAAAAGTTAGTGGGTAGCAACCAGCATGGTTTTGTGAAGAGCAAATTGTGCCAGGCCAATTTAATTTCCTTCTATGATAGAGTGACAGGCCATGTAGATAAGGGCAAAGTAATAGATGTAATCTATCCAGACTCCAGTAATGCTTTTGATTCCTCTCCACATGACATTCTCATCAACAAGCAAGGAAGATACGGTCTAGACCATACTTTGGTTAGTTGAGTGCACAGTTGTCTCTGGATTCATACTCCATGTTTGATTATCAGTCATCATCCATAAGGGCCCTCAGATTGGCATACAAGAAAGTTAGTATCATTAATAAGACTAGTTCCATTTCCTTTGATGAAGATGGAATTAGACTGGCATAGAGGCACATTAAGCCAAATCCCTTTTATATTAATAAATATAATGATGAAAAGAAAGCCCCCAAATTGTCAGCATCTTATATCTCATGGGCACATCTGAAAGGTCCAGGAAATGAATGACATACAAGAGAAGGTACCAGCTTTACTGATTATTTCAGTTATAACTATTGTTCCAAGTTATGTGAATGGTGACGTCAGGTAACTTTTAGTATTCTATAGGCTCCCTGAGAATAAACTGTCTTCTTAAACTCAAGAGAAACCATATTCAAAGGAAGCAACTAGAATAGTAGAAGAGGACTTTTATATTAGGCAGGAAAGAATGTTGATATTAAAATGACCCAGGAATAGCTGAATAGAGCACCTTTATCATGACCTAGATCATAGATTTGAGTACATTTAGTTTACAGATCATATGATGGTGAGCAGTAAAAAAATAAAAGTTAGTAACTGTGTAGATAAGAAAAAAATTCCTAAACAATTTTGATATTTTTTGAAAATAGTCTATGGAAAAAAACAAGATAAAGGTCATGGGAATGAAACAGATAAAAGATAGGGAAAAAAAAGACTGGCCTGGCTCTTCACACTGGGAACTAGTTCCAAAATATCAGTGAGCCATACTTAGATATCTGTGAGCAGGGTCATGTGATAATACTTTAATGAATTAATAGGGGAGTGCAGTGAAAGCTAAAAGTTCTCAAATTTATTTGCAGAGCAGAAATAATAAAAATGAATGTTTATTAACACACATTTTGACTGAATAGTAACATGCACTCTTTAAGGAAGGTATTTTTTTATCTGTATAAAGTGCCTCATTTAAAGCTATTTGAGTAGAAAAGGTATGCCGTAGAGGAGGGAAACGTGTTTTTATTAGAACTAACATTAATGAAGACCTAGGAAAAGAATGGCTTTTAAGTGATTCAGGAGTTAACCTTATTCCTTGGTTCACAGCAGATGAATTTTGAAGCCCACTAGTTAACTGCAGTCTATACTGGGTATTCATCCTGTTTCATGGCACCATTTGGACCCTGTGATTTTATGAATAACATTCCCCTGCAGATAGTTGATTAGAGCTGCTGTTATTTTAAAAACGTTTGTATTCTGTGGATTCTCAAGAAATAACCAGCAGGGCTTTCTAAGAGATAACTCCCCTAGGATTAAATCCAAGGGAGTGGTTCTTAAACATTTTTCTTCCAGGACTCCCTGAGAGTTTCTGCCAAGAGCACTGCCCATTTCATCCCCCTTAATTGCATACAGGAAGACAGAAGAGGATATTATCATCTCGTCTTTATTTAGTCTAGGGGAACACAAGATTGCTCGGTGAATATGGTTGACGGAGAGTTGATAAGCAGTAGCGAGAGCAGAGGAGAAATGGAAGACGTTTGGAGACAGACAGATACTGCCGTCACTGTTAACAAGTATGACAAACTTTGGCTCCATTTCCCTCACGTAATTTGCAATTTCCTAGTGATGTGTAGAAAAATTGCATTTCCTAAGTTTAAGAAACTCTTCAAAGAGAAATCACAGAAGTGATGGCATTGGAACTTCAAGAGCCTTCTTCAGTCTGATATGGTTAACCAAAGCAGGGATATAATGCTTTTTAATGTGACTTTTATGATGTTTTCAGTTCCTGGCCTGAGTCAAAACACTGCTAAGTTAAGCAGATGTTGATATAACATGTGTAAATAGGGGTGGTGTGACAATGCAAAGTTAGTGTCTACTTTAGAATCATGGATTTAGCACATGAACTGGTATGTGGTAACCTTGTTCTAGCACCATCTTATAATAATTTCTAAGTAGGAATAGATCTTTCTTATGCTTACTTTAACTCACCTTATTGAATTCTTATCTTTATTAAATGTACTTGCATACTTAAGGAAGAGAAAAATTGAAAGAGAACAACTTTGTAGTATCTAATCATATTTCTCATAAATTATCAGAATACTAGTATTTTCTCATGGGGAATTACTTTATAAAAATATCAAAAGGAAAAAAGTATTTGTAATAGTAAATGATTACCAGTGGTTGCTTTAAAACAAACATTGTTGGCTGTGTGTAAAAATGTCGGTCTGATTTGTATTGTGAAGTAATGCCATACAGTCAATCACAACAAAAGTGGGTGGGCTTGGAATCACATGGACCTGGGAGGTGTAGATCCTGACCATTGTCTGAACTCTTTGAGTCTTTGGTTTTTGAGCTGTGAAATGAAAGTAATTGTGTTTACTCTGTAAAACTGGCTCTGCTGCTGCTAAGTCACTTCAGTCGTGTCCGACTCTGTGGGATCCCATAGATGGCAGCCCACCAGGCTCCGCTGTCCCTGGGATTCTCCAGGCAAGAACACTGGAGTGGGTTGCCATTTCCTTCTCTGATGCATGAAAGTGAGAAGTGAAAGGGAAGTCGCTCATTCGTGTCCAACTCTTCGCGACCCCATGGATTGCAGCCTACCAGGCTCCTTCGTCCATGGGATTTTCCAGGCAAGAGTACTGGAGTGGGTTGCCATGCCTTCTCCGAAAGCTGGCTCTCATGAGAATTAAAAGATGTAATATATTTAAGATGAAGCAAAGCTCTCATTCAGTGCATACCCAGTAGGTCCTCTATTACTGGCAACTACTACCACTGCTACTATTAGTGGAAACACTTCGTTGGTATGAAGAATCACTAACAAAAGAGTGTTTAAGATCTGCAGCTTTCAATCAGGTTGATTTGTGAAACACACAAACAGCTAGCACATACTGGAAGCTATGGCCATTTAATTTATATCTCCATTCACTGTATAGATATAAACTCAAAATCACATTTGTCTTGAAGATCTTTAACTTATGGATGAAAATAGCCCCAAACAACAAATGCATATTAAATAATGTCTGAACATACTTTTACTTTTCTAATGACATTCCAGTGAAGTCAGAAAGATATATAGATAAAAGATATATTTAACTTTTGCTGTTTCTTGAATTAATCATTGTTATGTTGTTTCACTACATAGGTTTAGCCACTAAGTCGTGTCCAACTCTTGCGACTCTATGAACTATAGCCTGCCAGGCTTCTGTTTATGGGATTTCCCAGGCAAGAATACTGGAGTGGGTTGCCATTTCCTTTTCCAGGAGATCTTCCCAACCCAGGGATTGAACTCAGGTCTCCTGCATTATGTACAGACTCTTTCCCTGAGCTACCAGGGAAGCCCATTGTTTCACTGAAAACTTTATAAGTAAGAAAGATTCCGGTGTCTGTTACACCTCAAATCTTCTTACTACTGCTTTAAGAAAATTGGAGCTGAACTGATGATTAATCAGAGGTAATCAATGAGATATATATATAGCCAACTTATATACAAAAGGCAATAAAATGTCATACTGTAAATCTATTTTATGTCCATTGTATAAAGAAGTTTTAAAGTTTCAAATTCCAATAATAGTAAAATATGACATAAAGTGTGTGAAGAATATTTTAGCCTGTGTTTGACAGATATATTTTACCAAGGAAGAACATATTGTAACTCCTTCTTTAACTGAGTGATATTTTTTAAAACATGGATAAATCTGTTTCCAAATCACACACAATGAAGAAGCAAAAAAAAAAAAGAAAAGAAAAGTGCTTTCCCCAAAGTCAAGTGTAAAGAAGCAGTGTAAATATCATGAATAAATGTCACCTCCTCACAGTATTAATAAATGGGGGAAATAAAGCATGTCTCTTATCTTTTTTGGCATAATTTAAGATAGTTTATTATTTTGGAGCAGCAAGCAGAGCACTTGTTAGATATCATCATTTGGTCACAGATTTGTAAATATATCAATTCTGTGCTCAGAGAAGGATTATCCTCAACCTACTCCACTGAAAATAATTACAGACATAGTCATAAATGTTTTGAACATGCTACTTTCATCAGGTTTTCACCTGTATTCACATAGACACATAGAGTTTGTTATTAGGGCTTATTTCTCAAGTATTTTGTAACATTTAATTCTAAATTTTCTCCGTGATGAGGTAGAACCTTCTTATTCAGATTTCTAAGAAAAATTAAATGTGATATTAAAAAAGAAAACTGTATTTAAAAAAAAAAACCTGTTTTATATTAAACATTTTCTTTCCAGCTCCAGAACCTCTCTCAAAGGTTTCTTATCTTGGAAATATTTTGTTCTATTGCCTGGAACTTTGAGAAATATCATTAAATAAAATTACATGCATTTTATTTTATAAAATAAAAGTATTACTTTTAAGAAACATTGTCAGTATAATATTCATTGAATTAGTTTTACTTAAATATTTCAATATACTAAAGAAAGTATCAGTTCAGTTCAGTTCAGTCGCTCAGTCGTGTCCGACTCTCCGCGACCCCATGGATCACAGCACGCCAGGCCTCCCTGTCCATCACCAACTCCCGGAGTTCACTCAAACTCATGTCCACAGAGTCGGTGATGCCATCCAGCCATCTCATTCTCTGTCGTCCCCTTCTCCTCCCGCCCCCAACCTTTCCTAGCATCAGAGTCTTTTCCAGTGAGTCAACTCGTCGCATGAGGTGGCCAAAGTATTGCAGTTTCAAACATATAAGTTGGTATGATTGAAGCAGATTCCTTTCATAGGTATATCATAAGAAATAATTTTGGGAAGTTGAGAGATGAGAGCAGAGGAAATCCATGTATGTCAGAAGAACGCCAAGTTGAAAATTCATCCAAGCAAATGTTTGTTAGTATATTTTTAATTCCTGATTTTGTACTTTTTAACCTAAGAGCTCTTGAATAGTTACCTAAGAGAAAAACACAGTACTCCTAAGTTAGCATATACCACATACTCAGAGTTTAAAATGTATCTTGTGTCTCTGGTATGCTCCAGTCCATACAGATCATTGATAACAAGTGACTGACCCCAGACTGGGGGTGAATACCTATCTATCATTAAAGCACCTGGGAATTTCTTCTTGAGTTCTTTAATCCAAAGATGAGGTAATTAATTTGGCCACATGACATATTGAGAAGGAAAACAGGGATTGATTTTAAGTTCAGACTTTGCATCTAACCAACCCAGTGATTTGGGGCAAGTTGCTTAATCCAGTTGAACATCAATTTATTCATCATAATTTTGTAGTAATATTGTGTATCTCAAAGTGGTGCATGTGAAGTTCAAATATGAAAAGTGACAGCACAATGTAAGCTGTAAAGTGCAATAAAATGTTCTGTACCATTGGGCACAATAAAATAGTGAGAGAATAAAATATGTTGTATCATAAAACAACCATACTCCGTTTCATTCTCAGTTGGATTGACCAGAGTACTGAGATGGTCCAGCCAACAACAGGAACGTCTTGTTTGGTTGCGGGTTCAGTCGGTTGACTTCTGATTAAGAGGGGAGACACAAGTAGCCCTGCCCACCTCCTGCCACCAACACCACTCTATCTAATCATAGAACTGAGTTAGAATGTATTCCTCAGAGTAATTGAAACTGATGAGTAGGTTGGGTTGATTGCAGTCTCTTTGTGACAGTGGAAAATTAAGGATTTCCTTAGATTGAAACAAGGTATAAATAAAATTTATTGAAGAAGAAAAAGTTCTTTGTCTAGGAAGGAAAGAGGGGGGAGTTTCTAAGCTGCTCAGAATGCCAAGGAACGAAAAGGTCTCCAACTGAGAAGCTGCAGAATTCCACATGCTTCCAAGAAAATCTTGCACTACCTCATGTTATAGTTTAACCATTAATCGTGGGGCATTTTGAGAGAGCATCCAGTTTCCCTTGGAGAGTACTTCACTGTTTACAACAGCAACATCACATCTGATAACAGGAGAGGTCCTTTTGGCAGCGGCTAGAGCACCAGTCCAACCAGTAACACACAGTTTCCTGGCCGTGTCACTAATTCCTGTTGGAAACTTATCAGCTTCTGTCTCTAGCAACAGAATCCTGACTGATAAGAGAAGAGGCTCATCTGCTGGTAGTCGACCCTCACCCCCTACCCTCCCAGTTCATAAATCAGTCTGTGAGATTTTTTTTTTCTTTTTGGTTTGGTTTTATCAGAACGTATTTCTCTCATTGTAACAGTTAATACTTTAAGAAGAGAACTTAACCAGGGACATTAGGAAGTTAGTTAGAGACATCTTGCAGGCGCCTCCTCCCTTGTCAGTGACAAGGTAAGGTAATCCTATACACAGGCTGCTATTGTGAGCTGAGAAACTGGCCTCCTTCGCTGCCAGAGACCAGATGCACCTCTCTCTATCCTAATCTGTAAACGACTTAAAGGAGCCTTATCTCGGGGCTCTTCGGCTTCATTTCATGCTTGATTTACTTTAATTTGTCTGATAGGGCACAAGGATTTGGAGACGGCCCATCTTTCTGCAGAAAACGTTCAGATTTTTTTTTTCTTTTCCCTGGCATTGTTGTGTTAGGGTTTGGGATTTTTTTTTTTTTTGAACAAATTTTTTTTTTTTTTAATGTGGAAGAAATCTTGCTCCAGTGCAGCAAGCTGCTTGAGTGTGTTTAGATTTAAGCTACCCCAGCAGAAAAGAGTTTGTGAAGTGGTGTGATTGTGCGATGGGCCCCATTTACATTGAAATCACATTATGCGATATATCAGGATTCCTGAAGGGAGCGGTGCAGTAGAGCGCTGGGCCCACAAGATACTTTGAAAGGCCTATATATAGCAGCAACAATTGATAGGAGATTTTACAGGAGGCTTTATAAATATGTAAATAGGCGCTATCTGATTGGGTTCTGTGGCTACACATCTGTACCTCAAAGGAAGCAGAGCTGTGAGAACTACCAGGAAAACACTAGTTTGCATTCTCAGGGAGTCTGAGAAATAGAAATGTTTCCTGGGTTGACAGCAGGTCAGGGTGGGGGCTCTTTGCACACCTTGGAGGGGAAGCTCCTGTGCCAAGGAAGGGATCCTGTCCTTCTTCCGGAAAAGGAGACTCTCCACTCCCAGAGTTTGCATTTGTTTTATAATGACTCAGATCTGTAGCTGTAGCTGTTGACCTTTCACCCTTCTTGTTATTTCTTTAAATTGTTCATGTGATATGGTGCCTGGGGGAATTGCTCTTACGTTTTTTGCATTTTAAAAAATGTACTTCCAGTGACCCAAGGGAAAGAAAATAAAGTCTTTGGTACATTGATCCCTTGATTAGTTATTTCCTAAATGAAAATGGAAATACTATTAAGGCAGTAATAATGTTCCATCTTAATAGTTGAGGAGTCAATAAATGGCTCCCATGTGCTTCATTAAGGATCTTAATGAAGCCATTTTTGATGGCTGAACTTTACATTATCCTTTTTTTTCCCCCTGTTCTTTTCTCTTTTTATTTTTTTAAACTGGAAGTCATTTAAGGAAGAGGAGTATTAGATATGAAACATTCTCTTTATATTGAGATGGTTACCAATGATAAAATTAATGGTAATTTGTGGGGCAGATTGTTATGCAGATGGTAAAGCACAGGGATTACTTTTCATGTAGTACATACAGAAAATAAAATGGGCATGTTTGATCAGTAACACGTTCATACAGTTAGCAGATATGTTCCCCGGCTCGTCTGTGTTCTTTTATTCTATGATCGTTCAGACATGGGATACAGTGATCCGACATGCCTCCATCCAGTCCCAGAGCAGTAACTGAGATCAGCCAGTCCTACTTCAACTTCCATAGCTTTCCCTACCATTTAAATACTGAGCTGATGTTACCCTTTATGCAATTTTATGCCTCTCTTTCCTTTGCCACAGAAGAAGCTATGATTGCAGTCTTCTATATCTAAATAAGTGGCCTTGGAGAACACTGGAGAGCTAAGTCTCCTCTCCCTTCTATGTGGGTATAGACATAAAATGATTTTCATCACTTTATTTTCACAAATACAGTAAAAACAAAAACATCTTTATTAATTGAGGAATGTTACTTGTGGGTAGGTTAGTTGAACTCTTCTGGCACATCCCACAATGAACTGTGTATATTTTTTGTTTCCAAGAAACTGCTTCACTTTGGAATCTAATCTTATCTTGTATTAATACATGCCTCTCTAACAGAGGATGAGATGGTTGGATGGCATCATGATGTGATGGACATGAGTTTGAGTAGGCTCCGGAAGTTGGTGATAGACAGGGAAGCCTGGTGTGCTGCAGTCCATGGGGTCGCTAAGAGTCAGACATGACTTAACTGAACTGACCGACTCTAACGAAGTGGTGGCAAACACTATTTAGTCAGGAAATAAATTAATTGATTATGGATAAAGATACACAAAAGGTATTTTCTCTCTCCACTTCTGATCTCCGTATATCCTCCACCCTCAATGAGGCCTCTAGGTGTCATGACATGGTGTTCAGTTCAGTTCAGTTGCTCAGTCGTGTCTGTCTCTTTGCGACCCCATGGACTGCAGCATGCCAGGCTTCCTTGTTCATCACCAACTCCCGGAGTTTACTCAAACTCATGTCCATTGAGGTGGCGATGCCATCTAACCATCTCATTCTCTGTTGTCCCCTTCTCCTCCTGCCTTCAATCTTAGGATCAGGGTATTTTCAGATGAGTCAGTTCTCTGCATCTGGTGGCCAGAGTATTGGAGTTTCAACTTCAGCATCAGTCCTTCCAGTGAATATTCAGGACTGATTTCCTTTAGGATGGACTGGTTGGATCTCCTTGTAGTCCAAGGGATTCTCAAGAGTCTTCCCCAACACCACACTTCAAAAGCATCAGTTCTTCAGCACTCAGCTTTCTTTATAGTCCAACGCTCACATCCATGCATGATTACTGGAAAAGCCATAGCTTTGACTAGATGGACCTTTGTTGGCAACGTGTTATCTCTGCTTTTTAGTGTGCTGTCTAGGTTGGATATAACTTTACTTCCAAGGAGTGTCTTTTAATTTCATGGCTGCAGTCACCATCTGCAGTGATTTTGGAGCTCAAGAAAATAAAATCAGCCAGTGTTTCCCCATCTATTTGCCATGAAGTGATGGGATCAGATGCCATGATATTAGTTTTCTGAATGTTGAGTTTTAAGCCAACTTTTTCACTCTCCTCTTTAGTTCTTCTTTGCTTTCTGCCGTAAGGGTGGTGTCATCTGCATATCTGAGGTTATTGATATTTCTCCCGGCAATCTTGATTCCAGACATGATGTAGGTGATTGGAATTTCTCTCTGACATTTTTGCGGAGAGGTTGCAGAACAACTCAATATTAACTTATTAATAATAAAGTATTGGCTTATTCAAGTCATTAGCTGTCTAAAGAACCCCTTCCAGTGACAGTATAATAGTCAAATTTGCAATTAGGACGAACTGGATTGCAGACTCAGGCACTGGGGTGAGGATTTTCAAGGGCTGAATTGACATTCTGATGCCTCAAGAATGTCCAGCTCATATGCTCTACAAGCAGGTCTAAAAAGATGGATGATGTAGAAGGTCTCAAAATATGTTCAGTTCAGTTCAGTTCAGTCGCTCAATTGTGTCTGACTCTCTGCGACCCCATGAATCACAGCACGCCAGGCCTCCCTGTCCATCACCAACTCCCGGAGTTCACTCAAACTCATGTCCATCGAGTCGGTGATGCCATCCAGCCATCTCATTCTCTGTTGTCCCCATCTCCTCCCACCCCCAATCCCTCCTAGCATCAGACTCTTTTCCAGTGAGTCAACTCGTCGCATGAGGTGGCCAAAGTATTGGAGTTTCAGCTTTAGCATCAGTCCTTCCAATGAACACCCAGGATTGATCTCCTTTAGAATGGACTGGTTGGATCTCCTTGCAGTCCAAGGGACTCTCAAGAGTCTTCTCCAGCACCACAGTTCAAAAGCATCAATTCTTTGGCGATCAGCTTTCTTCACAGTCCAACTCTCACATCCGTACATGACCATGGGAAAAACCATAGCCTTGACTAGACGGACCTTGGTTGGCAAAGTAATGTCTCTGCTTTTTAATATGCTATCTAGGTTGGTCATAACTTTCCTTCCAAGGAGTAAGCTTCTTTTAATTTGTTCACTGCCTAAGAAATTTTACCCTTATCCTAAGAATTTGTATACTAGGTTCAGTGTGCTTACATGTCTGCAGTCAGCCTCATTGGTGGTCGCTTGGTGTTTGAGATAGCAGGGCTGTGGCAATGCAGAACCCCTTAATGAAAGCTTGCAGGTAGCACTCAGGAATGCTCAGTCAGTGCCTGGACCAACCACTGAATCTGCTCCCAGAGCAAGAATGGTCTTCAGATCTGGTGAGTCGTGCCCAGATTAGCCTGGGAGGAACATCTGCTCTCAACGTTCCCTGCTTCTTCATTGATGGCCTCTCACCACTTAGAGGGCTTCTCTTGTGGCTCAGCTGGTAAAGAATCCTCCTGTAACGCAGGAGACCTGGGTTCGATCCCTGGGTTGGGAAGATATCCTGCAGAAGGGAAAGGCTACCCGCTCCAGTAGTCTGGCCTGGAGAATTCCATGGACTGTATAGTCCATAGGGTTGCAGAGTCGGACACGACTGAACAACTTTCATTTTCACTTTTCACCACTTAGAAGCTTTGACTTTCACTGGCTTGCACTCTGAAAGATCCTGAGATTCCCATCTTTCATTCACGTTCTCATTTACAAACACATTTTCTCCCAAGAAAGATTCTAATAAACCTGTCCTCTGTGCTGTGCTTAGTTGCCCAGCCATGGCCGACTCTTTGCGATGCCATGGATTGTAGCCTACCAGACTCCTCTGTCCATGGGGATTCTCCAACAAGATTACTGGAGTGGGTTGACATGCCCTCCTCCAGGGAATCTTTCCAACCCAGTGATCAAATCCAGGTCTCCCGCATTGCAGGCAGATTCTTTACTGTCAGAGCCACCAGGGAAGCCTGGAGTAGGTAACCTATCCCTTCTCCAGGGCATCTTCCTGACCCAGGAATCAAACCAGAGAAACCTATCCACACTGAAAGGTAAATAACTGATGAAGTGTGAGTTGCTACCTCTTTCAGTCCCATTTGCATTGTATACATATCAAGACAAAATGCCACTCCCCCGCCTCAAAAAAAAAATCTGTTTCTGTGGTAGGGAGATAGGCAAGTATTTCTCAGTGTTCTATCTCGAAAGTGATTGCCAGAGCCATCCCAAAATATGGCTTGATTGTCATGAGCCTCTGTTTTATTTTGATTCTAGAGAATGCTGCTACTTAAGTGGACAGTAGTATTTGATTTAGATGCCTTCTGAACTCTTCACTCTGTTGATTTGATATCAATGTTTTTGGAATTTTAGTGGGTGAATTATTTCAGTGGGTAAGGGTTTAGTATTGAAAGGTCGAATAACCCAGTTTAAGCTAGGAATTTCTTTAGAGGAAAAAGCCTTTCTTTTAGGGCCACAAAATTATAACCTGAACCATTAGGTACAACTGTTACATGCTCTTCATTATGGAAATCACTTGAGTTGTACAGATCAAATCAGTAATCCAAAACCAGCAAACCTGTGGTAGTGGCACTCAAGAGTGAACTCTGTGCACAAAAGGCTATAAATATTATATGCTTGAAATGACCTTAAGATATTGAGAGCTCAGTAGTAGCCTAAATTATTGGGCTGTTTTGGAAAATTATCACATTTATGTATCTTACACTGAAGAACATGGGTGTTGAAATCAGAAGGTCATGCATAAAAAATTTCAGCTTTGACCCTGGTTGACCTTGGGTCTCATTTCCTATTCTACAAAATGGGAATAATACTAAGTAGCTGACAGACTGAATTGCAGTATTGTTTTGTAAAACATTAAGTACCGTGTTTGACACATGGAAAACATTCTATGTATAGTAGTGATAATGAAAAAAATCAGATTTTTGCATTTCATATTACTGATTGTTTATTTCCACATAAAATCAGTAGTCAGTCATGTGTTGTAAATTTTTCCTTTACTCTGGTTTTTAAGTCGTCTTTGATAAATGGTGAGACTCCAGAAATTTTATTTATGTTAAAAGGTGGATGTGTTTTTAAAAGAACTGCACAGAGAAAAATACACCCTTAAATTTTTGAATGATTTAATATGCATTATTAACTTTATAAGTGTCAGGGAAGTATATTGTTTGTTTTTCTGTCAATTAATTGGTCAAATAGCATGTCTTTGATATAAGGCAGTAAAGCCAGAAGATAAAATGTTATTTATTCTAAAATGGCAGTATGTTGCTCTTACTGTAAGAATTTAAATAGGGAAGGCGGTATTGGGAGATTTTTAAATCAGCCTACATATCATATGCCAATATATAGATATATGTATGTGTGTGCTCATAATATTTTTTTTTGTATTTTTAAAATATAGAAATAGCTTGAGTTTCCCTTTTTTAAATCATGACTTTGTGAATCTCTATAAGGTTACTATTATCCTAATTGAAGGTCTGCTTTCCTGATGAGAGAGTTTCAGGAAGCTTTTGTGTTTTCCATTGTGAAACAGAAACTAACATGCAAAACAGCTGGTAAATAAGAAAGAGACCCTACTGGTAATAGAACAGGTGAGTCAGATTGGTAAATTACATTTTTCTTCAGATTGGGCATAATTTTCTTTCCTAGCTATTGCTCAAGGCCCTTTATGAATTCCAGCTTCTGTCTTTTCTTATATTTATGGATTCACTAAAATCCTCAGGTAGCGAAATACCTGCTCTCATGAATCATTTGCAGATAATAGTGGTTCAGACACTCTCTGTCCAAATTGATAATGGGTATCTGATCCAAAGCGATGCCTATTTTTTAAGGTCTATATAAGGAGTTCATGGGGGAAAAAATCCCTTTTCCTCTGATCTCATGTTCATTATCACATCCAATAGTTAGTATCCTAAATGTAGAAATGTAGAATAAGGGAAACTAGAGCTGCTCTATTGTTCAAGTCTCCAAATTGCTCTGTAAAAAGCACATCTATTCCAGACAGAATTCCCATATACACTGTGCTATTTAGCACTTTTAGGAAAAATGGAAGTTATATTTACATTTCTCCTTCCTGTCTGCATCCTTCCTCAGGTATTGAAATCATTATTTATGAAATTGTATTTTCAAAGTTGCTTTCACTTACAAGAGATTTCATACAGGCTTTACAAAAACATTGAATTTATTTGTAATATATAGTATATTTTAAAAAGAGCTAATATTCTGCTTTATTAATGTGTAGATTGACTTATTTGAATTGTTTCCTTAGGGCCTAATAAATAATTCCCTTCCAAGAGTAATGATACTGTAATTGCTAGCTCTCAGTGTATGATGAGCATGAGTCACATTGGGAAATAGTGAAATATGTAGATTTCTAGATTACACCCACAAAGACTTCCAATAAATTGGTCTAGAGTGGAAATTTCAGAGAGATAGACAGACAGATGAGAGCCAGATAGTTGTGATGCAGATAGCACTTAGATAAACACTGAAGTCCTAGAGACACCATTGACTTTTTGGCAGAGATTGTGTGCTGATGAACTACAGTTGCGATTTTCGTTTGCAGCCTACATGTGTCTGGCATCAGACCATGCGTAGTCCCACTAAGCGGATGCCTAGGGTGTACTGCAGCTGTGGACAACATGAATTCCTCACCATCTCCAGCCTCTTCTTCAGCTCTCTTGATTGTTGTGGGAACCTGTGACCATCACATTTCCTTGCCACCCATGACATGTTCTCGCTGCTTGAAGTACGCTCTTCTGTTCCCCCTCTTCTGAGCCTCAGCTCAACTACTGCCTCCACCTGGAAAGCTCCCCTGAGCCCCCTAAGGGTCTCTGTTTTTAGAGTATTCATCCCACCACGTGCTCTTCTCTCTAGCATTTGTCACAATTGCCATTCACGTGTGATGTTTGATCGTTGCTTGCTCAGTAGACTCAAAGCTCAGTGAGACACAGACTAGGGCTGGCTTCTTACTTGTTTGTCTCTGGTTGTATCTCCAGAGCGCAACAAGGCCCTGCACATAGTAGGCTCTTTGTCAATATTGGTGTGAGTAAATACTTCGAAGTAACCCTTAATCTCACAGTCTAAGATACGTAAATTCATTAAGATGAGGAATTATGTGAATGGGTATTTGAAGGACCAGGGGTACCATTAGCATCTTCAGTAACTCAGGAAACTGGAAAGCCTTGAAGGTAAGTGCTGAAGTGGGAGAGGACATGCACTAAACAGTGTCCCTATTGAAGACTGTGGAACTCTGTTAGTGCTAAATGTACATAACTGTTGATTAATTTTAAATAAAAAGATATATAGTTAGGGATAAAAGTTTTGATACACATTCAGTTTTTTTCCTCATGTAAATCTTGATTGTGGTATTAGAAATGCTCAACTCTGATGGCACTGTCCATCTAAATTATATTTAGTGCATGTCATTTTCCACTTGATCTTCATAACTATCCTATGAGTAGCAAGGAGTAAGACCAAGAGCCCCAGGGAACAACCATTGACTCAAAGTCATATCTAGTTTGTTTAGTTAATATTTTGTTTTAGATTCTTAAGTTAAGATCCTCAGTCCCTACTCTTTTATTCTTGTATTTCTTATTATTTAGAAAATGTTTGTAACAAATTACAAAGCCTAATATGAATACTGTAGAGAAAGGACTGGTTTATGTGACCAAAAATGCCAAAGGATCATGAAACCTCTAGGGTACAGGCACCGGTTCTTTGCTCATCTCCTGGTTCTGCCCTGTTTAGGGTTTCAGATGTATTCTTAGGTTGTTGTCTGGCCCTTTACATGCACACTATACAGCCCAGAGCTAAGGAGATCTTCTGTCTAGGCATTTTTTTGAAAGTCTTTGACATTGATTTTGATTGCTCTTGAACCAATCAAAAGGCATTATGGGAGAGAGAAGGAATAGCCTTAGTCATGTCTCATGAGTTACCCCTTCTGAGACAGGAGGGGATTAGTTTTCTTAAACCACACAAATTATAGGAAGAGAGGGAAGTAATGGATTCTAGGAGGAGAACCCAAGTGTTAGATGGTCTCCTCTTAAAAAGTGTTTAATTAGTGGAAATGTAAGCAATAGTGTAGGATAAATATATTTGGAGACAATTGATATTTGAAAATGATGTTCTTATCTGGATATACTTTTAAACAGCTCTAAAAGATGATCATTAAAGAAAACAACCACTTGTATTTTTAATTTTTGAAAAGGTTGTTCTTTATCAGTGAGATTGAGCAGCATTTAAGGAAAATACCTGTCTGATCGTTCAGGCTATTCTTAAGTTGGCCATGTATTTGAATATTTAGAATTATAAAACAAATATTTTGCAGCACATGGAATAGTTGTATTTGATCAATCGTTTCTCTTTTTTCTCCTTTGACAATAATGTTTGCCACTCTGTATGTCTAATACAGTTGTTACAGCATTGACAGACACAATATTAAATGTTTAGAGAAAGCTGACTATGTGTCCAGCATTGTTCCAGAGTATTACCTGTGACCTTTACCACATTCCAATGAAATAGGCACAACCATCCCCATTTTCCTGGAAAAGAATCTGAGGCCCCCCAGTTAGTAATGTAGGACTATAAGCACACGCCTTCTGCTCTTAGCTCTTGCTCTAACCACTGGGTTATTCTCAATCCAGAGTCATGCAGAAAAAGATTTTTAACTCATTTCTTGATTAATGTTCAGTTATTTGTTGACTTTTGTTCCTTTTGATTTTTAAAATGTCTATCAACAGATGACTGGATAGAGAAGATGTGGTGTATATGTACATGTATATCATATATATGTGTGTATATACACACAATAGGATATCACTCATCTATGAAAAAGAGTGTAATCTTTATGCAATATACTGTATATGTATACACATATTTATATGCATTATACCATATATATATCTCATTATGCAATCTATGTAATATACCATATATATATCTTTATTCACTCAATGCAATATACCATATATATATACATGTGCATGTGTGTATATATATATATACACATACAATAGAATATCATTCAGCTATAAAAATAGAGTGCAGTCTTGTCATTTGCAACAACATGGCTGAACCTGGAGAGCATTAAGCTTCATGAAATATGTCAGACAAAGATAAATACTGTATTTTCACTTATATGTGGAATCTAAAAAACAAAGCAAATTAGAAAATGTAACAAAACAGAATCAGAATCACAGATCCAGAGAACAAACCAGTATTGCCAGAAGGAGTAGTCGTGGGTGAATGGCAAAATAGGTGAAAGGGCTTAAGGGGTGCACACTACCAATTATAAATGGACCAGCTCACAGAGATGTAATATATAGCACAGGAAATATAGTTAATAATATTATAATAACTTTGTATGTTATATAATTTATAAAAACATCAAATCACTATTGTTGTATACTAGAATCTAATATACTATTTCAAGTCAACTATACTTCAACAAAATAAAAATAAAATTAAGTAAAACACGTTTTGTAGGGCAAGTCACTACACTTCAGTAATTTAGTTGAGAACAAAGAATATGGAATAAAATCACATCATGGATTTAAGCATGTTTTGATATTTGCATTAAAATATAGTAAGGTTTAACTAGATCACATCGCCATTGTCAAGGATAATAGCTGTTGAGTCTTAAGTAACAAAATGTTTTGGTTGAGACCATTAGTTTCAGTGAGTGAATTCTTTGGCAAGAGGGGTCCTGACTCAATTGTGTTAAATACAGTCAAGATGTATTTTGTTACTGTGAAAAGTTATTCTCCTTGACAACATGATGATGTAAACAACAAGATTCTTTATAATCTTGATCATTGTTTGTCCTTCTTTTAGAATTAGCCAATATTTACTTTATTACCATAACATACAGATAATAAAATAATTGAATTTAAAAAAATTTTTTGGTACCAACTTGATTTTATCTCAGTTAATTCAGTCAGAGACACTCCGAATACTGATAACATCTTTGTCATCTCAAAGACACCTCTTTTGTAACTATCCAAGAATTTGGAAATAAATGCCGTCTTTGAAGAGGGGCAGACCACAATTGTAACTGATATATTCATCTATTTGTCACCCTTTCCATCTGTGTTTACAAACCATGCCTACACACCTGTGAATCATCAACATGTTCGTACAGGAGCCTCTGCTGAATTTCCTTGTGCTTGCTGGATCTATTAACATAGACACAATTATACTTCATCATTTTAGCTCAGATGGAGAGCAACTCCTTTTTAGTGGTAGAGTTTATTTATTTAAATTAAAGTTTAATTTCACTTCTAGATTTGATAAAATGCTTACTCTCTGTTGATTTAGTCTTCTCAAATGTCCAAACATTTTTATAGTTTTACACATCCCTCATGCATGAAAAATTGAGAATGTGTGTGTGTGATTTGCTGGAAATGAGTCATTCACTGAAATCATGCAGATTCCTTTGTGTTGTTACAACCACATGAGTGCTATGAGCAGAGAAAAGTAGGCAGAGTTGGCTTGAAAGGAGGTGGTTTCAGTGGCAATAAGCTCTTTTAAATGTAATTATCATGCAGGAAAAACCTATTTGAACACAGAATGTATTTCAAAACTATGTGCTAGACTAGCAAGACAATATCGTATTCCTTAAACCAGTTTTGATTTCTACATATCGGAACATGGACAATGCTGAGATGCTTTGAGATTGAAATAGAGGACACTTTTAGGCAAAGTTATTACTTTGTGATATACCTGGTGACAATTATGCAGACATGAAGAAATATATTGAAAGGACAGCAAAGTGTTTTAGTATTTGTTAATTAAGGGCAACTTTGCTTTAGGATTTGGGGACAAGAATAATAAATATAGCTAGTATTTATTACGGAGAAGGCAATGGCAAGCCACTCCAGTACTGTTGCCTAGAAAATCCCTTGGATGGAGGAGCCTGGTAGGCTGCAGTCTGTGGGATCGCTAAGGGTCGGACACGACTGAGCGACTTCACTTTCACTTTTCACTTTCATGCATTGGAGAAGGAAATGGCAACCCACTCCAGTGTTCTTGCCTGGAGAATCCCAGGGACAGGGGAGCCTGGTGGGCTTCCGTCTATGGGGTCGCACAGAGTCAGACATGACTGAAGTGACTTAGCAGCAGCAGCTGCAGTATTTATTAAGTACTTACTATGTATCTTGCACCATTCTACAATGCAAATATAAATAAAATGTTTTAATCCTCTCAACAGCTTCATGGGGTAAGTATGATTATAATTTCCATTTTAAGATGGAGAAGTTGAGGCCCAACAAGGTTCAGTAATCTGTCTAATGTTGCATAGCTAGTAAATAACTAATCTGAGATTTAAACCCATTTCTGGTACCCATGTACTTAAGATAGTATGCTGTGATGCATAATTGGTGTGATGAGTACAAAAAGTATGTGTGGATTTTGTCATAGTTTTGTTGTGAGAAGTAAGGTAAACTACCTGAAAAATAAAGGAGAGTGTGAGCAAATCCTAGAGCATCCCTCCTCCCAAAGACTTTTAAAGAGTTTACAGTATTTTTGAATTGGAATTCTTCTGATCCTAGATTTCCATTTACTTCTGTTTATTTGTTCGCCCCAGTATGAGTTTCATAACACAGATTGGAAATATTATGGTTAATAAATTATGGAACACATTGGCATCATGGAGATATTTTTGAGTTATAATGAAACTAGATTCAGAACTCACATACATAATAAAAGAATAAATTTTCTCACACATATCACTTGGACACACGATGACATGGCTTGAGCTCCTCATTGATTTGGTTTCTCATTAATGGTCTTAAGTGTTTGACCTGACTATTGATGATTTAGATTTTTGTTTCCTTTTGTGTGTTCTTCAAGACTCATCCAGGAATGTTTAGATGTGATTTTGTACATTTTGATAACCCACTCCAGTAGGTTGCCATTTCCTCCTCCAGGGAATTTTCCCGACCCAGGAATCAAACTTGGGTCTCCTGCATTGCAGGCAGATTCTTTCCCAACTGAGCTGCAAGGGAAGCCCTTGTGCCCACAATCCCTGTCTCAAATCCCATATGATTGTCAGAAGGACATGTGCATATACACACATACACACAATGGTCTGGAAAACAGGAGAGAGAGAGGGCCATCACTAAACCCAGAAACTGTGAGCAATTTCTAGGAAACAGAAATTAAATAGAACTGGATTCATAAAAAGAAATACAGGTCCATGTATTTTCAAGAAAAAACTACTCTGAAGAGTAAGAACATTTCAGTGAAACTCCCAGCTCAGAGGAATATACCCAAGGGGTATAAGAGGGTAATGAGCCAGCCACACAATATATAATTAATGACTTTAAGAAATTATATAGATATTATACAAGCTGATTTAAGTCATTGAATTGATAGAAAAATCATAGAATACATTAAGGAAATTTAAAATATGTCAGGATTACTATTTGAAGAATAGCAATAAGATGTATAACTTTCAAATAACTAAAGGAAGAATTTGCCCTCTACAGATGTAAAATTTTATTATCTGTGTAATAATTAGGTCACTATGTTATATATTAGTGTAAACAAAGACAAATTAAACAAAAGTAGTGCAGAATTTATGGAGAAATTGATTCACACACACATGAGTATTTGGTGTGCAAGAAGTAGAATGGGCTGTTTGATCAATGTTTAGTCAACGGGCTTGCCGTTTGGAATTAAATAAAATAATGTGGTATCTCAAATTGTTAACCTACTGGCCACTGGTGAGAGAATTGGAATAAGGGAAGCTTGAAGAAACACTTTCACTTTTCAAAAACGATTTTTTAGAGGATCTTTATAAAACAATACTCAGGCATTACTTATATAAAGTTTTAAAAGGAAAAATAAGGATAAGTGTTTAAGTGAACAAAATCTTTGGACTCATCACTTATAACCGTTCTAAAGTTTGCTATTTTCTACTGGGAACAGAATATAGCCTTGAAAATCAGAATAAAAATAGTGTGCTTTATAAATCAGCCGAGTTCAAGTCTGCATAATCTTATATTGAGAAATTGTATTGAAAATATATTTATGTATAGAGTTAAGACATTGTTATTTCGATTTGAAATTATTATTTTCACCTCTACTTGGCTCTGCAAATTTGGAATTTGAAAGCTTTTGCATAAATACCTAACTAGATCCCACTACAAAGCTTATTCTCTTAATCCTTAAATTGCATTGCTCCTCTATGTAGCTTTATGGCTGTCATTCATTAGATACATTAGGTAAACATTATGAGTAGAAATATAACATAATGGTCTGATAAAACTAAATACTAGGTCTAACTTTTCACTTTAGCCATTGCTTTAACTTTGAGAAAATAAATTTAACTTCAGTTTTTTTGGTTGGTAAAATGGGAATAAAATTATCTCAGATTGTTTTTTGAAATCATGAAATGAAAATACTCAGTTACAATGCTCTGCACATACTAAATATTCAGCAAATGTTAGGTACCATTCCTGGAAAAGGATTACCCAGTAATTTTTTTTTTCAAGTGCAGACAAGGAAGATTCTGAGTCTTTTATATTCAGATTGTATAAGACCTTATCTTTACACCGGTCCTCCAGAGAACATGAGCTTGATGTTACTTGGCCTCTTTTGGAAGATATGAAAAGGTAGATCCGGTGCAAAAGAGGACAAGCCTTTGCCGATCCGCTTGCTCGTGCTCTACACCTCCTGGTATTTCATAGACTCACTGCTTGTCCCCGTCTTGGGCATCTTCACCATTGGTAGGATTGATAGCATACAGTGACGTAACCAGGAATGATGCTAAGGTTATGCGTTTTTAGACATCAAAAATTAGGGCATCCAGAGCTCTGAAGTAAATCCTCTGAACGAGCAACTTCTCTGCTCTGTTGCACCAGACAATTGCTACACCTCCCTGCTGGAGATGGCTTCTCCAGTGCTAGTAAGATTCTCTGCAGATACTGACCTTAGAGGAACTGTGACCTTAAAATAACAGTTGATTTATTAGTTGATTTAGTATACAAAGGATAATATAATCAACAGTTGACTGTTTGACTTGTTAGTGAGTTATTTTTGTATGTTATATTTGTATTCCATCTTGACATCAACACAGGGTAATGATGTCCAGACTTCCTGTGATCAAAATCAATCAGAATAGTGGCAGGACAGTGCAGTGAGAATGTATTGACCATGTGTAGCAGCCCATGTTCTAGACCTGACTAACTTCAAATCGTTCCATGAATAAACCTCTTCATTTTTTCATTACTTCAATTTATTTTCTTTCTTGCCATTTATAGCTTTATTATTGTGATAACACATACATAACAAAAGCCTACTCTTCGAACCATTTTTAGGTATACAATTCAGTGACATCAAGTACATTCACATTGTTGGGTGGCCATCACCACCATCCATCTCTAAAACTTTTTCATCTTCCCAAATTGAATCTGTACCCATTAAATAAAACTCTCCATTCCTCCCTCCTTCCAGCTCCTAGCAACCACCATCCATCTGCTTTGTGTCTCTATACATTAACTACTTTATGTACATCATCTAAGTGGAATCATGCAGTATTTGTCCCTTTGTGTCTTGGCTTATTTCACTTAATAATGTCTTCAAGTTTCATCTATGGTGTGGCATGTGTTAGAATATCCTTCCTGTTTAAGACCGAATAATATTCCATTGTCTGCATTTAACACATTTTGCTTATTCATTCATCCATTGATGGTTCCTTGAGTTGCTTTCACCTTTTTGCTATTGTGAATAATACTACAAACATTGAAAGTGAAAGTGAAGTCACTCAGTTGTGTTGATCCCATGGACTGTAGCCTGCCAGCTTCCTCTGTCCATGAAGTTTTCCAAGCAAGAGTACTGGAGTGGGTTGCCATTTCCTTCTTCAGGAGATCTTCCCAACCCAGGGATCAAACCTGGGACTCCGCATTGCAGGCAGATGCTTTACCATCTGAGCCACCAGGGAAGTAACCATGAACATTGAATGCATTGTTCAAATATCTGTTTGAGCTCCTGCTTTCAGTTCTTTTACTTAAATACCTAGCAGTCATGGGATTTCTGGGTCATATGATAATTCTGTATTTAATTTTATGTGGAATTGCCATACTGTTTTCCATAGAGGCTGTATCATTTTACATTGCTTCAATTTAAAGCTGTATCTACCTAGGATGTTAATCGCTCAGTCATGCCAGACTCTTTGCAACCCCATGGACTTCAGCCCACCAGGCTCCTCTGTCCATGGGATTTTCCAGGCAAGGATAATGGAGGGTTTGCCATTTCCTTTTCTAGAGGATCTTCCCAACCAAGGAATAGAACCCTGGTCTCCTGAACTGCAGGCAGATTCTATAACAACTGAGATACCAGGGAAGCCCTTGTGTCAAATAAAAAGTGATGATTAGTAGAATTTCTCATAGTCTGTGAACCCTTGCTTGTTAAATATTTACCCTCCTGAGATCCCAAAATGCACAGGAAAGAGCTTATATTGTATAATTGAGAGCTGTTCAGTTCAGTTCAGTTGCTCAGTCGTGTCCGACTCTTTGTGACCCCATGAACCGCAGCATGCCAGGCCTCCCTGTCCATCACCAACTCCTGGAGTCCATCCAAACTCATGTCCATTGTGTTGGTGATGCCATCCAACCATCTCATCCTCTGTCGTCCCCTTCTCCTGTCCTCAATCTTTCCCAGCATCAAGGTCTTTTCAAATGAGTCAGCTCTCTGCATCAGGTGGCCAAAGTATTGGAGTTTCAGCTTCAACATCAATCCCTCCAGTGAACACCCAGGACTGATCTCCTTTAGAATGGACTGGTTGGCTCTCCTTGCAGTCCAAGGGACTCTCAAGAGTCTTCTCCAACACCACAGTTCAAAAGCATTAATTCTTCAGTGCTCAGCTTTCTTTATAGTCCAAATCTCACAACCATACATAACCACTGGAAAAACCATAGCCTTGACTAGACGGACCTTTGTTGACAAAGTGATGTCTCTGCTTTTTAATATACTATCTAGGTTGGTCATAACTTCCAAGGATCAAGCGGCTGTTCAGTTCAGTTCAGTTTAGTCGCTCAGTCGTGTCCAACTCTTTGCAACCCCATGAATCACAGCACGCCAGGCCTCCCTGTCCATCACCAACTCCCGGAGTTCACTCAAACTCATGTCCATCGAGTTGGTGATGCCATCCAGCCATCTCATTCTCAGTCGTCCCCTTCTCCTCCCACCCCCAATCCCTCCCAGCATCAGACTCTTTTTCCAGTGAGTCAACTCTTTGCATGAGGTGGCCAAAGTATTGGAGTTTCAGCTTTAGCATCAGTCCTTCCAATGAATACCCAGGGTTGATCTCCTTTAGAATGGACTGGTTGGATCTCCTTGCAGTCCAAGGGACTCTCAAGAGTCTTCTCCAGCACCACAGTTCAGGGGAGTGTAATTATGTAAATACCGGAAAGTTTATCAAAATAGATTAGTTGCTGAATAAAATGTAAACTTTTCTTGATAGAGTAAGGTCAACATAATTGTACATATTTGTACCTTAAATCCTCTAAGACAAGGATTCTGATTCTCAGTGATACCTTCAGTACCCAAAGTTACTGCTTAAAAACATTTGCAGAGTGAATAAATAAAGAATAAGGATGTCTAAACTACACTAAAAACTTCATTCAATTTTGCCTTATCTAATTTGTCATGGTTTTGGCAATCACAGAAACATTCTTGGGTGTCTCTCTCTCTCTCTCACACACACACGCACACACATATACACGTTTACACACACATGTTGACTTTTTAATGTTAGCATTGAGCAGTGTTCAGCCCAATAATTTGAGCAAGGTACCCTTTCTTTACTCAGTGGGTGAAGTCAGAAAAAGAGTCTGTAAAGCCTTTGGTGCTGAACAGGATTTTCTCTCCACATCAGTTTTAGATGATATCTGTGATCAAAGAGACATATGCTGTTCGTATGCTTCCTCTGTACTTCAGAACTGGCTATGACCTGGAGGGTGTGCGAGTGCCCTTCTGTGGTTGCCTAGAAACTTTGGCCGCACAAGTGTCAACTTACTTTCATGGCTTTAAGGGAGAAGGAGCCTCGCAGAGAGCTCTAGACTTTGTAGAGGGGGGAAAAAAGGTCCTTGTGTGTTTTAAAACAAGTGTCTCACCAGGAGATAATGGTCGAGCTGTGGGTTATAAATGATGCATTTTGTTCTTTTCGTCTTGCTGATGGCACAAGGGGAAAAAAAAAGTTCATCTCTTGCTTATCAAAATACTGTGACATTTCTTTTTCCACAGGAAAATTTTCAATCACAACCTTCTGCAGCAACCGACACCAGATTTAACAATTGTAAAACTCTACAATGTCTCATTAAAACCTGTTTGACCTCTTTTCTTTTATGTACTTCACACAAAATAAAACACACACAGACCCTCACTAAACACACACAGACCCTCACTAAAATTTGCTATTATTTCCTTCCTCATTTCTTTAGGAGTACATTTGCTACTGAGGATGTAAATAGTCTTTGTTTCCTGTTCCAAATTTTTAATATTTTGTGTTTCTGTTAGCACAGTTACCTCTAAGCTATCAGTTTTATTAGGTCTATTAGCTTTGAAGAAGACAAACTTCACAAAGTCTCCTTGAAAACAAATGTATTTTTGAGAGATATTTAGAAATATGATAAAGGTGAAAGGATCTTTCTATGCCAGTCACCTCATGAGTGTGTCATGAATGTTAATTTTTAAATAGAATCATATGTTCGTTTAGGTTTAGATAGTTATTTGACAGGAGAGATTTTTGCTTTCCAAGCTGCATGTTCCATGTGTACAAACTAGAGTGGTGCATTGGTCAATGTCAGATCAATAGGAATGAAGATTGTGTAACTCAGTTTTCAAATATAGAGTACCAGGTGGTTAGGTGATATGATTCTCACATCCTTCCTAAGATTAAATTGATTTTGTAATTTTTACAAAAATAAGCATAGCATATACAATTTGATATCTCTGAGCTACTATAGATCTGGCGTAGAAAATATATGCCCCAGCTATCTAAAGGACAAACTGATATGGTGCAGTGCCCAGACAAAGGGCTTTTAAGAAAGCTAACAATAGTGTGAGCCTACAGCCACAGTAGTTGACTTATAGATAAAATCACATCTAAAGTAATCAAAGCCTGAATTTTGAATGGTTGTCCATTTACGAAGTTTCATCCATGGATGTGTTTTTATCGCCTGTCTGCCATCATAAGTGCTCAGTAAATGTGAACTGGACGATCCCCACACAGGTGTAAAGTGCACCCACGTGCAGATGGACTCTGTTCTTTACAGCTCTCAGATATTTCCTGATAAACGAATTCATTGTATTTTTACAGAAAATTGAGGTGATAATGCTATTTTTTCAACATCAGACATTCTTACTACAGTTAACTAAACTGACATTTTGCTTTTTGATAGGGATATTCTTCCCCTTTCTCTTGAACACCTTCTCACTCTTGTCCTGCTGTCCTTTGCTCTCAACCATTCAAAATTAATACTTGTATTTAATTCATCCAGAACCTTGTATTTAATGATGATAGAACTTGATGTGTATGTTAAAGCCATTTAAAAAAAGAAAAAATAAGGACATAAAAATTTGGATTCATTCACACAGCTTCATATAATTTTCTCCTGTGAAAGAAATACAGGATACATTTATACACAGAGAAATGTTCAAATGTGAATAAGAGACACTAATTGACAAGTGTAGTTGGTTTTAATATATATTTTTTTAAAGGTTCCCTCCCCCAGCTACTAAATCTAGAACCTCTCTGGCTGGTCTCTTTTATTTTTGTATTTTATTTTTATAATGAGATTTTAATGTTGAGTCTTTTTAAAAACACTGAGAATAGTAATCAACAATGAGATACATTAAAATTGAGAAAATCAGTACCAAAGAAAGAGTGAGTTTGGATACAACACCCAATTTGCAAATGGAAAATGAAGTCTGTGTTTAGGTGTTTCAAATAATAATAGGAACAAATGTAGTAATGCGTATATCAAAATCATGATTAAGACCAAATTGTCTAGTTTATGTTTAGTCCTAGTTGGGATGCAGAGAGAGAAAGTGTTTGTAAATTCGTAGGTGGGCATCTAATTTCTCTCTCTCCTCCTCTCTCCTTGTGACATGGAGCCCTTGCTGTCCTCTACCTGGTAAATTAATGTCTACTTACCAGCTGTGGGACTGTGCTTGAGTTAGGTCTCTTTATGCCTTTCATCATTTTTAAAATAGTGGTAGCAGTATGTATTTCATAAAGTTGTTATGAGGATTGAATGGCTCTTAATCAATTTCATAAAATGGTGCCTTGGACATAAAAAAGTGGGAAGAGTATTTATTAAATAAATAAAAATAGCATTCCTCTCTCTGGGCATACTTCACACGTCAGAAACCTCACGAAGATGGTTTCCAGGGTCAAGGAGTGATTCAGCTGGTGCAGTCACTTAGTATTTCTAAAAGTGTATTTTCCTTGTTCAATCTTAAAACTTCAAAAGAGCCTCCACTTTCACGAAGATTACCTGGCAACTGGTTGGGGGTGAGGGGATGTTGCCTTTAGGACAAAAGTATAAATTTCAAAAAATACCTGAGGAGCAAAAAGACAACTTTCTCTTGTTTTTGCACTCAAAGAGTGGATACTGAAAGGGTTTGCCTAGATGTATTATGGATATTATAATGGGGTAGAGCTTTTTTTTTTAAGTTCTACAACTGGTGCTTGAGTCTCATTAAAGGGGGCCAACCTAGGGCCTGTTAATGCCCTCTACTACTTTTAAAGTGTTATAGGCTTGTAAGAGTGGAATTTTAAAAATCAAAAGCTGGTTCTTGGATTTACGTTGAGCTTTAAGACTTCATTATTCAAGGTGTGGGAGCTCCTGTTAGAAATAAACAGTCTCAGGGCCCCTACAATGACTGAAGCAAAATCTGCGTCTTAAAGAGAGAGCCTGAGTTCAGTTGTGAACAATGAGTGGCCCCTCATACCAGAATTAAAATTACGTCTTTACAGAATTTCAGAGCTTTAAAGGATCTTAAAAATCAGCTAATCTAACTTCTTTATTTTCTGGTTTCTTATATTTCGGAGATACTTGTTCAGTACTTGCTATAAAGTCTGTGTTGTATTTACAAAAATGTATATACATGGTTGGGCTTCCCAGGTGGTGCTGGTGGTAAAGAACTCTCCTGCCAGCGCAAGAGACATAAGAGATGCGGGCTCAATTGCTATTTTCAGTCGTATTGGAAAGATCCCCTGGAGGAGGGCACAGCAACTCACTCCAGTATTCTTGCCTGGAGAATCCCATGGACAGAGGGGCCTGGCGGGTTCCAGTCCTTAGGGTCGCAAAGAGTCGGACACGACTGAAGTGACAGCACAGCACGGCATAGTAGATGTAACACAGTGTATGGACCCCTCTTTTATAAGAAATGCAGAGAGCCATGAAAGAAGACCCTGAGCCTGGATGGGGGAATCAATGAAGCACCTACTTGCTTTGAGTTTTCCTGTAGCTCTGGGGTGGCCCCTGAGTCTCTGAATTTCTATGAAACTGATAGGGCTATGAAGGAAGCTTATGGATACAGCTTTGTATAACAAGTACCACAGGCTGTATGGTTTAAATGGATGTTTATTTTCTCACAGTTCTGGAGACTAAAAATCTGAGATCACGATGTCAGCAGGGTGGATCTCTTTGAGCCTTCTCTCCTTGGTTTATAATCTTCTTCCCATGTCTTTGCATGGTCCTTTATCTGTGTGTGCCTTTGTCTTAAACTCCTCTTGTAAGGACATCAGTTATATTGAATTAGGGTCCGGGCACATGACCTCATGTTGTGTTAATTAGCTGAAAGGCCCAATCTCTAAGTACAGTCACATTGTGAGGTACTGTGGGTTAGGATTTCAACATTTGAATTTCAACATTTTGAACGCTGAATTTGAACAACTCAGCACATAGCACCAGGTAGAACATAAGTTTGCCATCATCTATTACTATAAATTAACTTATTGATATGATTATGATAATTACTCTATATTTCCAAGCTGAAATCAAATTACTGAGTTTCAGAGTTACTTACCAAGTAACAGGGCACCCTTTGCTTCTAAGTGAATGCACCTCAGGCATCCAAATTCACCAATCAGCTGCCATGTGCCCTTTTAGCAAGAGAACACCCAGCCATTTTTTCTTTTGAGATTCCTTTAAGTTACCACTCAGTCAGGGCCAAGTGAGCACATCATCTCAGGAAGAACCAGCTCATTCTGTTCATCAAATAGAATGATGTGGACCCGACAAATTCGAGTCCTATTGATTTTTGAATTTTAGTACCCTTGAGTCACGCGACATGATTTTTTAACATTGTGATCTTGGTTTATGTTGTGTGTGCTGTGCTAAGTCACTTCAGTCATGTCTTACTCTTTGCGACCCTATGGACTATAACCTGCCATGCTTCTCTGTCCATGGAATTTTCAGGCAAGAATACTAGAGTGGATTGACATTTCCTACTCCAGGGGATCTTCCTGACCCAGGTATCGAGCCCACTGTGCCACCTGGGAAGCCCATGTTGGTTTATAACCTTATGTAAATTTCATGTGTTCATAATTATAATATGACATCTGCATGCATTATAGCAGCATGCTCACTGCTGAAAGTCTAGCTTCTGTCTTGTTCTTTTTCATTTGCTCAGTCATGTCCGACTCTTTGGGACCCCATAGACTGCAGTACGCCAGTCTTCCCTGTCCTGCACCGTCTCTCGGAGCTTTCTCAAGCCCAAGTCCAGTGAGTCGGTGATGTCATCCAACTATCTTTTCCTTTGTCACCCCCTTCTCCTCCTGCCTCAGTCTTTCCCAGCATCAGGGTCTTTTCCAATGACTCAGCTCTTCCCATCAGGTGGCCAAAGTATTGGAGCTTCAGCTTCAACATCAGTCCTTCCAATGATTATTCAGGGTTGATTTCCTTTAGGATTGACTGGTTTGATCTCCTTCCTGTCCAAGGGAATCTCAAGAGTCCAACTCTCACATACATACATGACTACTAGAAAAACCATAGCTTTGACTAGATGGACCCTTGTTGGCAAAGTAATGTCTCTGCTTTTTAATATACTGACTAGGTTTGCCATAGCTTTTCTTCCAGGGAACAAGCATCTTTTAATCTCATGGCTGCAGTCACCATCTGCAGTGATTTTGGAGCCCAAGAAAGTAAAGTCTGTCACTGTTTACACTGTTTCCCCATCTATTTGCCATGAAGTGATGGGACCAGATGCCATGATCTTAATTTTCTGAATGTTGAGTTTCAAGCCAACTTTTTCACTCTCTTCTTCCACCTTCGTCAAGAGGCTCTTTAGTTCCGCTTCACTTTCTGCCATAAGGGTATTGTCATCTGCGTATCTGAGGTTACTGATATTTCTCCCAGCAGTTTTGTTTCAGCTTGTGCTTCATCCAGCCTGGCATTTCATATGATGTATTATTCTGCATATAAGTTAAATAAGCAGCATGACAATATATAGCCTTGATGTCCTCTTTTCCCAATTTGGAACCAGTCTGTTCCATGTCCAATTCTAACTGTTGCTTCTTGATCTGCATACAAATTTCTCCAGAGGCAGGTAAGGTCTTCTGGTATTCCCATTTGTTAAAGAATTTTCCAGTTTATTGTGATCCACACAGTCAAAGGCTTTATCATAGTCATTGAAACAGAAGTAGACACTTTTTTAGAATTATCTTGCTGTTTCTATGATCCAACGGATGTTGGCAATTTAATCTTTGGTTCCTCTGCCTTCTCTAAATCCAGCTTGTACATCTGGAAGTTCCAACTCATGTATTGTTGAAGCCTAGTTTGGAGGATTTTAAGCATTACCTTGCTTGCATGTGCAGTCTTTCTGTTACCACACTGATGAACCTGTTTTACCCATTTTACCCTCATCCTGCCCCTCCTTCCTCTCTGGTAACCACCAACCTATTCTTGCTACCCATGTGGTTTTATTTGTTCATTTATTTCATTTCTTTTATTTTGCACATATGAATGAAGTTCATTTGGTGTTTGTCCTTCTTCGTCTGACTTATTTCACTTAGCATAATGCCTTCAAGTTCCATCCCTGTTGTTGAAGATGCAATATTTCATTTTTTAGGGCTAAGTCGTGTTCCATTGTGTCTGTGTGTGTGTGCGTGTGTATGTGAGTGTTTATTTGCCACATCTTTATCCATTCATTCGTTGATGGACACTTAATTTTATCTCCTATATCTTAGCTATTGTAAATAATGTGCAGTGAACACAGAGGTGCATATATGTTTTTGAATTAGTGTACTTCAGGTAAGTACCCAGAAGTAGGTACTGGATCATATGGTATTTTTAGTCTTAATTTTTTTGGGATCTCCACACTGTATTCCATACAGTGGAGCTTCCTACCAACGAAGTAGGGGAATTTCCTTTTTTTGTGTTTTCCAACGCCTCTTATTTCTTTTCTTTGTGATAATGATGTCTCACTGTAGTTTTGATTTGTATTTTCCTCATAATTAGTAATGTTGAACATCTTTTCATGTGACTATTGGCAATTTGTATGTCTCTTTGAAATATTATCAGGTCAGATCATCTGCCCATTTTTTTAATTGAGTAGTTTGTTTTTCTGTTGTTCATTCGATGAGTTCTTTATATATTTTGGACATTAATTATTATTGGATATATGATTTGCATATATCTTCTTCCGTTTTCTGTTTTGTTGCTGATTTCTTTTGCTCTGCAGAAGCTTTTTAGTTTAATGTAGTCCCATTTTTTTTATTTTTGCTTTTGTTTCTCTTGACTAAGCAAACAGATTCCTACAGCTATTGCTAAGATCAATGTCAAAGAACTTTTCGCCTATATTCTCTTCTAGAAGTTTTATAGTTCCAGGATAGGAAATGATTCTTAATTCTTCTAAAGGAAATTACTGTTTACATATTTTAAAAAGCTAATGGAAATAATAAATTTTTCTTTGGTGTGGTACTGTTTTCCCTGTTATTGCTAAAGAATGCTTACTTGGGTACATATGACTTTTGCTCAACTTTTTGTGGAATAAAAAGGATACAGTAACATTGGCAAGTTCCTGTTGACTTAAACTGCAATGATTAAATGGTTTACATTAGTTACATAATTGTGCCTGTGGAATGATGTAATCAGGGGCTTGTTATTACTTACTCTGCTATGTGTAATTCCTACTCATTTTGGCAGGTTTATGGGAGCTATGGAAGAAACTAGAAAATAAGAGTGATCGCCAGTGGCAAGCGGGTTCTTTACCACTAGTGCCACCTGGGAAGCCTAATAAATGTATGCGTACATGCAGGTTCAGTCGTGTCAGACTCTGTGTGACCCCATGGACTGTAGCCCACAAGGCTCTCCTCCGTCCATGGATTTCTCCAGGCAAGAATACTGGAGTAGGTAGCCATTCCCTTCTCCAGGGGATCTTCCCCACCCAGGGATTGAACCCAGGTATCCTACACTGAAGGCAGATTATTTACTATCTGAGCCACCAGGGAAGCCCAGAAAGAGGCATAGGATATAGATAAAATACCAGTATTGGAAGATTTGTGCATTTGGAGGGGAGGAATGTCTGTAAAACTGCATCAGTATTCATAACTATATTATTTTTTTTATCATAAATTCTTAGAGGCCTCCAGAAAAATTGAAGAATGTTGAGAATTAACAAGTCTGATTCCCAATCTGATTCATGTATAGGAAGACTAAATAAGCTTTGAATGTATTTCTCAACATTTATATGACACAAAACCATTGGAAAAAAAACCCTCATATGCAATACAGGTAACCTGAAACTACTTTCCTTAAGTACCGCTGTGATAAAGAAGACCGTATACATACTATTTGTTTTGCCTGTTTTATAACGCTCATGGACATAGTTTAATCAGACTGTCCCCAAATGAACAATTTTGAAAGAGAGGTTTATAGGTTTTGGTGAAAACTGAGACAGTGTACACAGAAGTCCCTCTAGGTGTTCACGATGTACTTCAGAGTCTATAAGGGCCAACTGAAGAGATCAAATGCCAACTTTCTTTTCCAACTGTTGATTGATAAGGACTGTGACTTCTTAGACAATCTCCAGAAAAAAATTAAAAGCTTTCTTGTGTATTTAGAGGAGATCTGTATAAAGGCAATGCATAACATATTTCTAGAGAATTTAGAAGCTGTGTTATACCAGTTCCCATCATAATTTGTTATAAGACCAGAAGAACACAAAAACTAATGTATCAATCTTGTAGACAACTCTTGCGTGTTCCTCTGTAAACTCCCTAAGCCCTTGCTTGTTTCCCTTCTTACCCCTCTTCTCCCTCCCTTTTCCTTTTTCTCTCCCTATTACTTCCTTTCTTACTGCCTCCTCCCCTCCTTCCCCTTTCGTTCTCTTTTCCTTTCTTTCACTCTTCCTTCCTTTTCTTTCTTTCTTTCCCTTCCTTCCTTCCTCCCTTTTTCCGTTTCTTTCCTTCCTCCCTTCCCAATGAGAAAGTGAAAGTGAAGTCACTTAGTCGTCCAACTCTTCGCGACCCCATGGACTGCAGCCTACCAGGCTCCTCCATCCATGGGATTTTCCTGGCAAGAGTACTGGAGTGGGATGCCATTGCCTTCAAGTGCTATGAGAGGAGGACAGTTTTCTCCAAAGGAATGTCTTGAGGATAGGAGTTAATAGGAGTTAATGGGTCAACGAGAGGAAAAAGACTGTTCAGGTTGAAGTGATGGTCTGTGCCTTGTCCCTGGAGCGTAGGAGAGGCTCAGTGACGAAGTGTGGGTGAAACCCTGAGAACAAGAAAATGGGGGAAGAGGTGCTGGAGGGAAGGTTAGTATTTACAGCTTGAAAATGATTGCTTTGGCTGTAGTGTGGGGCACAGAATGAAGGGAGTTAGGAGAATGCCTTCTTCCAAATGACCAAAGGAAGATTGTCTATGGTAACAGTAAGTTTTCAGAGATTAGTAATGTTGAGATCATAAGATGGCATTCTCCTAATACATGGCCAACCTCCTAAGAACAACATTTGGCACTTATAATTTTCCCCACAGTGTTCAAATAAGGTCTTGAATCAAACATATGAAGGCGTATTATTGGGGAATAAATAGACTGGAAATTCCAAGTGGCTTTGCCATTGGCTTCCTTCCCATTAAATAAATAACCACTTTACATTATGATCCAGATTTCCATAGAAGCTTCATAACTCATAAAGTAAAATCAGTTTGTTTCCCAAGTAACTTTTGTGTTTCTACCTAGAAACCACAGTTGTGGGTTTTTTTTTTTTTTAATTAACACATGCTACTTGAGGTAGTCCTATTTCTTGCATATCTTTTATCAGCCAATGATTCAAAAATTCATTCTGATTCCGAATGAGTAGAGACGACCAAGATTAAACCAGATTTGACTGCATATCAGCAGAGAAAGACACTGAGGAAAGATTTCAGAAACTTGCATTGCATGTAATAAACAGGATTTCAACATGTACTCCATCACACAAATGGAGTATTTTGTTTACTTTGGAAACAAACTGACCTTTGTATTACAGTCTACAGTTTGGATTCTCTGGAAAGTAATCCTTTTTTTTTGTTTGTTTTGTTTTTCTGGGCTTCTTTTCAGCATTTCAAAGAAATTGTAAAGTCAGTCTCAGGCCTGGAAGGACTGAGGTTTTCTGGAAATTACAGCATCTATATTCACCTGATTATTTTAGGTGCTCAGCTCACTTCAGACGTTCAATCCCCGAGGGAAAGTTTAGCTCTGTCTGCTTTCTGATTAGAGTCATTTTGAAGCGTGCTACATGGGACACTGTAGATTTATGTTCATGGACTTAAGGTTGCAAAAATGACCACACTGTGACATTAGTTTAACCCTTTATGACTTTGTTTTCAAAATTAGGAATTTGATTTTACTTTTGATCTATTCGTTATTTTTATTCAAAGTGGTTTTGCACAGTTTCATGAAAATTTTAATTAGAAATGAGAACTTGTCTGCCCAGGCAATAGGTCTTGACAGAGAGCTCTGAATTCTAGAGAATTATGGAATATTTCAAAGTTTTAATGAGCCATAGATTTTGCTGAAACAAAGATGCAGTTTGAAACTGTATTGTATTGAAACAATTGTATTAGCCCTTGGGTAAGTTATGTATTTAGTTCATCCCAAGTTCTAAAAAAATAAAATGTAATTCGACTTCTAAAGACACCAGGTCCTATTGGGAATATTACTGTTTTAATTTTACTGTTTAATAATGAACGTGGTCTGTTTTTACATTTGTTAACTTTCTCCACAGCACCAGTTTCTTTAGTCTCAAGGTATTATTATTGCTGGTAGTCTATGTCCGATTATCATAAAAGGAGAGAAGAGTTGTTTATAACTCTTGATGTGCTTTGCCAAGTTTCTTTTCTCTCCCCTGTCTCTTTTCTATTTTTCATGGTTTACTGTGGAATCTTATCTGTTTTTTTTTTTTTTTTTTTTAATGCTATACTCCTCAAGTTGAAGGTCAGGGGTCCTTTCATAATGTTCAGTAAAAAAAAACAGATTTCTGTTAAGAACTACTTTTATTTGCACCAAGATAATGGGGGCTCTGTCCATGTTACAAACAATGAAAATTCCTCGAGATGATTCTAAAGACGTATTTATGAACACAAGACACATTGTTGGCTTTGAGTGCTGTTTTCAGTTGTGAAGACTGAATAAGATAGCCAGAGGATCACATACCTTTAGCATGATTAGTGCTAGGGAGACTCGTATTGAAACATGGGGGTAGTCAGGGAAGAATGGGTATCAGAAAAGAAGAATCATAGGACTAAGGCTCACTTTTGGAAGCTGTGGGAGAGTTTTGGAATGCACCCAATAAAATGGGCATTTCAAAGTTGTCAAATCAAAAAGTCTGCTCCAGTTCAAGAATCTTCCCTTGAGATATAGTGTATTACTTGTGAATGTTTCTCTTACTACCTTGTGATTATTGTCTTCCATAGATCAAAATAGTGAGTTATTGCCATTATTCTTAAAATCATGGTAGTAGTGATTTTCAAAGCTTCTTTAGTTGGTAAATTTGGATCCTCATAATCATGGTCCAATAATTATTCTATTCTAGTCATAAAAAATTTAAGTTGAAAATCTACTAGTCTAATTTCTTAAGATGGTAAAATATTGCAGTTAAAGTCTTATTATGGTTGATACAAGATACCAGGGGTAAATCAGATTTTTTAAAAAATTCTCTCAAGATACTTGTTACCCATTCTTCCTTTGCTTAGAGGCAGACTACAAAACCAGACTACCAAGGTATGTCGCCTTTGTTAGTAGCTTCAGCTCTCAAATGAGGAATGAATTGTTAATCTCCCTGATAGAAAGTTAAAAATCAAGATAGCTTCATTCAAATACTGTATCTAGTATAGGCTCTTTGTTGACAACAGATCTTTGCAGATGAACAAGGCATCTCTTGCTAATTTAAAAACCAGATATATAGTATACATCCCTTAATAAGGAAGGGAGTGGTGTGGAATAATCTTCAGGCATTGATTTGAAGACAGGATCATGACCAGGACAAGTTCTCTTTCAGCCTGTACTTTTGCATTGGTAAAATAGGTATGATGATACTCACCTTAAAAGATTATTTTGAGGATTAAAAGAACTGTATTCCTAAGATGCTTTTAAAAACCCCTTGATAAAGGGAGGCTGGTTTCATTTCTTCTAGCCTCCTTTACTTCAATGGAAGGAAAAATATTCCTATTCCAAAGCTATACGTTTGGGACACTGTTGACTTGCTATCACCATATCATTTGAACAATCTCCTAGACCTTTTCAGCAGTTTAATATTATATTTCAATTTGCAAACGTTGTCTGTCTCAGAGAGGCTAGGAGATACTGGAGACTATCACAAACAAAAAGTTCAAAGCTTCATCTTTGACTCTATTCATTATTTTTACAAGTATTTTTAGAATCCCAAAGTCATTGCTCTTTCTCGATCTGTTTAAAAATTTAGCTTCATCTGAGTTAAAGCAATGAGATGGTTTGTATTTTCTTCTGCCGCTTGCACCTTTTGTTTGTAATTTCATCCCAGAATATTTTCCCAACCCAAAGAGATAGTTCAGGATGCCTGAATAGCTCAGTAAAATTGTGAGCTCTGTCTCTATTTATTGCTCACAAAATGTCCATATTCTGTTCAGTACTGACAGCTAAATTATATTCTGCTGAGGTACCATAAATGGTTTCACATTATGGTTTACATACTTTGGTTGATTTTATGAAATGCCTTAATTTGATCCTGAAAGAGGGATGGTGACACATGAAATTGCTGAATACAGATACATTGGAGAATTATCAGTGGCAGAGAATCCTTGTTCTTCCATGTAAAACCAGGACCACCCACATGTGGAAATTTCTTCAGAGTAAACATTGTAGGACTGACTTTCTAAAAATTTTCTACTCTAGATGTTTTAATTCACTGTATATTTGTGCCCACAGCTGCATTGCAGTGACTACACATTGAAGAAAAGAGTAAGGCCTTGCCTGAGATGTATTTATTTTCTATGGGACAATTTTTATGTGTAGTCATGACTATGATAGATTGTAAACAAAGCCGTAAAACTGATTTTCAACAATTTACATGCACCTTTGTGAGCTAGAGGAAAGAGCCTTGGATTTATTATATAACTCTTTTATTGCAAAGTTATAATTGTATTGGTGCAAGAAAGTGTCACAGGGCCCTAACACAAAGTTGTCCAACATCAGCCAAGCAGACCATGGATATTTGTATCATTTTACAAGTGTTGAATCCCTTAAGTGTACACAGAAGAATATTTAGTTCTACACGCTTTCTTGGTTATCCAGTTATTTATTTTATTATTCATTCATATTTTCCCTGACTGCCCGAAAAACTTGGATTTATTCAACTTTAAAGAGAAGATTATTTGCATAGTCTATTATTTTAATATTCTTATAAGTATTATTTATTAACTCTAGTTTCCTCAGTATTTCGTTTTTTGTGTGTGTGCTTGGTACATTTATTTATTTTATTTTATTTATTTTTTAAATTTTTATTTAATAAATGGTACAAAGCACAATGCCAAAAACATTAACAGTTAAAATTTCACCAAATGAAAGTAATACTATAGAATACACAGTTGCAAAAAGCTACATTAAATTATTTTACAACTGCCTCAAGCTGCAAAAAGAAAAAAAACCCAATGCCATACCTAAGTTATCCCTCTCTCAAAATAATGCCATTTATATTATAAACCACGAGCTCCCCATCAAAAGACGGGAACTGCTTTTGTTAATTCATATATATATATATATATATACATATATTTATATATATGTGTATATATATATATATATATATATGACTGTATCACTTTGCTATACACCTGAAAAAAACACAGCACTGTAAATAAAATATAGTACAATATAAAATAAAAATAAGTGACAGATATTTGGGGCTTTACACTGAGTTAGAGTTCCTATCATATTCCTCAGTATTTCTTTTCAAACTTTTCTTTGAATTGTTTTATCCAGATTATTTGTTTCTTTTTCACTTTCACTTTCTTAATCTCTCTTTCTCTGTTTCAATTTCCCTTTCCATCTTTCTGTCTGTCTGTGTGCTTTCTTACTTTATTTTAAGATGAAAGATGATTTTACATGGTATAATTCTTTATATAAAAATAATTTAGTAATCAGTTTTAGCCAGAGATTTGAGGAGGGCTCAAATATATTCAGAGGGATTTTTTTGGAGAATTTTTAACATGTGGAGTTCATATTTACAGGTACCTCAATGCAGGCTCTGCTTCTTGAGCAAGGTTTTCTGAACATGGTCAAATTAATCTCATATCCTCAGACTGTTCATCTGTCAAATGAAAATAGTATGTTCATATTGTTTTTATAATAGTTAAATGAGATAATTCAAGGAAGGCAAAGTAGCTTAGTACCTGGCACATAGTAGGTACTACAAAGAGTTATGATATGTGATAAATTCATACTGGTAATAATATATTTGTTTTATAATCAGTGTGGTTGTTGTTCAGTTGCTGAATGGTGTCTGACTCTTTGCAGCTGCATGGACTGCAGCACGCCAGGCTTCCTTCCCGGAGGCTTCCTTCCCGGAGATTGCTCAGACACATGTCCCTTGAGTTGCTGATGCCATCCAACTATATTATCCTCTGTGGCCCCCTTCTCCTCCTGCCCTCAGTCTTTCCAGCATCAGGGTCTTTTCCAGTGAGTTGATTCTTCGCATCAGGTGGCCAAAGTATTAGAGCTTCAGCTTCAGCATCAGTCCTTCCAGTGATTATTCAGGGTTGACTTCCTTTAGGATTGATTGGTTTGATCCCCTTCAGTTCAGTTCAGTTCAGTTCAGTCGCTCAGTCGTGTCCGACTCTCCGCGACCCCATGAATCACAGCACGCCAGGCCTCCCTGTCCATCACCAACTCCCGGAGTACACTCAAACTCATGTCCACAGAGTCGGTGATGCCATCCAGCCATCTCATTCTCTGTCGTCCCCTTCTCCTCCCGCCCCCAACCTTTCCCAGCATCAGAGTCTTTTCCAGTGAGTCAACTCGTCGCATGAGGTGGCCAAAGTATTGCAGTTTCAGCTTTAGCATCAGTCCCTCCAATGAACATCCAGGATTGATCTCCTTTAGAATGGACTGGGATCCCCTTACAGTATGTAAAAATTGCTAAAAGCTAATTAAAGCAAATTTAAAATGTAAGTTAATAGATTTAATCCTTTCCTAGAAATTTATGTGGGAGAGCTTGATTTAAAATACTCTTGCATTTAAAAGAAGCTGCGTAACGTACATTTTAATGTTTAAGAGAAAAAATTGGCCACTACATGATAAAGAATTATTTTCAACAGACCACATCCTCATCCCTTTTGTAGATCTTTTATATGAAGCTTCCTGACATCAAAGAAAAAATATGAACATTTGGTTGAAAGTAAGGAATCAGCAACAAGATCCCATATTCAGAAAATTACACCTGGAAGATTTTTTCCCTTTGCTTATATTTCATCAAGATATTTAACTGGAAAGTATGTCACTGAATGTGGATTTTGTCTTTTACACTATACATTAATATCATTTCAATGCCACTACCTGACTTTGAAATAATTTTCTGTAGCTGTCAATTTGGGTAATTTTACTGTTGCCTGAGGACCTGTAAGTTCAAACTTCTCCAAAATTAAAACAGAAACTGTTGTGTCAAAGTATGCATCTGGTGCTTATTTGTAAAGTAGTGGAGTGGGGGAAATTTCCTGTATTAATTCCATGTTATAAAACTTACACAAAGTTTTAATAATATTCCTGGTATAATATCCTTTTTGACATGCATGCTTTATGTTAAGCTTTGTTATTCCGTATTATACTATTATTACAAAAATCTTATATGATAAATATTATTTCCCTTATTTTTATAAATGAAGATTCTGAATTTCAGTTTAACTAACTATTCTATCTCACAGTTGTTAAGTAGCAAAGCTGGAATTCAAACGTATGTCCATCTGACTTCAAAACATATTTTCTTTCAATTCCACCATGCTGTGCCTGTACTTTTAAGTGAAATATCATGAATATCCTGGATCAAAGAAGAATCTTTATATTGCAAGAAACACTTGACTTATTGAACAGAGTTTCAGATGAACATACCCATTTAAATGCATTTACATCTTGCTTAAAGGCAGTACTTTCCAAGGAAACTGAAAATAAGCAATTAGATTTAATTCACTTGTAGGTATACACCTAAGGCCATACCTACACCAGCCAAATAAATGGAGATTTTAGTATCTTTCACCAGGGAGCAGTAATATCTGTGTTGCCATTTTAGAAAATGTATAATCTTACAATATATTTCCATTTAAAACAGTGTAGCAGATTAAATCCATTTTGGCAGTGTATCTCCTGTACTTCTCTATTTTATTGCAGTATTGTAATGACTTTATCTGCCTAAGTATAGCATCTGAATCTCACAAAAAGGAACAGATGAGAAAATGGATGCCAAATGTCAGTTATCAGTTCAATTACCTATATTTTGAAGAAATTGCTAATATTTTATAAATGTGTCAAATTATTTTTCCAAAAATAAACCAATAGTTGAAGATTAGTAATAAGTATTATTGTTAAATATTTCTGTTTATTAGAAAGTTAATAATTTATATTGGTATTTTAAAGTAAATATTTCAAAAATAATCAAAAATTACTTTTTTCGGTCTTCAGGATAAAGCTAGATTCCTAAAAAGGAATACTTTTTTATTTATACAATAAACAATTCTTATATTGCAAATTCTTATTATTTTCTGACAGCTGTTATAATCAATTTATATTTCTTGGTAGTGAGTTACACATATTATAATTGAAGTTCTACAAATAAGCAAAAGTAATAAAAGAGAAATGTTATATTGTTAATTTTCAGTTCTTCAATTATCAATTGAATATGTGAATATTTAGATGATTTCTCTCTTTGCAATTGTATAGAACCTAAGTAGATAGATTTCATATTTGCTTCAACTGCTGCTTATGTTTTCGCTAATGGTATGTGTTAAATACATTTGTTTGCTTTGTTTTTTATAATTAGTATTTTAAAAGCTCTCAAGGCCATAAATCCATATTTTAGCTGAAATTTTTATTGAGATAATTATAGATTCACATGTACTTGTAAGGAATAATTCAGAGAGATCTCTTATACCCTTTTCCCAGTTTCCTCTAGTAGTTACAGTTTACAGATTTCAGTATATCATTACAGTCAGGATATTGACATTGACAACTCAGTTGTCTTACTCTGACTTCTCCAGTTTTACTATGCTTGTCTGTGAGTGTGTGTGTTGAATTTTTACATATTTTTTTTAGAACTAAAACTGTTCTCAGGAAGTCAGATAGTTCATCAGGCTTTTACTGTCCAAAAAGATATTTACTGGCTAGCGGTCTATTGAAATCCATAATTAAAGCCAATAAAAGATCTTGATGATGTTTTTAGACTATTTGTTTAGGATGATTTGCATTTCCATGATTAGAAGTTAATTAAGAATCTTCTAGATTCAAACCCTCTGAAGTATTTACTTCCATCTCCTTTGAAGAGCAGAGTAACAGTGTTCCCCCTGAGTTCACTGCCCTCCATGGATTAAAAGAGAGCGTTGTTACAGAGGGTAGTATCATAAATTCAGCAGCCAAGGGAAACTGTTGTATGACTTCCCCGACTCAATCAGATTATATAAATTCATCTGTCTGTCTCTCTTTAACATCATATTTTTGTATTTATACATCTGGAAGAAATTAAACCTGTTAACAGAGTATAAAAGAAGACATCTTTCTTTTCTAATTTTTAAGAGATGCATTCTTTCCTTCCTTTATACTTTCATGTTCATCTGATCCTCTGTAATTAAAGTGACTCTATGTGCTTCTGCAAATAGTCTTCATACTCTTTTCTGTTCCTTCCTCCATTCTTCTGTATATTTAAATAATATTTATGAAATTCTTACACCCTGACATTAGTCAGACATACAGACACACATGCTGCAATATGGTAGGTACTGTAATGGATGCTGGTGCAAAGGAAGAGAGTGAGAATAATCCTGAGAGTGACTGATTATCAAAAGGCTTTCTGGAGGACGCCCTCTTCACGTCCAGTTTCGTCCTCTACACGATATTTCCATGAGTAACAAAACCAGGGGCCTTTAGGTTTCTCAACAAACAGTAAAATTCTGAAACGATATAGCATGTGTCAGAATACATTTCTGAATTATAATAGGGAAGCCTCAAAAGTGTGAACTATTAAGGAGATAGTCAGGTCTAACATGCATATTAGTATATTGATAAAAGAAATGAAGTTCTGTCATTTTCATTTTATAAGTAGACAGTATTTATGACTAATAATATTCTAAGTGAGGTCAAGTGAGGATCACCATGATTTATAATTGAAGTCTTGTTTCACCCTGCCCTAATGATGCTGGCCTCTTCTTTTCTTGTAATTGCATTGTGTGTATGTAAATTAATTTCTCTTAAGTGCTTTAGAATTTATTCTATTAAGTAGTCTCATTTTAAATCTTGTTTATATTATTCTTTTGCTTCTAGCTCCTGTTTCAGATTTTAGCTCTGGTCCTGCCAGCTTGATTATAATTCCATACAATGAAGCTAAAACTAAAAACCTTCTACTCTAATTTCATGTTCTGGAGAAAAGGAGGTATGAGTGACTCATGTGGTCATGATTAAATATAAAGGTAGAAGTGTTTGCTTTATTGTTGATACAAGTTAGTTTTGAAGTATTGATTTAATGATCTTCAGCAAAGTTATCTGAGGAAAATGGTACCCAGAATGCATGATAATTATAGGGCCATACATAGAAGTGGTGCTCACTGCATACTTATTCAGCAAATAAATTAAAAAATGAATTTGTTAGGACTAAATGGTACATGCTTGTCCCTTGACTTGCTTATGGAACCATAATCTTGCCTGGCCTATGTGGTTAGTTATAACTAATGGCTAAATACTGTCATTGTGTAATAACCTTGATTCTTGATTTTTTTCATACTTTTTTAGCTTTGAAAATTCAAAAGAATAAATTAACAATGTACTTTGAAATGCTATTAGTAATTTTTCCTGAAAATATGCTTTACTCAAAATCGTTGTTTTTTCTCTTGATTTAGCAGCTCACATTTTGTTCAGAAGGGCCAAAAACAATGATGATAGTAGTAATAATAAATCTACATTTTCACAAGATTCTGGTTGAGGAAAGATTTTTATTTTGATAAAGAGAGATAGATAAGTTTGAGAGATTATATTAATATAATATTTGTGGAGGACTACTGCAGGGAGTATCTGTTTACATTTGGAATACTACCATTTTTCCCATCAAGAAATTAGGATTGTCCTGACTTTCATATAATTGTCCATTATACATATAATCACTGTTATTCAGTGTAGCAGTGCTTGTTAGGGACTTCTGTTTCTCCCCAGGAGCCATCTCTCCTGGATCGTGTAGTAGATGATCATAGCTATTCTTTAATCTTGATCAGCTTCTCTCCCCGACCTGTTGTGACTTATTTGATTGCAACAATTTGGGTAAAATTATTCTTAGTTATAAAGGAAAAGAAAGTAATATATATATATATAAATATATATATATATATTTACTCTAAATATTTAGAAAAAATAAGACCCAATATTTAAAAAAAGATAATGATAGCTAATGAAAATACTTTTACTTTCATTTAAGTGGTTTACCATGAGCATCAATTTACTTCTCTGTTGCTCCTGTTAAGTTTGCTGGGAGGATGAGACCATTAAGTAAAGGACTCAATATAGTATCTGGCACAAAAATAAGCACTCAATAAATATTATGAATATATCCTGATAATTTTATAGTTGAGGACACTTGAGGGGGGAAATGAAAAAAATCTAACAATGATAGTACAATAGGATAAATATTTCCCATTGTTTTAAATATGATTGTTCAATTTTTTTTTCATAGAGATATAAGCATATTCCTTATTTTCTCCTGTCTAGAATTCTATATTGTCAGGATAATGTGAGTGGAGCAGTTAATCCTGGTTATCTAGAAATGGAATTGGTAACTCACCTTTGATGTTAAACTTCACAACTACAGACCTCAGCCTGGGCTTAGCTATGAAGTAAACAGAAATAGCAGTGTGGGTTACTATGGGCCGAAGCTCTTCATCACCTCCAGGGGCTCTTCCTTGGCATCTTTTGGATCCAGTATGATCTTTTATGCCTCTCATTTTTCTACATCTGGAGTGAAAATGGTTCAGGGTGGAAGCTCGTCTTAGTTGAAGTAATTACGATGATCAAGCAAATCTGCATATTAAATGCGAGCAGTTTTTATCCATATACTTCATTTTCCTTCTCCCATTTTATCCATTTACTCTCAATTTAAAAATACTAAGATAAAATTTATAACGTTTGTTGAGCACTTTCTGTGCACCAGACATCGTATTGAGTCTTTCACCTTTTTGTTCCTGTGTTCACAACAAACTTAGGAAGAACAAGTAGGAAATTAAACTGATACCCATGGGAAATAATAGCAAGTCAGTGGGTACACTAAGAATACAGGCTGGTGCTCAAGATAATCAATACATTTTTCCCTCATATCATATGTATTTTTGAATCCTAAGAGTGTATATAATCCCTGTTCTTGATGATTTATGAAATCATTGTAAGAATTTGTCAAATCTAATTTAATAATGTTCTATTGGCCATCTCCTTATTATCTTTATATGCAATTATTTCCCAATATGCTCATAAAAGTGTCATGGTTTCCTTTCCTTGGTTCAATTCATCATACAAGAAAATTCACAATTGTGGAACACATGCATTCAGTGAGGGAGAAAATATTACAGATTATTACTACAAATTGAAAGTAGAGTGCTTAAACCTATGCTCTTAGCAATGGAAAATTGTTACTTTGACTCTAGTTAACACTGTGCTTAATTATTTCCATAGTTCAATATCTATTATATTTTAACTCTATTCTAGATAACTAATATTTAAGATGAATAATATAAAGAAACTAAAATGGAAACTACAGAATACAATTTATTATCCATGGTTTTAATTAAGTTAGTGAAGCTAAAGAGAAAATCAGACATAACTTATGTATTTAATAGCTTAGTGCAAGTAATCTTTACATTTATATCCATCTTTTAAAAAAAAGTCTTTTTGAATATGTCACCAGTGTTTATACATATTTGATGGGTGCATTGTTCATTACTCCAAACACACTTTCTAACCTCTAATACTTATTTACAAAAATTCTTGGTATTAATGGATAACATCTATTCATTTGGGGGCTTCCCTGGTAGCTCAGTTGGTAAAGAATCCACCTGCAGTGCAGGAGACCCTGGTTCAATTCCTGGGTTGGGAAGAGCCGCTGGAGAAGGGATAGGCTACCCACTCCAGTATTCTTGGGCTTCCCTGGTGGCTTCGCTGGTAAAGAATCTGCCTGCAGTGCAGGAGACCTGGGTTCAATCCCTGGGTTGGGAATATCCTCTGGAGAAGGGAAAGGCTACCCACTCCAGTGTTCTGGCCTGGAGAATTCCATGGACTATATAGTCTATCAGGTCACAAAGAGTAGGACATAACTGAGCGACTTTCACTCTTATTCATTTACATGATAGAGTTTTACAGATATCCTTTAATTTTAATAGTTTTGATTATGTGAGTATTCTTATATATAATTCTCAAATAATAATGACTTAAATCTACACTTTTAAAGAAAGAATGGCAGTTGAATTCTTGCATCAAATACATAGTTTAGATAGATATGGTTGTTTCTGGGGGCGGGGGATTCTGATATCAAGAATCCTACCATTAGTTCTGGATGTGTTCATCTGTTAGAGAATATAGATATTCCTTGACTTACATACAATGGAGTTGCTGCTGCTAAGTCACTTCAGTCGTGTCCGACTCTGTGTGACCCCATAGATGGAAGCCCACCAGGCTCCCCCGTCCCTGGGATTCTCCAGGCAAGAACACTGGAGTGGGTTGCCATTTCCTTCTCCAATGTGTGAAAGTGAAAAGTGAAAGTGAAGTCGCTCAGTCATGTCCAACCCCTAGTGACCCCATGGACTGCAGCCCACTAGGCTCCTCCATCCATGGGATTTTCCAGGCAAGAGTACTGGAGTGGCTTGCCATTGCCTTCTCCGATACAATGGAGTTCAGTTCAGTTCAGTTCAGTCGCTCAGTCGTGTCCGACTCTCCGCGACCCCATGAATCACAGCACGCCAGGCCTCCCTGTCCATCACCAACTCCCAGAGTTCACTCAAACTCATGTCCACAGAGTCGGTGATGCCATCCAGCCATCTCATCCTCGGTCGTCCCCTTCTCCTCCCGCCCCCAACCTTTCCCAGCATCAGAGTCTTTTCCAGTGAGTCAACTCGTCGCATGAGGTGACCAAAGTATTGGAGTTTCAGCTTTAGCATCAGTCCTTCCAATGAACACCCAGGATCGATCTCCCTTAGAATGGACTGGTTGGATCTCCTTGCGGTACAAGGGACTCTCAAGAGTCTTCTCCAACACCACAGTTCAAAAGCATCAATTTTTCGGCGATCAGTTACAGCCCCACAAACCCATTGAAAGTTGAAAATATAGTAAGTCAAAAATGCACTTTAATGCCCAGTGTCATAGCTTAGCCTGCCTATCTTTAGTGTGTTCAAAACACTTACGTTAGCCTACAGTTGGACAGAATTAACCCCCAAAGTATTTTATAATGAAATGCTGGATATCTCATGTAATTTATTGAAAACTGTACTGAAAGTAAAATGGTTGTGTGGGTACAGAATATTAATAGTTGTTTACCTTCATGATCTCATAGCTGACTTCAAGCTATAGCTTGCTGCCCAGCATCATGAGGAAGAGAGTATGATTATCAAATGGCACATTGCTAGCCTGGGAGGAGATCAGCGTTTGAAGTATGATTTCTACTGAGTGCATTTTGCTTTTGCATCATTGTAAAGTGAAAAATCCTAAATTGATCCATTGTAAGTTGATGACCATCTGTAGATTATTTCACCTGGTCTGTCAAGTGATCTGTCAAGGAACAAGTGATGAAAAGGGTCCCTTCTACCTGTAGTCACTATAAGCAGTGATAGAGGCATACATTTCTAGAGAAGATACACTTGCAATTGAACTTACCTCTCTGATCTGTAGTGCTTAAAGTGATAACTTCTAGTATTATTATCTCAATTTCAGGAGTTTATATGAAATTATCAAAAAAAGAGTGAAGTATAATATTCTAATATTGAAAATATTTTATAAGAAAGGGCTGCTGCTGCTGCTGCTAAGTCACATCAGTCATGTCCGACTCTGTGCGACCCCATAGAAGGCAGCCCACCAGGCTCCCCCGTCCCTGGGATTCTCCAGGCTAGAACACTGGAGTGGGTTGCCATTTCCTTCTCCAGTGCATGAAAGTGAAAAGTGAAAGTGAAGTCGCTCAGTCATGTCCGATTCCTAGAGACCCCATGGACTGCAGCCCACCAGGCTCCTCCGCCCATGGGATTTTCCAGGCAAGAGTACTGGAGTGGGTCGCCAGTGCCTTCTCCAAAGAAAGGGCTAGTAATATTTAAGATGAAGGTACATTACAAGTTCTATTCCAACACTTTTAAGAAATATCATTTTGTCTAAAATTAACTCACTTGCAATATTGAACAACAGAAACTTACCATCATTTACAATTTCTATGGTCTTTAACCTTTTTTTTTTTTTTTGTAAAATTTTGTGGAATTTTACCACAAATTTCAGTCATTTGTTTCTTCCGATTTGGTCATAATTTTAACTCAAGGCAGGGCTTTCTAGTTTACTGAACCTCTGCCTTGTAAGTAGTTCCTCTATTTATGGGATTTTCCAAGCAAGAATACTGGAGTGGGTTACCATGCCCCCCTCCAGGGGATCTTCTTGACCCAGGGATGGAACCCAGGTTGTCTGCACTGCAGGCAGATCCTTTACCATCTGAACCACCAGGGACGCCCTGTAACATAAAAAATGTGTTTAAATGCTCATATTAATGCTGTATTGTATTTATTTTTGAAATAAATTATTTCTGATCTATTAAAGAAAAAAGATGACTTATACTGTCTTTTGCCAGCTTTCACATCTCTGAGTTGTCATTCCAAATCTGAGCTGATGTAGGAGACTTTTCTTCTTGCTGGTCAAATTTTATCTCTTTCCTTTATCAAGAAGCTTCGTATGTTAGGTGCTAATTACCACACAACCATCAGAATAAGTCACATAAGGAAAAGATCTACATATGATTCATGTTTATATCTCCAGGATCCAGCATCCTGCCTGACATTATGTGTTCAACAAATAATTTTGAATGAGAAAATACTTCTATAATTGAAGTTCAGTTGAGTGTGGTTTTATGAATAAAAATAGTCCTAGATTCCAATAATTACAGATGTTTAATGCTTGGTGATCTCTTGTAGGTCTATTGAGCCATAACTCCACAGAAATGATTTAGTCAGAAGCATTTGCTTCTATGTGGAGGAAAGGCTTAAACCTTAGTTCTGCACAGTGATCTCTGAGTTTGTGGAAACTACGCTCTTGAGTACTATCAGCCAGCCTGCCTGCCTGCTTTCTTTCCTTGCTCTCTCCCTTGCTTCCTTCTTTAAGATCTGGCATTTCTATATCCCACATTCATGTTGGAAAGGGAAAGATCCAAGGAAAGGCGAGAGGAATTGAAGAGAAGAATAACACATACACACACACATATGTGTGTGTGTATATATAGAAATATTTTACAAGTTGGAGAATGTGAAGGCACCAGATTTTCTAGTTTGCAATCACTGTGTATAATTTCACATCAGAAAGTTCTCTTCAGAGAAAATGCTATCAACCAAATGAAAAGATGGGAAATTGTTTTGGAATGTTCAAAATGCCTTATATACTTCATGTTCTTAGAAAGAAAAGTTTATATTATTTCATATGTTAATAATGACTTGATATATTTAATCAGATTATCAGTTTTTAATTTTAGTTTATTCAGTAACAGAATACTTTCTCTGAGGAATGATAGTAAGGGGCTGTTGTGAAGAGGGGACAGGTGGTGGACATTCCACTGTTTTAAAACCATGTATCTTTGATTTCTTCTATCTGAAACTTGTGGGACAGAAATGTAAATGTTTATTGTGAACTCATAATCAGACAATAATTTTGCCGCTCTTCTTTCTGTATTGCTTTCCCAGTGTCTTGTTTGTTTAATCTTTCTACCGCCTTGCCTCCTTCAAAACTCACCCTGTGGCCCCGTCCTTCAGGCATTCACATTCTGCTTCCCAAATTGACTGGCAGATAATCTTATAAATGAATCCACTCTAATAGCTGCTGAGATGACACTGGTGCTTGAAGACTATCCTTCCACCTAGATAAGTCATTAAAATTTTTAAAAAGCAGCAGTCTGATAAAGTGAAATCAGCATGAGAGGCTCAGAAAACTAGGGTTGAAATCCTACAAAACTACTAATTTTGTAACTTAAATAAGTTTTACTTCAGCTTTGAGTTAAAAAGCCCCATGCCTAGGATGGTAAAATGATAAAAATAATCATCATAATAATGCCTGTTCTACAAACTTCTTATTAATATGTGTTATAAAGTGAAATATTATGAATATGCAAGAATTATCGTTTCTTTAGTCATTTAACCCAAAACAGTGAACATACACACACACACATTTATAATTTCTGCAACCCTACCAGGTAAAAACATTGTGAGGTAATCTAGAATGTTCCGTGTACAGTGATAATAAATACACACAAATCACTATTACATGGAAGAAAATGGTAAAATATATATATATATATTAGAGCTAAAATCAAATAGGAGTTCAAAGGAAGAGATCACCTCTGATTTTCTGCCACGCAGAGGCTATATGAATCAGGGAAATGTTTATAAGGAAATGAGAGACAAACTTCAAAAGATGATAGGTTTTGAAACATAATGGTGGGTATTTGGGGTCATACACTAGAGAGCTAAGGCCTTCACAACACAGAGAGATGGACTGTATGCACCTCCCAAAAAGTCAGTGTCAAGGAGGCTGCTTTTGGCAAGATTACTCTGGTCTGTTATGTGTAACTTAAGAGTATATACAACTGTGAATATATGCAAGCATTAATAAAAGACTCCAGAATTATGGGTAAATGACTGCAGCTTGCTTGATCTTTAGGAATTACGTTTTTTAAAGTATTATCTGAACCTAAAAATATCTTTAGCAATGAGTTCAAGGTTTAGAAATCAAAATTTTGTGCCTGTATTATAGCCTTCATAGTAAATCTTTCTGTAGACTAAAGGCATTTTCAAATTAAAAGATATATACATATATTGTAGGTTTCCCTGGTGGCTCAGACACTAAAGAATCCGCCTGTAATGCAGGAGACCCAGGTTCGATCCCTGCATCTGGACAAGGGAATGGCAACCCAGTACAGTATTCTTGCCTGGAGAATTCCATGGATAGAGGAGCCTGGTGGGCTGCAGTCCATTGGGTTGCAAAGAGTCAGACACGACTGAGCAACTAACACTTAACATACATATATTGTATTTCTTGAAGAAGCCATAAAATAAGAGCATTCAGTGGCTGATGTGGATAACACGCTGATGGTCAGTGCACAAGATTTATTCTCCCCAGTCTGGGGACCCACATCAAGGCTTCATATGCTCAGTCATGTCCAAGTCTTTGCGACCCTTTGTACTGCAGCCCACCAGGGCCTCTGACTGTGGGATTTTTCAGGTGAGTATACTGAAGTGGGTTGCCGTTTCCTCCTCCAGAGATCTTCCTAAACCAGGAATCGAACCCATGTCTCTTGTGGGCTCCTGCATTGTGGGCAGATTGCATACCTGCTGAGTCATAAAACACTTCAATATTATATGTGCTTCAGTGGCAACAGTGTTAGATGTGAACTCAAGTATCCTCAGATTTGTATTCACTGGTAACATGTGAAATTTTTATTCTCTTCATAATTGTTTTCTATTTCTTTTTAAAAACTTTTTAAAAATGACATTTGTTCTCAGAATAAAAAAAAAGTAAAATATGTAATGGAATATCACTTTTAGAACAATCTTCTGCAGTCTTCTTTGACTGGGAGCACTTGGCAGTGCGCTGTTACTTCCTTGAAGTATACTAAAGGGCTTCACAATAATGCTGTAATTCCCATGTTATTTGTTCATTTGTCAAATTATTTTGCCATCCTTTGGTTCTCTCATATTGTGACCTAAAAAGTGACCTCCCCATCCCCACGTGGAGCTTCACGTAGATTCTTCCTTCTAGGCAAAACTCATCCTAATCACAATTGATACTTAAGAATGTTTACCTGTTAAATCTTGTCAATACATTTTCTTTCATCTCTGTCTATACCATCTCACAATGTTAAAAGCATGACTGTATCTGGGTTCAGTCCAGTCCAGTTCAGTCACTCAGTCCCGTCCGACTCTTTGCGATCCCATGGACTGTAGCGCGCCAGGCCTCCCTGTCCGTCACCAACTCCCAGAGTTTATTCAAACTCATGTCCATTGAGTCACTGATGCCATCCAGCCATCTCATCCTCTGTCATCCCCTTTTCCTCCTGCCTTCAATCTTTCCCAGTGTCAGGGTCTTTTCAAATGAGTCAGTTCTTTGCATCAGGTGGCCAAAGTATTGGAATTTCAGCTTCAGCATCAGTCCTTCCAATGAATATTCAGGATTGATTTCCTTTAGGATGGACTGGTTGAATCTCCTTGCTGTCCAAGGGACTCTCAAGAGTTTTGTCCAGCACCACAGTTCAAAAGCATCAATTCTTCAGTGCTCAGCTTTCTTTATAGTCCAACTCTCACATCCATATGTGACTACTGGAAAAACCATAGCTTTGGCTAGACGGACCTTTGTCAGCAAAGTAATGTCTCTGCTTTTTAATATGCTATCTAGGTTGGTCGTAACTTTTCTTCCAAGGAGTAAGCATCTTTTAATTTCATGGCTGCAGTCACCATCTGCAGTGATTTTGGAGCCCAAGAAAATAAAGTCTGTCACTGTTTCCACTGTTTCCCCATCTATTTGCCATGAAGTGATGGGACAGATGCCATGATCTTAGTTTTCTGAATGTTGAGCTTTAAGCCAACTTTTTCACTCTCCTCTTTCACTTTCATCAAGAAGCCCTATAGTTCTTCTTCGCTTTCTGCCATAAGGGTGGTGTCATCTGCATATCTGAGGTTATTGATATTTCTCCCAGCAATCTTGATTCAAGCTTGTGCTTCATCCAGCCCAGCGTTTCTCATGATGTACTCTCCATGTAAGTTAAATTAACAGGGTGATAATATATAGCCTTGGCATACTCCTTTTCCAATTTGGAACCAGTCTGTTGTACCATGTCCAGTTCTGTTGCTTCCTGACCTGCATAGAGATTTCTCACGTCAGGTGGTCTGGTATTCCATGGTCTGGTATCTGGATTAATTGATGTCAAGATACACCTCAGAAGGCATGCTCAGTCACTCATTCATATTTGATTCTTTACGACCCTTTGGACTGTAGCCCACCAGGTTCCTCTGTCCATGGAATTTCCCAGGCAAGAATGCTGGAGAGGGGAGCATTGCCATTTCCTACTTAAGGGGATCTTCCCGACCCAGGGATTGATCCTGAGTCTCCTGCATTGGCAGGTGGATTCTTTACCAGTGAGCCACCCAGTTGGCCCCAGTATACCTCATAAGGCAGTGATCTTCAGGTATCAGCAATGACTTGTGAAAAGTTCCATTGTGTGCCAAATATCTTCTTCTAAATTAATAAATGTAACTATGAGAAAACATGGAATTTTAACAGACAAAAATAAATGTTGCCTTAAATTTAGAACCTTAAATATCAATGAGGTCTGTGCTTTGCTTAGTTGCGTCTGACTGTTTGCGATCCCATGGACTGTCACCCGCCTGGCTCCTCTGTCCGTGGGGATTCTCCAGGCAAGAATACTGGAGCGGGTTGCCATGTTCTCCTCCAGGGGATCTTCCCAACCCAGGAATCACGATGAGGTCTATCGGTGTTCTATTTAAATATGCTTTAAAAGCTATTCCTTGCTGCTTTTTGTCGAACAGGAGCTTACAGTTGATTTTTACCCAAAGTTTCTCCTTTGGAGTTTGTCCTCGTGGAGAAAACACGCCTCTCTGACCAGTGCTCTGCAGGCCCTGACCCTTCTATGGACCTCCTGCCGATAGAGACTTCTGACTTTTGCTCCTCCGCTGCTGTTTCCTGTGTCTGATCACCAAGACTTCTCACAACCAAGGCTGTTCCTCCCTAACAGTACCTCCCAAAGCATACCCTCCCTCTGTGTCTCAGGATTTGAGTCAGGAAGTGGTGGTGGGTCGGCCTATGACAAGGAGTGGTGTCTGAAAGGTCAGAGGGGGTTCTGGCAGCGAAGAAGCCTACTGTGCCAGGTTTCTTGAGCGAAAGAGTACCAACTCCCCCTCCTCCTTTCAGCAGCTGAACAATGTCCAGAAACTGCAGCTCTTCCTTCCAGTGACTTTTCCAAACATTTGCAAGAGTTAGTCACACTCCAGGTGAATAGTTTCAGACACCTGGGATGAGCTAGGTTCTGCTTCACATAAATAGACTGTAGAACAAAGGGCAGAATACAGCAGTTTCTTTCAGTCTTAAACATGGTCTGTGTGTATGAAACTTATTTTTATATGTAAAGAGGCAGGTAGAGGTTTCTTAATTATTTCAGATCCCAGTTTTGTTTTTAAAAACGTCTTGAATTGTGTACTTTATTACCAGTAATATTACTACCTGGAACCATATTTTATCTCTTTTTATCTGTCTGAAAGATGATAATTTGTAGGTTCCAGTGGGTCTTAAGATAGAATATTCAGGCATATAATAGTTTCAGAATGAATCCTTAATGCCAGCTAGAATAGGAAAGTAAAAGGTTCCTGAGTTAGTCAATACATGCCGGTATCGGGTAGCATATGTGTGTAAATTTGCTTCTTAATGCTATACATGTTGATTTTCTATGAGTTTTTAGAAACTGCAGCCAAAGGGTGTGTTTTGTATTCTTAAGAAATGCAGCGAATTAACTTTGCTGTGTTTCAGACAATTCCAGTGTCTTGTTTTAGTTTTAGGTACTGAATGCATTGCAAGAAAAGAGAATGTTTCTATTTTGCCACCACCATTATGTTATCTTTCCCAGTGCAATTACAAGCTAATTCAGGGCTCTTTGTGTTACACTAATAGCTTCTGATTCGCTGCTGTCACCTAGTACCTCTTCATGCACTTTTAATACCATCTGCAGTGCCCCTAGCACTTACCTAGGGTGAGTATTTTTCTCTAAGTAGAGACTCATCTTTGGCAAATCATTAATGGAACATCAAAAAGATCCCATCTGTTAGAGTTACATATGGCTAAGATCAGAATTATCAAATATCTCATTTTTTTCTTTATTCTTTTCTCTTCTTTTTTTTCCTTTCTTATCCACACAATAAATGTAGTTGTCAGCAGGATAAGTTCATGCGCCGGATAAGGTCACAATTTCATTTAGTGACAACTTCCAACAGTATGAAGTTACAAGGTTCGATTTATTAAAAGAGTCAGAAGGGATAAGATCACGGCGTGGCCAGCCTGATTTATCAGGGTTTGACTGGAGTACTTGAATAGGGAATGTCGTATTTCAAGTTTATGTTCAAAACTGTAGTTTAGTGTGTGTTATGACTGTATGACTCAAAAACTGAGAAGGAAAATTAGAAAAGGTATCCCTGTAAGGCGATTTGTAGCTGTTAACCAGGAACCATCATTTCCTGTGCCAAACCATGCTTTGAGATGGATCAACAGAGGATAGTATAAATGGCACTATTTGTCTTAGAATGCAGATGAAGCATGCTGTTATTAATGCCTGAGGAAACACACAGAGTGAAGAGAATCAGCAGGAAAATGATCGCCTAACCCTCTTATGTATCTGGCAGGCAGCTGTCAAATGGTTAAACCATAAAATAGCAAGAGCTCTGCCATACTTCAGCCACCTTGGCTGACTTTGAAAATGTTTTGAGATTTTTAGAATCTTTGAGCGCTTTTTGAACTCAGCATGACTTCGGGGCTGTCCATGTTTGATACCATGATGTATAATGTTTTCCAACCATGAAGAAAATATAAATATGGGTTCTGATGCTATAGCCTTGTGCTGTAGTAAGGCCTGATAAACATTATGAGCTAATTCATGTGGTCTGCTTTAAAATTTGGTTATATATTTAAAACCAAGTTCAAATCAATCCAAAGTTTATTTTCAGCAAATGAAATAGGATCTTCTGTCATCTCATTTACTTGCAACCATGTTCTTCTTTGAAATCTGAGCCTAGAGTTAAGGGATGTCCTGTAAATACCATATACATTTATGCCATCAACTGAATGCTGAATTCAGTTGAAGCATGATTGCTGATAATTATGCTAAACTGCCCACATCTTGTCTGTTCCTCTTTTTTCATATACTTTGCTCTTTAATGAGGCATCAAAAGGACTCTATTAAAAAGAAACAAAGCATTGACTTGATAGCACCTTCAATAAAGAAAGATTTGAGGGTATCTCTCTTGATTTTAAGTTTTCTTTCCACAGTAAATTTCTTTTATTTGGACCAAAAAAACGGGGTTGATATCTTAAAAGCTGCAGTATGTTTGGTAGTGATTTCTGACTTAGGGCTTTTTTTTTTTTAAGTGAAGCTATCATAAGTCTTTGAGTAATCACAGACTTTTAAAAGTATGCATTATCAAGAAGATAAGAGAAACAGCCCTCAGCACTAACAATATTATCTTTTACCAAAGTTGATTAGTCCATCCTATGTGTCTCAAATATTTTGTGTGAACTTACCCAGCATGTTAAAAATAATTTTAAAAAGTGGGCTTCTTTTTGAAGAGTAGCTGCAAAAATATGAACTGGGCAGAGAAAAAGAATCTTTATTTTTTGTCCTGCTCCATGTTTCACACACGAGGTAATGTAGTTAGTGCAATAAAATGTTGAACAAATGAAATGTATGATTATTGTAATACAAAGAGCAGACATATATTAAGACAACCTTTTCTTTTTTTTGTCTTTAAAATCAATTTTTAACTGTAGTACAATTAGGTCTATGAGCTTATGAAAATTCTCATCCCATCAATGATGTTCAGTTTGTATTCTTCATTTATTGCATCACAAACTATATTAATTACCATAGAATAAACAGAAATAAAAATACATCTGGAGTTCAAGATGCATATAATCCCGCTGAGGTGAAAGGAGTTATCCAAGGGAAACCACTAGGGAATAATTAAATGCCAAACTATGTGGACTGTAAATGTTATGGGAGAATTAGGAGAGGAGAACTCAGTTTATTGTAGAGTTCAGAATTGTTTGGTGAAAGAGAATAACTTTAATCTTACAACATTAGTAGGATTTATCAGGGCAGCCAGGACGATGTTGTGTCTGCCAGGTAGCCACAACAACTCTCAGGAAGGTGTGGGAGTTAAGCTAGATGAGGAGGAAGGTGTGATAAGGAAGAGTTACTTGACTGGAGAGAAGAAATTCTGGAGAGCAAATAGGCAGTCAAGCAGACTCTGTGGAGCAACGCTGTGGTGGTATTAGCATTCAGGCATAGATGTTCAAGTCGGATGGTCTAAAGGAAGCAGTGAAGGGACTTGCACAAATGAATAACATGATGAAAGTGGAGTTTAAGTAAGTTTATCTTGGCAAGAATTTGGAGCCCAAATCAGAGCTGTAGAGTGAACTGAGGCTGGTTGGTCCTCTACATCTGAGTTGATAGAAAGCCTAAAACAAACAAGCAAACAAAACTGGTAAATGATGATAAGAAATGTGAATCCAGGAGGTATTTAAAAGAAAGGTAAAAATCAAAGTATGGAGAGTGTTTTGGATAGAGGTGTTAAAGAAGGAGTGTGACCACAGACACTGAAGGTTCGATGTGATGATGGAAGTGTGTGGACGTGCTCTTAGAAGTGCTTCATTTTCTTTGTGGTGAAATAGCAAATGTTTATTGGGTACTTTGCACATGTTATCTGAGTGAATCCTTACAGCAACCATATGAGAAAGATATTGTAATTACTTTTTGGTTTGAAGAAACTGAAGTTCATAGGGTTAGGGACTTGCTCAGGATCACATAACTTGTTCCACTTTTCTACAGTTTGATTTTGAACCTACTCTGATCCGTGTGCTGGCCTCCTATTCTAAAACACTCCTTTCATTCCAGACACCCATGGTCTCCACCTCCATCGAAAGGAATTTTCCCAGTCCTTTTCTTACTTACATAAATTTTCAGGTTACTCGATTGATCCTTCCTCCTTAAATTCTCAATCAACCCATTGGATGCTATGGTACCATGTCCAGTTTCTTCCCTTTTTTCTGTTTTCTTACACTTCTCTTAAATATTCTGTGCCTGCTCCTCCTCCTCTCTGCCTTTTGAAAATTCTTGGAACTCTATCCTCAATCTTATTGTTTTATCATGTTACACTCTCTTCTAGATCAACAATTCTATGAATTTTATTACGATATACAAGCTGGTCTTAACGAATAAATGCCAACATTTATCACTCTAGTCAAGACCTTGCTTCCAAGTCACAGGCTTGGCCACCTGCCCACCCCAAATCACCTCTTGCCTTCCTTACAAAGCCACTTTGGCCCCAATATTTCCAAGCTATAATTCCTCACCTTAACCTTATATATATATATATATTTTTTTTTTTTTTCCTATGTGCCTTATCTCAATAGGTATAAGGCCATTGACCCATTTGCCCTTGCCAGATACCCAGAACATCATTCCTGGATTTTTCCTTTCCTAATTCCTAGAATCTAAAAGTAATACTAAATTCTATGGCTTCAGCTTCCCAAACCTTATGGATTACATTTCCTCAAACTTATCCAGGCTCCAAGTTTGTTTTGTTGCTTTATGCCTGAGTGTAACTAATACTGTAGAATAAATAAATGGATAAACTAATGAATGGATACCAAAAAAGGGTGAGTAAGCACATCCAATAAAAAGGGAACTCTGCTTTCTTTAGTTTGAAATGTCATCTTTTCAAGTCAAACATTCCTTTTATGATAAGCTACTTCTACGACCTGAGTCTTTGACCCACCATCTCAGTGTTCTTTCTACCTCTCATAATATATTACATCTGGAGAGAGAAAATCATGGTGTCATGGACACCATATTAAGTAGTAAGTGACAAACCACTATAGCAATGACAAACCAAAGATTCAGAAAACACAGAATTTATTCATGGCCATCAGCTGACTATTTTATAGAGGAATTAAAATGTAATCTTATTGTAGCACATGGTATTTCCTCCATTTCATGACTCTTATTAGTCTTTGAAAAAATTAAAAATATTATACTCAAAAGCAACATGTATGCTAAATGAAATAAAGCTTCCGCCATATTTCTGTTGCTATCATTAAACTATGTAGGCATGGTAGTATATCAATGCTAATTATTTTGCAATGTGCTTGCAGTTTTCTGAAAGTAAGTGTTAGTCTCTCAGTCATGCCCGACTCTTTGCAACCCCATGGACTGCAGCCCACCAGGCTCCTGTGTCCATGAGATTTTCCAGGCAAGGATACTGGAGTGGGTTGCCATTTCCTTCTCCAGGGGATCTTCCCAACCCAGGGATCAAACTCAGGTCCCCTCTACTGCAGGCAGATTCTTTACCGCCTGAGCTACAAGGGAAGCCCAGTTTTCTGAAAAGGTGCTCTGAATAAATGAATATTTTTATTTAACTGTTTCAGCAGCAGAAAGAATTTCACAAAGTAACATCTAACATCTTGATAGACTAAAAGGGAGACTGAGATTTGCCTGAGATCTGCCAGTTTGTCTAACAAAGTTGAAGAGATTGACTTGAGAGCTTGAACAGTTGCTGGACTTTCTGTTATAGCCATCTTTAAGAGCTCATGAACCTATTTTTGTCCTGCTTAAAATTTTAATGCATAGTCAAAGACACCTTGGAAACTTTGGAGATATTTGGGTATCACTTCATGATTTGCCCTAAGTTTGTAGTTCTTAATCCATTAAAAGACAGACCTGCTTGTAAATCCACAGGTATAGATAAGAAGTCACTGTTTGACTGAGTCTGAACCCTTTTCAAATGAAAAATGTCAGTGGAAGAAAGAGAGGATGAATTACATTTTTAAAGGGTTTTCAAAGATTTTCATGATTCCTCTGGTATCACTTGAAATGTGACATGACAATTTTTTTTTAGTATGTAAAAACAAATTATTTAGGCATTATTTTTATGCAGAAAAGAATATTCTTAGCTGAAGAATTGAAAAGTAGTTTGTCTTTAAAGGGTAAATTGTAAGGAAATTGTTTAAAATGTAAGTATGATTGAAAAATAAGAACTATCAGATAGAAATTAAACAGGTTCTTTTCAAATAGAAAAGTTATCCCCAAAATTTAAATAACTGCATTATCAATATGAAAATTCAGGCTTATGATAAGGGATATCTCCCACTGAGCCCTTTTTGATGTCATAACAGATTGTTGGCTATGCTCTGTCTTTGAGGATTTCCTATACGAGTCTCTGACTTCAACTCATTAATCAAAAGGTTTGTATGAGGTTGAAATATATTTTCATGGGAAAATCTCAGAAATGGGTTTGTTATTCTGCATGCAGAAAACAAATTATTATTGTTTCTGCATGCAGAAAACAAATTATCATTGTTTCTGCATGCAGAAAACAAATTATTATTGTTCCATATTTCCAGGTAGGCTTCAGAGTTCAATGTTTTTAAGCATTATATAAAGCAAATTTTTATATATAAAGCAATATTTAAGAAGCTCAGACTTACTGAATCATTTGGGTCCATTTGCCTCATTACAGATCATCTTTAGCTACTGATACATAAGAATGAAAAACAAGAGAAGTGTATGTCTGTCTTCATTTAATAAGTTCAATGAGTACTTCCATTTTTATTGTAATTGACAAATGAGAAAGGATGGAAGTATGAGAAGAAGGAAGGATGGTGGTTTAGTTCTTGAATTTAAAGTTTTACCGTGAACATGGAATTCTTACTTCCAGCACATCTTCATTATTCAGATACAGATACATTTATGTTCATAATGGGCAAAATTTAACCATTACACAATATTTTAGTGGATTGTTGTTTATATATATTACTCTGGTTTGGGGGCTGAGCAATAAAAGCATGGAAAAGGATGTCTGTCTTGTAACTATTAAAAGAAGGTGATATAAAGTAAATAAGATATTGAATTCAAGTTGGTGGTACTGCTTTCATTTTAAAAAAATTATTGAAATGTAATTGATTTACAGTGTTGTGTTCAGTTCAGTTCAGTTCAGTCACTCAGTTGTGTCCGACTCTCTGCGACCCCATGAATCACAGCACGCCAGGCCTCCCTGTCCATCACCAACTCCCAGAGTTCACTCAAACTCAAGTACACAGAGTCGGTGATGCCATCCAGCCATCTCATTCTCTGTCGTCCCCGTCTCCTCCCACCCCCAACCTTTCCCAGCATCAGAGTCTTTTCCAGTGAGTCAACTCGTCGCATGAGGTGGCCAAAGTATTGCAGTTTCAGCTTTAGCATCAATCCTTCCAATGAACACCCAGGATTGATCTCCTTTAGAATAGACTGGTTGGATCTCCTTGCAGTCCAAGGGACTCTCAAGAGTCTTCTCCAGCACCACAGTTCAAAAGCATCAATTCTTCGGTGATCAGCTTTCTTCACAGTCCAACTCTCACATCCATACATGACCACGGGAAAAACCATAGCCTTGACTAGACGGACCTTGGTTGGCAAAGTAATGTCTCTGCTTTTTAATATACTATCAAGGTTGGTCATAACTTTCCTTCCAAGGAGTAAGCGTCTTTTAATTTTATGGCTGCAGTCAGCATCCGCAGTGATTTTGGAGCCCCCAAAAATAAAGTGTTGTGTTAGTGTCAGATAAACAGCAAAATGATTCAGTTTTATATATATATATTGTATGTGTGTATTCGTTTTTAGAATCTTTTCCATTATAGGTTACTACAAGATGCTGAATACAGTTCCCTCTTTTACACAGTAGTAGATCCTTGTTGATTATCTGTTTTATATATAATAGTGTTCTTTTTTCTTTCTAATTGGAGGATAATTACTTTAAAATGTTGTTTGTTTCTGCCGTTAAACAAAGTGAATCAGCTATAAGTATACCTATATGAAGGCTTCCCAGGTGGCACTAGTGGTAAAGAACCCACCTGCTAATGCAGGAGACTTCAGAACTGCAGGTTTGATCGCTGGGTCAGGAAGATCCCCTGGAGGAGGGCATGGCAACCCACTCCAGTACTCCTGCCTAGAAAATCCCATCGACAGAGGAGCCTGGAGCGCTACAGTCCATAGCGTCTCAAAGGACTGAAGTGACTTAGCACGCGCACACACACAAGTAACCCTCCTTCTAGAACCTCCCTCCCACCCCACCCACCCCCAATTTCACCCCTCTAGGTCGTCACAGAGTACCAGACTAAGCTCCTTGTGTTATATAGCGGCTTCCCACTAGCTATCTTTTTAATATGGCAATGTATCTCTTTCCTTGCTACTCTCTCAATTTGTCTCACCCTCTCCCTCCCCCGCTGTGTCCCCAAGTATATTCTCTACATCCGCATCCCTATTCCTGCCCTGCATTAGGTTCAGTTCAGTTCAGTTCAGTCGCTCAGTCGTGTCCGACTCTCCGCGACCCCATGAATCACAGCACGCCAGGCCTCCCTGTCCATCACCAACTCCCAGAGTTCACTCAAACTCATGTCCACAGAGTCGGTGATGCCATCCAGCCATCTCATTCGCGGTCGTCCCCTTCTCCTCCCGCCCCCAGCCCTTCCCAGCATCATCAGCACCATATTTTTAGATTCCATATATACATGTTAGTAGTGTAATTTTAATCCCCAGCCCCTAATTTATCCCTCTTCCTTCTTTCCCCTTTGGTAACCATAATTCTGTTTTCTATGTCTGAGTCTATTTCTGTTTTCTACATAAGTTCATTTGTATTGTTTCTAAGATTCCACATACAAACAATATTATATGATATTTGTCTGATATTTCACTTCGTATGATATTCTCTAGATCCATTCATGTTACTGCAAATAATGTTCTTTCATTCTTTTTTGTGGCCAAGTAATAATATTCCATTGTATGTGTGTACACATCTTTACTCATTTGTCTGTCTGTGGATACTTAGGTTGCTTCCACATCTTGGATGTTGTAAACAGTACTGCTGGCGCTAGTGGTAAAGAAACTGACTGCCAGTGCAGAAGATATAAGAGATGCAGGTTCAATCCCTGGGTCGGGAGGATCCCCTGGAGAAGGAAATGGCAACCCACTCTAGTATTCTTGCCTGGGAAATCCCATGGACAGAAAAGCCTGGTGGGCTATAGCCCATATGGTCACAAAGAGTCAGAAATGACTGAAGCGACTTAGCACAGTGGACACTCGGGTGCATGTATCTTTTTGAATTACAGTTTGTGGGGGAAAAGGAGCCCTCTTACACTACTGGTGGTTGGAGACGGAAATAGCAACCCACTCCGGTATTCTTGCCTGGAAAACCGCATGGACAGAGGAGACTGGCAGGCTACAGTCCATAGGGTTGTAAAGAGTCAGACATGACTCAGTACACACAGCAGCACACACTACTAGTGGGAATGTAAATTGGTGCAGCAGCTATAGAAAATAGTATAGATATCCCTTAAAGAACCAAAAATAAAGTTACTATGTGATTCAGTGATTCCACTCCTGGGCATATATTTGGAGAAAATTATCATTTGAAAACTCTATTTCTATGGTGTTGCTTTTGAAAGCATCAAGATTAAAGCTATATATTTAAATTTAGTTATTAACTTGATGGGAAACTAAGGTCAAATTAAAGCAAATATTTTGTATCACCTACCATGACTTATATATCATTTGCAAAGGGTGATTACTGAATTCATTCTGATTTTTAAAACATTTTATTTTGTATTAAGGTATACAAATTAAGCCATTTAACAACGTTGTGATAGTTTCAGGTTAACAGCGAAAGGATTCAGCCATACATATATTTGTATCCATTCTCCCTCAGATTCTCTCCCGTCTAGGCTGCCCATAACATTGAACAGAGTTCCATGTGCTTTACAGTAGTTCCTTGTTGGTTATCCGTTTCAAATATAGAAGTATGTAACGGGTTTATCCCAAACTCTCACATCCTTCTCCCCCTCACCCCCGGCAACCCTGAGTTCATTCTCTAAGTCTGTGAGTCTCTTTCTGTTTTGTAGTAAGTTGATTTGTATAATATCTTTTTAGATCCCAGTGTCATACTGAGTGTCAGCTAGCTATTCTATATGGGTTAACATTCATATTTCTTCCTATTCCATTTCTCCCATTTTCAGGTCTGGTCTTAAACAGGTTGAGATAAAATTCTATTTTAAAAATAACAAATTACATTATTATGATTAATATTTTGAAATATTAAAAAATTTAGTGTGATAATATAGTATGGAAATAATCCCAGAACATGAATGTCATAGAGTTAAGTACTTAAAGAGAAGGTCTCCAGTTCCTGATTGAGATTTTTTTTTAATTTATCCCAAACATTGTTTAGGTTTAATGGCCATTCTTTGACGTTTTGAAGGCTTCATTTATTTATTATTTATTAATCCATTCATTTATTTCTTAAGTATTTGATTAATTCCTACTGTATGCCATTGAATACTGTCTTTATTTCCTATTTCAGTATAATGATTGCAAAGTAATAATTGGAAAGAAATAAAGGAGAATATCAACCTAAACTGCCTGTTCTTGTCCAAGCTTGTAGCATAAAGTCTTGCCTAAAGTACCAAATGGGCTTCCCTGGTAGCTCAGATGGTAAAGCGTCTGCCTATAGTGCGGGAGACCTGGTTTCGATCCCTGGGTTGGGAAGATCCCCTGGAGAAGGAAATGGCAACCCACTCCAGTATTCATGCCTGGAAAATCCCATGGACCAAGGATCCTGGTGGGCTACGGTCCATGGGGTCGTAAAGAGTCAGACACGACTGAGCGACTTCACTCAAAGTACCAAATATAAAAGCATAATGACTTTGATTGAACATTGTTTTTTTATTTGGGAAAACATGCACCTCCACTGTTTGCACATGTAGTTGTCCTATCCACTGAAACTAGTAGTAATTTCAGGAAATCACCAAGCACTTAAAAAAAAAAAAAAAAGGAACTCTCCATGTTGTTCACAGAAGTCTTGTATCACTGTAGCAGAGTTATGGCCTCAGGTATATGTCTTTTTAGGAAGCCCAGGTGGCACAGTGGTAAAGAATCCACCTGCCAATGCAGGAGACACAAGAGATGCAGGTTCAATCCCTGGCTCAGGAAGATCCCCTGGAGTAGGAAATGGCAACCCACTCCCATATTCTTGGGCTTACCTGGTGACTCAGCTGGTAAAGAATCTGCCTGCAATGCAGGAGACCTTGGTTCAATCCCTGGGTTGGGAGCATCCCCTGGAGAAGGGAAAGGCTACCCACTTCAGTATTCCAGCCTGGAGAAACAGCTGGACACAACTGAACGACTTTCACTTCACTTCATATATATCTTTAACTGCAATGTTTTACTTACATTGGTGATCAAATGTATGAATTTTAACTCTAAGTTATTGTCCTAATGTCTGATTTTACATTGTATCAGTGCTTTTTGAAGATGTGTTATCATTTCTGGTTCTTAAGGATTTACTGAATAGAATTGACTGCAGTAGATGTGTGAGCATGCATGCTCAGTCACTTCAGTCATGTCTGACGCTTTGCCGCGCTATGGACTGTAGCCCACTAGGCTCCTCTGTCCATGCAAGGCGCAATATTCTCCAGGCGAGAATACTGGAGTGGGCTGCCATGTCCTCCTCCACGGGATCTTCCTAATAGGGGGATGGAAATCAAGGTTTGTCTGCATCTACTACATTGCAGGCGGATTCTTTACCCACTGAGCCACCTGGGAAGCCCTACAGTAGACGATCAGTGTGCAACAACTCAAGAAACAAATTGGACTAAATGTGAATACAGTTAAAAGGACAATTTTGTTGTCCTCTCAGGATACCAAGATCAGTTGAAATGAACATAATCGATTCTTGTTATATGAATCCTGAGAATATTGTGCGTGTAGACCAAGCACACAAAAAGAGTCAGCTGTTGGTAAAACACAAGTGAAAGTACTTAAACGCTTATGTGTTCATTGTCTGCAGGAGAGCTGGAGGTGTTTCAGAAAGATGGAGAGCGAAAAATTCAGAGTCGGCAGCAACTTCCAGTGGGAACCACCTGGGGACCATTCGCTGGGAAGATGGACTTGAATAATAATTCCTTGGTATGTGCAAGTTCTGAGACGGTTGACTCTTAATACTTTGTCATAGTACAGAAATTATCTCTGCTTGCTTCCTGGTGAAAACACTAAAAGTAACAGTTTGCTTTTTCTTTTTCATGGACGGTAAAACTGGAATATTTTCCAAGTGGTTTGTCTCTGACAGTATTATATGCAGAATTTAGAAGGAAACAGGTTAATCACACTGAATGGTTATTTAGTAAGGTAATTTATAAGGTTGCTTTGTCTTCATAGCCAGACTAATATTGTTCATATTTAATAATATATACAAATGCTTTTCTTCTTAAGATGACACAAATTGTCATACATTACAGGTTTAAATGATGAACAAGAAATAAACAACCTTGATATTGCTTGGCAATTCTATTTGTACTCATAATTTTTCTTGTTAACTTTTTTGTAAATATTCTGAGCTTAGAAAGTCTACCTCTGGGAAAAATTATATGAATGATTGATTAGCTATCTTAAAAAGTTATGGAAAGATGGAGTATTTGATTACACTTAAACTTGATTTCTTAATTCAATATATTAGTTTCCTAATGCAGCTCCAGTAAGTTACCGCAAACTTTGTGGCTTAAAACAACCCAAGTCCATCATCTTGTAGTCTGAAATGAATCTCTCGGGGCTAAAATCAAAGTGTCTGCAGGGCTTTTTTTGCTGGAGCTTCTAGAAGGTGGGGACAGATGTTTTCTTTGCTTCTCCATCTTCTAAAGGCTGTCCACAACCCATAGCTCACGGCTCCCTCCCATCTTCACAACCAGCAGTGGCCAAGTGAGTCTTTTACATATCTTTATTCTGCCTCTGCCTCTTCTGTATCCCCTTTCCACATTCGGGAATGTTTGTGATTACATTAGGCCTACCTGAGTAATCCAGGATACTCTAGCAACTTTAGCTCCAGCTGGTTTAATTTCCTTTTGCCTAGTAAGGTAACATGCACAAAGTCCGGAATCAGGACACTAGGACTTCTCCTATTATGCGTGATAATACAAGTGATGAAACTTGGGGATAAAATATTTTATATTCTTTAGGAGATCCAGAAATTATATATATATGAAATGGAAGTTCCTCTCTCTAAATGCCATTTATGTAGGAAGAGTTTCATGCCTGCTAAATGACTCTATCTGCATTGAGGTGGTGGGGGTGAGGGCTAAGTACTCCCAGAGGGGTTTTAACAAGTGTCCTTGACTCAACAATGTTGCTTTCCTTTTTCAGTTGATTACATGAAAGAAATCACTTCTTCCGGTTATTACATGAAAGAAACTAGTTTGTGAGAACTCTTTATTTAGTGCCATGTGAATGAGAAAGAGGTTATTGATTGACTCTGTGGACATGAGTTTGAGTGAACTCCGGGAGTTGGTGATGGACAGGGAGGCCTGGCATGCTGTGATTCATGGGGTCGCGGAGAGTCGGACACGACTGAGCAACTGAACTGAACTGAACTGAATGACTGACTGGAATAAATAAGAAACATTTGTGTCATCCAACTTTTAAACAGCGTAAGAGATTCTAGAAGTGTGCTTTTTTACTTTCTAAATCCTTGTGTTTATCTGTAAAAGGATAAAGTAGGAGACTTCACATGTATTTAAGAACCAAACAAGTTGACGGAGCAGGCTAAATATAATAATCGGGAGCAGTGTAATGTGTGGTGGTCCAGTGTACCTGCTGCAGAAGGGGTTTGGAAGTGGCTCCACAGACCCTGCTGACCTTAGTGACTGAGTTGTATAGTGGAGTGTTCTGTTGATTCCTTTGATACGGTGATACTAGCTATTATACTGCTTAATCAAACAAAGGCAAGGGGAAGATTGTCTTAACATCAAAGGTTGAATTAAATCCTTTTCAAAACCCATTTTATCTGGGCATTTCTATTGGTACTCTAGCATTTCTTTCGAAATGTTTTAGGCAACCAGATATTTATCTTATTTATCACTGTGTATCAGACACCAACACAAACTTTAGTCATTTGTCTGCTGTTTCTTCAAAAGAGTAATGCCACTTAGGTGTCAGTTATTGTTAATGTAAGAAACACATGTTTTCCTTTTTATTAGATCAGCATAATATCTCTGTGAAAATGTAATTTTTTATTAATCTTTATATCATGATATATATGTAGAATGATGCTTTTTATGCATCTTTAGCATATGCTAAATTATAATGTATGGAAAGTAAACCTGTCTGTGGAAGTGTAATTTTTCAGTGAAATAATTTCCTGTTTTTTAGACATGATATAATTTTTTTTCATATTTCTGTACCACTCTAAAGCTATCTTATGCCATACTTAATATCATTTAAATAATTTGGTTATAGATGTGACGTGGTATTCTTGGTACTATTTGAAGTGAATGGATACTCTTTAGGGTATCAAAAACCCAGTTGTGGTGAATAATTATTTAGTAGAAAATAATCTTAATAACCTAGTTTTCTTCTTTTTTCTTAGAATTTAAACATTTGATTCATGTTATTTCCCTAAACTAGAGTTTTCCTCTATTTTAAAATGTAGCTGCTTTGCTAAAATATACTTAAATTTTTTTTTTTATAATAGTATTTTTTTCCTAGAGTTTACTTTTGATTTTTGTCATTAAATACTACTAGTAGTGCTCTTGGCACTACTGTTACTTCTACAGAATAATTGTGTAAGTTACAGTGTGTACTTATTCTTTTCTAGACACTATATGGAGGACTAGAAATGTATTAGCTCCTTTACTCCTCAAAACAAACTTGCAAATTTGGTCCTATTTAAAATCTTATTTATAGATAAGAAAATTAAGGCTCAGGCCTTTTTATTCCAGAATCTGTGTTTATAAATACCAGATCACACTCCTTCCCAACAGCATCTGTAACATGATCTGAGTATGATAAAATTATTAGAAATTACTTTACATGAATTCTAAATTTATTAAAAGCTTTGGGAGAAAATATGCAATGATCACAAGCAGGTTCTTTTTTCTTACTTTGGGCAAAATACTTGTTATGATACTTCATAACTATCATGACTGAAGAATTAGGTGTTAATTCAAAGAGTTCCACAATTTTATTACCTCTTTATAATTTTGACAGTCATTTAATATAGGTTTTATATCCTGAAGATAAATTTTCTTCATCATACAATATATAATCTATTAACTCTACCTTACCCTACCTTACCCAACCTGAAATCAAATTTGGAATTAGTGCACTCTTTTAAATTACTTATTCACCCACCAACGTTATGTTACTTTGTTCAGGCTCATGATGTTGTCTCAAGAGACCCAGTAAACTAATTAATCCAATACAGTAATTAATTGAGTCACCATGCCAGATGTCAAATCCTTTTTATATCTTTCAAGTTCCCATCTTGAAGTACATTAGCAATATGCCACCTTCTGCAGGAAGCCTTTGCAGACCAGACATTTGGATATATATATAGAACATTACCAGAAATATAGGCTATATGGAAACATCAAAAGAATTGATTTGAAAAAAAACTCTTCTTGGAATCATATAATACAATGAACATAGAAATAAATAAAATTTTGTTCACACCTCATTATCTTGTTAGGTTTATGCTTAACAGCAGAATATAGTTAATATTTTCACTGGGCCGCGTAGGGTCAAAGTGCTTTATAGGTTTTATATCTTGTTTAGTTCTTGCATGAGCATATGAGAAGATAATATCCTTTTTTTCCCCCTTTGTTTCACAGGAGTAAATTGCTACTTTGGGAAGCTGAATGACTAGACCAAGATCAACTCAATCTGAGTTGAGACACCCATGCTGCAATCTAATACCGTCTTTAGAAATTTTATCTATAATATAAGGATAATATTACTGCCTAGCTTGTCAGGGTTTTGTAAAGATTAAATGAGGTAGCATACATGAATTATCAAGAAATACTGAATATTATTACTACTCAGTCACCTGTAAAAATGGGTCCATTAAAATCTTTCAAATTTAAAACTGAAAAGACACACCAAATTAAATAAGTAAAACTAGACTTTTGGCATTTGGGGATTTTACATGCCTAGATCTGACTATTTTCCAAGGACACTGTTTTAGTCCAGGGTCTCCAGCAAAACAGAATAAGGTGTGTGATGTGTGTGTGTTTATATATTTCATAAGGAATTGTCTCACACGATCATAGAGTTGGCTTGATGAAAATCTGCAGTGTGAGTCTGCAGGCTGGAGGCCCAGCAGAGCTGATGGTATAGATGTTTGTTATTTGGGGATGCCAGTCTTTTTTCCTACTCAGGCTTTCTTCTGATTGGGCGAGGCCCACCCACATTATGGAGGGCAATCTGTTTTACTCAGAGTACGCTGATTCAAATGTCAGTCTCAATAAAAACACCATCCAAGTTGATACACACAATTAACCATCACAGTTTCCAAAGGTCTGTGGTATATTGTAAGTTTTAGTTTTTTCAGGTACAGTCTTCCACTCCTGTATGAATTGTTAGCCAGTAAGGGAGCCTAGCTTTCTTTCCAACATCCTACTTCTGTGTCAAGAAATAGTTTACATTAAATGCTATCACAATGACCCAAATTTCATGTTTTTGAAAGTCTTACAATTTTATTCATTGAAAATATCAAAGGACTATTGACAAGGAAGGAATTTTAAAAATCAGTTTAAATTGTGATCAGTATCTGTTTTGGAGGTGTTTTAGAATTTCTGTATTTATATGTTGTGCCTTTGAAGTTCTCCCATTTTCTCCTGAAGACATAGATCTTTGTAATATGCTAAATCTCTGCTCTGCTAGCCCATGGTAAGTGCTTAATAATTATCAGGCAACACCGATTATTTGGAAGGTTGGTGTCTACAATATTAGTGACATTTGCTCTCTCTCTGTCTTTTGAGTGAATCAGCTTTCAGTAGGTAACTAGTCTTATTCAGACAACTGCCTGCTGGAATCATGCAACATGCATACTTAATTAAACAGAACATAAATAGAAAGTCCCAGGTTACCTACTACGTAATAGTAAACTTATCACAATCTGTTAAATTCAGCAAATGAAATTTGACATAGAAATTTCATTTTATTGATGTCATTCAATCAGAAGGGAGCCTTGTTTTATTTTACCATGAGGTTGTGATACTGAATTTTAGAAACAGAAAGTGTACATATAAAGGGTACTCTAGGTAAAATTTTATTGATTTAATAATAAAATAATGTACACATTAAATTCCATCTTAATTTTAGGGTAGTTGTTATCATAGAAATGTGGTTGAGGAAAGAATTAAAGGTTCCTGATCTACATCATAGGGAAATATTAGAATTATCAGATATCTCCATTGTCCCCTTCCAGCTCTAACTCTTCCAGTACCAGTCCCTGAGCCCATTCATTGCAAGTCTTCAAGCTTCATGTTATGCCCACCCTACAGCGACTATATCTCTACCTATAGATCTCTAGCGTTCACCTATAGTGTCAAAGGCTGCTCAGTGGAAACATCTCTGACTTTCTACTTGAGGACATTTTTTTCCAGCCTCAGGAGCAGACTTTTTGCAAAGCAGTCAAACTGTGACATGCTGGAGAATTAATGTTTCCAAAAGTAATCCTTAACCAATGAGGGACAGAAGTTGGTGGATAAATACCCACCTGCTTCCTTGCCTCTCCATTAGGATTTGAAGAGTGTTTTACAAGATCTGTTAGAGTTTGCCAGTAAAACTGAGCTCCAGCCAGTTTTATAACACATCCTTTATGGGCTTCCTTTTCCTTCCTGCTTACTTCTCCACACCTCTACTGAACTGTTTTGAGGTCACCTCCGAATAAACTACTTGCACTTGAATCAGTCTAAAGGTAACCTTCTGAGAAAGCCATTCCAAGACAGCTTCTACGATATAATAATGAAATAAATTGGAACATAATATCCAAATTATTGCTGAGATTCTAGACAGTATAGATTTTTTAAAATCATAATTATTCAATTCTAGATCACCACCTCTGGCAAATAATAGCTATTCAACAAATGCTCTTTAAAATAAAAATATGATCTAATTGAATTTCCTCACCATGAGCAATCTGACCGACCCCACCCACACCCTCCCAGCTTCACCCTCTCAGTGATATAATTTATAATGTTGCTGAGGCATGACTTTTTGTTGGGTCTCATATTCTTTCCATTGATGTTGACATTGTGAATAATATCCTCCTTTTAATATTCATTCTACTCTGGGCTCAGGACTCCCATACTTTTCTACTTCTCATGTCTCTCTGGGTCTTGGCTCTTTTAAATTTAACTGTGTTTCCCAAAACACTATGGCCTTTCTTCTCTTCTCCCTCTGTTCCCAGTGCCTCAGGGAGCTTATCCACTCGCAAAGCTTCAGCTACTAATTTACAAATGACATTTAAATTAAAAAATCTCTAACCTTGGCTTTTTACCCTTTCTCTAATAGCACGTTTCAACTGAAACTTTCCCACTGACTTCCTCCAACTCAACAGTCGTCAGGAGAGTTTATTATTGTTTCCACCTACTGTCTCTGTGCCCTTTTCCCTGCCTTCCAAATTTTAGTCACTTTTAAACCTAAATCGCTGCCTCTCCTTTGCTGCCTCTGCAGGCAGTCCATTCCAGGAGTTATTCCATGTCACCCTCTTTCCACTTCTACCTCTCCTCTCTCACATCCCATAGGTCCATTTACGTACATAGTCATGTGTGTGTGCATGCACATGTAGGCACAAGCACACACACACCTTTCCTTGATTGCCTATAATTGGCAGCTTTGTTTTTGTCATCCATTCAGAGCCAAACATCTTCCAAGAGAATGCTTTTCACATCCAGGAACCAAGTACCATAACTCCTGCTTTCTTCACGTCTGCTCCCTTCTTTCTGTTCTGCTTCTACTGCTGTTGGTGAAACCTCCATCATTTCTTCCTTGATTATCACAGTATTCTTCTAACTCTTCTTTCTGCCTTCTTTCCTGTCTTCTTTTTCTTTACCCAAATCACAGTGTGTCCTTATAGCAAAACTTGTTACTTGTGTGCCTGAAATCATTCAAGGGCACAAGAGAAGCCAAACTCCGGAGAAAGGGCTTTCAGTCAACCTCAGCTACCTACAATGTGAATGTACTCTTTTCCTCATGTCTCTGTGCATTTGGCTGTGCTATTTAATCATCCATAAAGCCCTGTGCTCCGCCTTCCTGCCCTTCTTTATCACACTAACTCCATTTCTCACTTCAAGACTCAGCCCCAGGTTACCCCAAAGTGGACCTTCCCTGAAGCCTCCAGTTTGGAATAGATATCAACTCCTCAGATATTTCTGTGATCTTTAGGCTTACTAGGATGAGAACATTTACTGTTAATTCCAAATATCTCTTTACTTGTCTATCTCACCCATACACTGCTGCTAAGTTGCTTCAGTAGTCTGATTCTGTGCAACGCTATGGACTGTAGCCTGCCAGGTTCCTCTGTCCATGGGGTTCTCCAGGCAAGAATAATGGAGTGGATTGCCATGCCCTCCTCCAGGGGATCTTTCTAACCTAGGGATCAAACCTCCACCTCTTATGTCTCCTGCATTGGCAGGCGGGTTCTTTGCCACTCGTGCCACCAACTATGTGTACTTATTGTTTATCTTTGTATCCTTCTTATCTAGAACAATGTCTGGTTTATAGCAAGGGCTCAGTAAATAACCTTTAGAAAATGAGTCAATTAATTCTTTCCTTTAACTTTTCTCCAGTATCAGCAAATGATGCACATCTTTCTTTATTCAAGAGCTTTGTGTTCTCCTTGAGTCTTTATGCCCATTTTTCCTGTTTCCTCTTAGATCTTTCTTCATCTGCCCAACTTAGCAATACAGTTCCACAGTTAACGCCTTCTTGTTCCTGTTTTATTTGTTTATGATTTTTTCTTAATCTCACTTGAAGGTAATATGCAGTAGAGGAGGATAACTATGTCTATTTTGTCAGGTTTTACCTAACAGAAAGATATGCCTATGACAACTTCTTGATAAATGTTGACTAATTTCAGCACCCCTTTGAAGTAGCTAAAGAGGACAAGGTAGTGAACCCATTGAGGCAATTATGATTTGTTTGTAACAGAATCCATTTTCAATCCTTCACTGTGACCTGGGTGAAGGCCAAGAAGGTATTCTGCTCTACCATGCTTACTGTGAAGTCTCATCCAGCCTTGCACTTTCCAGTGACAAACCATCTGGGAAATTCCATCTGTCTCTGCTTGGAAACTGAGGTGGCAGTCGCCCACTGTGAGCAATTTTCTATTAACTTCTTGGATAAGATCAGTCAGATTTATACTGAATTGATGGGAACTGTAAGAGCAGGGTTGTTCCAAGAGAAGACAAATGTACTGATTCCTCTAATTGGGCTTAAGCCAGTTTCATTCACGGATGCCCTTAGGTTCTAGTAGTGCAAGGACTTATAACCTTTTTAATTGTACCCTGTTCCTCTGAGGAAACGTTGGTGAAATTCATTATTGATGGAGATTGTAGATTTGTCCCTGAGGGAGGCCAAGATCCTGGCTTCTCTTATACTCTATCTGCCATGTGGAGAATTAATGGAAACTGAGTGGACAGCGAAAGCTTCTCCAAGAAGACATGAGGCAAGACACTTAGTGCAGCAGAGCCTTGGAAAATGGTGTGTTGGTTTGGCTTCTAGAATCAGAGGAAAACTTTTTGTTTGTTTTTTGTTTATTTGTGGAAGAGGAGAGTGCTCAGGGAGAAGAGAGATTGGCGTGAAGTCCCAAGTTAGGGAAAGCATCCTGTAGAATCTGAGTCAGAAAGAAAGAAACCAAACACTAAGGAATTACTCAACAATTCAAATCTGTTGAAGCAAATGAGCGAGGTCATTTATATATGGATCTGAAGGGATTTATTGTATTATAATGTAGGCATAGTGATATTGGCTGTGGATGGAATTCTTTTGTAATGTGGGAAAATAATGTTGAGAAGAAAACATATATTTGGCCTTCCTAATAATTTGTATCTGCCTCCTAAAATTACACCTTTTATACGTAGCTCATCTGTCTGCTAATCTCAATCTACCTTTAATTTGCTTTTTCTTCTGATGGTGAAATCTTTCTAGGTTCTTTATGTTTGCACTTGGATTTGAAAGGTAGGAATACAAAGACACAATTTCTTGCCGTATATAGACAGGTTTATTTATGGGTCTAACCTACTGATCTGTGCCTGAAATGTAAACACATTTTGCCTTTGGGTTATGCTTCATGGCTAAAGCTCTTTACTTATACTTACTTAGGCTAAGTTTGAATAAACAGAAAACGTCTTTTTTTGGTTTGTTTAAGATTATTTATTATTCCCTTTTTATAGAATTCCAAGGAGAATTTTATTGAAAATGGTCTTCTCATGGAGTTATTAAAATGACTCTGTGATATGCTATTAATATAATAATATAATATATAATAATATATAGATTTTATTATATATATAATATATAACTTCATGGCATTTAATATGATTAAAGTTGCTCTACTAAGAAGACAATGTATATAAAGTTGAATAGACTAATGAGTAACACAACCTTTTCCACGAGCATAGGTATGAAAGATGCAGTTTGGCTATTGGTTTAGGCATCCGGATTCTCTTTATGGAGTTGTTCCTGTTTGTAAATCTTTTCTCAAGCTTCAGGGTCCCATAGGAGATAGAATCCCTAAGGAAACTCTATCAGATTCTTGGGTGGTAAGGGAATGATTTGCAAACTATAACTCTGCTGTTTCCATAATACAAATTATGAAATATAAAGTTGGAAAAAATGTTTTTGGCTGGAGGAGAAGGTAAAATGAGAACACTCTTATGAGGAGCAGTTTACAATGTTAACCCAAATTGATTATTTGCTGATATATCTGGCTTGCCTTTTAAAGTCTTTCTCCTTGACTTTTTTCAAGACTTGCCATTCCACAGCTCTTTATAAAACAATTGTTCAGCATGAGCATTTCCCTATTATTTACATGGTTATAATATATATTGTTCCAGTGTTACACAAATTTAGCAAATGGTGTCTACTGGGCATAATTAATACATTCAGTAACTTGGAGATAACTGTTAAAGAAATGGACATAAGTGCTTTTTTTTTTTCCTTTTGTTTGTTCTTACAAATCAATATTACATAGGCATAACCCTTTAAATTGGACATATTGGACTCATAAAATATCTGACTATATTTTATAACTAAGTATCAATAGATATTCCCAGGACACCATTAATTAAATATCATATCTTAACATTAGCTCTCAGTTGGCATTGTCAGTCTTTAGTCTCATAAGAGGTTTTTCCTGATGGAGGCAGGTCTGTAAGTCTGACTCTGTCCAACTGACTCCTACAAGGCTCGTGTTGATGTTGTATGATGTCCAGAGGCAATAATTCTTACATTTACTTATGAAGGAAAAATAAAATAATATTCTAGAATGTTTTTGTAAACTTGCAAACTTGAGAAACTCTCTTTTGGAGATGAGCATCTCTTTTCCTTATACATTTAAGTGTTGAATTTAAAGTCATTCTGCATTAGTATTAGTCATTCTGTATTCTATATTAGCTTTTATATCACTTTTTAAAATATAATCCTCTGCCCTAGTTCAACAAAACTATGGCTTCTTGATTCTAGTAGTTTGTGTATCATTTGTGCTATTTTATATGGTTTATATCTCTTTCTATTTTAAAGGTCAGGAGCTCAGAATGAAGCATAGAGTTATGTGCCTTAGTCTTGTGGTTTTCTCATACTTTTTTCTCAGGGTCAGAAATATGAGCACTGCTTATCTATGTGTCTTTGGTAGGGTGTCTCATACAAGGCTGGATTCAAAAAGTGACAGCCAGGGCTATGGTGTCATCTGAAGTCTCAACCAAAGGAAGAGCTGCTTGAAAGGTCACCGCATGGCTGTTGCCTCAGTACCTTGCCTCCTTGGCTTCTCCCAGGAAAAGCTCATAGCATGGCAGCTGGCTCCTCTCTGAGCAAGCAAATGAGAGAGCAAGACAAGGAGCCCAGGACAGAAATCATAGTCTTTTCATAAACTAGTCTTGGAAGTAGGCATCCTATCACTTTTGCTGAATTCTTTTTATTAAAATTGAGTATGCAAGTCTAGCCCACTCTGAAGGGAAAGGCATTGTACATGGGCTTAAAACCAAAGGCTGTGAACACTGGGGGCCATCTCAGAAGCTGTTTACTGCTAAGATAATGTACATAAATAGTTACCTCACCTCTGAATAAGGAAGGACTTTCAAATAATAGTAGTACTGGGAGACATCACAAAAGAAAATCCAATTAATTTAAATAGAAAAGACTAAATCATATATTATAAAACATCATAACCAAAAATCAAGGTTTAACTGTAAGTAAAAGATACATGTAAAAATAAGATATATTTTATTTTCGTTTTTGAAGGTAGATAAGCTGCTCTATATAGAAATTCATGAATAAATTCTTGATTAATTTGTTTAGAAATTGATTATTAATATGAGGACAGAGAAAGATGAATGAAAATATATGGAACAGTTATGTAAAATCTAATGGGAAATAGGAGCCAGAGGCAGGCTGTTTGCTGAGTATTTCTCCTTCAGTAATTTTGAGAAACATACACTAACACTTTGTAAAGATCAGAAATGGGGAGAAAGCATGGGAAAGAGCCCATGATGTGGTCAGAGTAGTCTGATGCTAGTCCCAACTGTTATTACCCAAAGTGCTGTCTTGGATAATCACACCTGCTCTCAGTTTCCTCATTTATAAAATGGGGGTCATAACACCAGCTCTACATCTTAGAGTTGTTGTAAAATTATATAAAATTATATGCATTTAGTCACGTTGAAAAATATACAGATTGTTATACAATCTAGATTACTTTTTATTATGCCTGTGAATAGAAAGTAGATTACTCATTCCCTTAATTTGCCAAACTGTGCTTCCAGCCTCTTCTCTTCTGTCCCCTCTTTGAACATATTTGAAAAAGCACTCTTGGCTGTCATTGTACATATACATCTTCATATACATGTGCACACATGTATTTATATACACACAAACATACACACACTTATTGATTAGCTAGCATCACCATTCTGAGAACTTATAGCCTAGAGAAGTGCAAGGTATGTACTTAGAGTATTTATCATCTAAGGAGACAATCACCACAGAAACAAGAGGAAAAACATGTTTTTAGGAAGAGAAAGAAAGGTTAAGTGGTCAAACTGCTTTTTGAATTATCCTGGCTCCTTTGTGTTTTCTTTTTGTAAGGAGTATTTCTTCAGAAAGCTTTTCTCAGGTGTGTGATTGGGGATTTCAGACAATTGGAAAAGTAATTTACCCTGTCTGATTCACTTTTGAGTTCAGTTTGTATTTTAAAATGCTAACAATTCTTTCGTTACTTATGGCATTTTAGAGCTTGGTACAGAATGGAGTGAATAAGGCACATCACAAGGCAGACAGCGATGCACCGTAAAATAAGAAAGAATGGGGACAAAATTTGGAAGAGCAAAGGCAGTTCATGGGCCTTAGGTTTTAGCTTTTATTGAGAAGTCAAGCAAATACCGTTTGTTTCTCATGGCATCTCAAAGAGTCGGACATGACTGAGCAACTAGTCACAGCACAGCACCCTGTGTGCAAGCATTATCTCATGGACAGGGGCAGCACGAGTCCCTTGGGTTCTGATGCTAATCTTGGATGTGTCATTATTACCACCTTGCATCTTAAAGTCATTGCAGGCATGTGTAGAATGTTATTCTGTGGAAGGTGCCCAGTGACAGCCTCATGTGCATCTGAGATAAGCATCAGGATCCAAAGTGAAAGTGAACATCGCTCAGTCATGTTTGACTCTCTGCGACCCCACAGACTACACAGTCCAGGGAATTCTCCAGGCCAGAATACTGGAGTGGGTAGCCTATCCCTTTTCCAGTGGATCTTCCCAACCCAGGAATTGAACCGGGGTCTTCTGCATTGCTGGTGGATTCTTTACAAATGAGCTACCAAGTATATGTCAAATAAAGTATCAACTCTGGGGGCAGGAGTTTGGAGGGCTTGGCAGAGAGTTAGCATTTGCCTTCAACACAATAGTTCAGAGGTGGTGAAAAGAATTTATCCTTTACCTGAATATTTCCAGCAGGGAACATAGGCAGTTTTAATAACCGTGGCCTTCCTTCAAACTTTGTGAAAATGACTCTTCAGAGCGAGTGGATGTTGGCAGAAGTGTTCCGATCGTGGCTGATTCTCCAGAAGGAGAAGGTTGAGGGAAGAAGAGTGTGTGACAAAAGTCAACCCGTGGTCTGCTCCATTACTTCATTAATCAAGTGGAGGCATTCTGAAAAATGTTTCTCTTCGGTTGCAGCCATCTATTTTTTGGTGTTAATCTGCGCCCTGTGGCAGTGTTTTGTGAAAGGAAACAATGAACAGTTGTAGCATCCCCCACCCCCAGCTGCTGTCGCCCCTGTCAGAAGGCTCCAAGGATGATGTGAGTCTGTATCATCCTGATAAGGAAAAGAGGATTCAGATGGCTTTGGAGAGAATTTGTGAGAGTAGAGAGTGCCGTTTTGGACTAGACGAGCTATGGACTATGGCAGAGGCCCTTAATGGGATCCTAAGGGTTCGGTGCCAAACCTTCTGCTGCTTCTTGAAGATTTTCTAATGAAATATTTCGATGGTGAAATTCTTAAACTGTCAGAGGGACTGAGGTTCAAGATGCTGTTTTAAGTTTTTTGTTCCCGTAATCTGTGATTAGCCAATCCAGGATAAAACACACACACACACACACAAAATAAAACAGAAAAAGGAAATAAATAAAAACACAAAAAACTTAAGAAACTCCCAGAGTGTATATGGACGTCACTTATCTGCTGACAATGCATTTCCACGGTATTGTCATCGTGAGCTCTGTGCAAGTGGTCAGTGCATTTTATATACTGTAGGTTCCTATTTTATGGCTGGATGAAATATGAAACTACCTTTTATAATGCTGATTCTATTTTGGCAGGCCTTTGGATTCACATGTGGTTCAGTTAAGCTGTTTTGGAGCCTAATGTACCTTTGTTATTTATTGGGATTTGAGAGGGGATAAATGTGCTATTTTTGCTCTGGATTAAAAAAAAAACATTAAATGTTTCCTAAAAATTCATATAGCTAAGAGAATTCCGGTGAGCTTTAGAAACTGAGCTGATATTCCTAGCTAAAATAAAGTCATTCTTACCCATAAAGGAAGAAAAAAAAAAAAAGACAACTGAAGTGCCAGTAAAATAGAAGCAGTATTTTATAGCATAGCGCAATATAATGAAAACAGAGAGCAATTAGTGAATGGGGGGCCGGAAAAGTTGTCATCCTGTAACCAGCTGTAATCTTTAAACTAATAGATACTACTAGGATTTTCTTGTATTCACTCCACTGTTATTCTGGCAGGTTATAAACAAACATTCAGGCATAAAGAGTCCAAAACAAAGTGGTTGTCAAAGGGATGAATGATAGGCAGTGACCTCACATACCGAGGATGGTAGTATGCTCACTTAGGCAGGCTCAGTGGCCTAGAGGTAAAGTGTATTCTCTCTACTGAGCCCTGGCTGGTAGACACACTCCCATTCAACTTTAATCTCTTTGTTTTGTTGTTTAACTCAGGCTGTTAAGTTTTGTTTAAAATAATGTTTGTATGTAAGTATAAGGATAGATAAACTAGAAAGAAAGTGACATAGTTACCAATGTCCTTTCAACTTTTTCTTCCTAAAAAAAGAAATCCCAGAAGGATAGGTATATTTGGAGTGGCTCAGATGGTGAAGAATCTGCCTGCAATGCAGGAGACCCAGGTTCAAACCTTGGGTTGGGAAGATCCTCTGGAGAAGAGAATGGCAACCCGCTCCGGTATTCTTGCTTTGAGAATTCCATGGACCGAAGAATTTAGTGAGCTATACAGTCCATGGGATCACAAAGAGTCAGGCTTGACTGAGGGACTTTCACTTTTCTCAGTCTTACTTTGCATTTGTAAAGAGCCTTCAGATTTTTCTTATAAGGCCATCTATTTGTATTTGAAGTTAATCATAAAATACACTTGCTGGAATGGGCCCAATAGAAATTTTGGGGCTTTGGTGACTTAAGGGGCTGGATACAAGAATGGAGACAGACCCATTTTAACTTATCACTCTAGTTAATCCCCCACCAAATTGTGTGTCTTCCAAGTGGTGTGTCATTTTCATCTTTTTTGCAGTTATTTTATCTTTTTTACATGAGAGGGTAGTGGGGTAATTATTTGTATTATTTCATAACTAATTTAACAGTCTTCCCTTGCTGTTAACTACTATCAATTGAATGCATAAAATCTCTTTCTCTGATGTTAGATGCATTGTGCAGGACATCTTGAAGAAAGTTTGACTCAGTTAAGTATGTGCTGCAGGTCAGGAACTCTGCTAAAACGTGAGGGTACAAAAACTAAATTCTCACCAAGCATAATTACTCCTTAAATGAATATTTAAATATAACTGATTCTATCCATACCCTTTATGTACCCTTTATATATACTTTAAGCAAACCTAACACACACAAAAAATATTCACACACAGCCATGCACACACATAAGTTTACACACACACACGACACAATGGTTGATTTTTAAGTCAACAAATAAGATTGGTGTTTTCATTTTTATTTTGTTTAACTCAAGTGATGTGTTTATTTCCTAAATAAAATAGTATCATGAAATAAAGCACACCTCTATTTTTGAACGTTACAAAAACTTAGTGCTTTATTCTGTCATAGATTGGACAACATTGTAAATATTGATAATGTTTCTCATTTTTCCTCATAATTTCATTATTTTATCTTACGGCAAAGCAAGTAATCGACAAATTACCATAGTGATATTTTAACTATTCCAGTAGGTAACAGAATAAATATAGAACATTTTGATGTATAAATTTGGATGATGAAAAAGGTGTTTTAATTCTTGATTACCTAGAGCCTTATAGAAATGTTAATGTTCGTTAGTGGCAAATATAGTAAGAAAAGAAAGAGAAAATGTGAGAAATGAAAAAGTATACAAACATAAAATGCAAAGTACCCTTTTATATTGTTTGATTTTCTGTGAGTTTTCATTTCCCCTTACTCTCTATTCTCTATGCATTTGAATTATTGAGAGCTGTCCATAACCTTCATTAGAGTGATATAATAAGTATTTTGTGATTATCCATGATTCAAACAGTTTAACTGATTTAGGGATACTGAATAGTATGTTCAGTTTTCAGCATTTATCTTTAAACTTAAGAAATGAGTGGTTAGTTGGCATTATTGTTATGAAGTATTGCTAATATTTGCAGCAAATTTTATATACCACTCACATTGTAGTATTGCTATAGCCACTGAGGTTTTGAAAAGAGAAGCAAGTCATCTCCTTTTAGCTTGTTTGACAGCATCCAAAGGAATGCACAGCCTCCTATTTGAGTTGCATCTTCTCAATAGTTCTCCAACTGTCTTTCCTTAGTTCATATGTAGTTAGTTATCTTAAAGTTGAAAAAAAGGTAAATCGGTAGGAATAAGAAGTACAGTCCACTTTAGGTAGTCAGTTACAGCAATCAAGCTTTCACTTATCTTATTCTGCTGTATTGTTTTACCATAGTTTCTCCTGAAAGGTATTGTAGGGAGAGTTATTTTTTAATGTCAAATAATACAAAGTATTCATAATATTTATAGAACTTAATTTCTCAGTAATTTGCTTCTGTTTTGCAGATGTGACTCATCTCAAATCTATCTAATCTATATTGACTAGTTGTGAAATAACAGAATTAAAATAAAAAAAAATTAACCTTAACATGGTAAAAGTCTTGGATTCCAACAGCGTTACACCTGGATATTAATTTTAATGCTCTATTGATAACATGGAAGCGCTTTCATCATTGAAGTATGTAGGAGTAAAGCAGATTTCCCAGTGAAGTGACTGAATGTTCGCTAGAGTGGTTCAAGTTAGCACTTGAGTTTCTTTATTATACTTTAAGAAGAATGCTATCTATTGAATGTAACTGAATATGCTAGAAAACTTATATTAAAAAGAGGTAACTTCATAACTCCATAGGCATTAATTACATTTTTATAGTTTCCATTGATATTTATAATGCTCTTTATGCCATTAAAAATCTGATCCTATATCAGGATGAACTTTGTTATTATTCTGTGTACTCTTATTTATGAGATAGTAGGTAAGTCTTAGCTCTCAGACGGAGAAGGCAATGGCAGGTCACTCCAGTACTCTTGCCTGGAAAATCCCATGGATGGAGGAGCCTGGTAGGCTGCAGTCCATGGGGTCGCTGCGAGTCGGACACGACTGAGCGACTTCACTTTCACTTTTCACTATCATTCATTGGAGAAGGAAATGGCAGCCCACTCCAGTACTCTTGGCTGGAGAATCCCAGAGATGGGGGAGCCTGGTGGGCTGCTGTCTGTGGGGTCGCACAGAGTCGGACACAACTGAAGTGACTTAGCAGTAGCAGGTAAGTCTTTATATTTCTGTTAACCATCACTTAATGAGATATGATTTCTGAAATAGCTAAAGAAGTATTTTTCTTAATGACAGTGTAATTAAAGGTGCTACAGATTTTTTAAAAGATGTTTTAGCACCTGTATTTTTGTTCAGTTCTTGGAATAAACCTCATTGCATTTGTGATACAGCAAAATTTCTGGATCAGCTTCTATCCATTCTTTTGAAAAAAAAAATCATCTTGGTTTTAAGCATTTAGCATCCAATATGGCTGTTCTTAATTTGTCATTGAGATTAGAATGCATGGGTTAGAAAGTAAAAACTAGCCGTAAGCTTTTAAAAAAGAATTTAGTTGATTGAGTCAGTCCAAAAAGAAGTTATTTAACTGAGTCAGTCCAGATCTCTGAATTTCTCCCTCTAATTCTATGCTCCCTCTTTACAGACAGCAGCTCTGATTTGTAAGGATTATTGTCTTTGGTTCCCATGTCAGGGAGTTAAGAGGTGAGAGCAGCTGGATTGCATTTTCAGGATGCCACATGTGCACTCTTTAATCTGAGGTACAGCGTGCCTCAGGGGATAAGTTCAATCTTGATTTCTTTAGTCAATCATCCACTATCAGGTACCACTGCCCTGATTAGCAGGCTGAAGAAAAAGAGCATATCGTGGGTGTGTGTGTTACATAGATGAAAAATAGTGATGAGCCTGTTGACAGCAGAGTCAGCCCCTAGTTTCACTATGTGACATTTGCATAGATCCCCATAGTGTGTGAAGGAATAAAAATCAGTATTTCCATATATGTTTCCACAAACTAATCATTTTTTTTCCAGATAGTTTCCTTTCTTTGTTTGATTCATTGTTGCAGAATGGAAACTGGAAAGAGAATTAGCAGGGTGCATCGTGGTGGTTTCTAAGAGAAACTCAAATATAGCTAGCTGTCTGACATTCCTGCCATTCTGTGAACCAAGCCAATGGCTAACTCATGTGAAGTGTTGCAAGTCTGGAAAACTAGCACCATACCTGTGCTGTTTCTGTCCCTTTATCTGCTTACATAGACATAAAATAGTTCTCTAGACCCAAAATGCCTCAGTTGCTTGTTGTTTTTGTTTAGTTGCCAAACAAGAGTCACGTCCCACTCTTTTGGGACCCCATGGACTGCAGCTTGCATCCCGCCAGGTTCCTCTGTCCATGGGATTTTCCAGGTAAGAATATTGGAATAGGTTGCCATTTCCTTCTCCAGGGGATCTTCCCGACCCAGGGATTGAACCCCATTGAATCCGCGTTGCAGGCGGATTCTTTACCACTGAGTCACCAGGGAAGCCCAATGAATGCCTCAGAATCCATCCATTAATCAGTGATGTCTCTCCCAAAAAATGAAAGCCCAGAGATTGTCTGAATAACTTATCATATGTTCTTTTTCCTTTGGTCAAAGTAAAAAAATATCTCCTAATATATAAGGGTATATACCGATAACATTTTCAGCTTTTGGTCTCTTTTGATACATTTTGAAATTTGCCCATGTGTATTTTCTATTATGGTATTGAGATAGAAATGGAGGTTCTGAAAAGAAAAAACAGTGGATAAACTTGTTGTCTTAAATCTTTGACAAATCTCACAGTTCTATTTCAAAATTAAAATCATTGACTGAAAAAGTATTTTTATTTGTGAGTACTTTTTACAGAAAGATACAAGGTACAGATATAGTTGTTTCATAAATACTTATGGTGTGCTCATGTCCTACTGAAGTTATTTACTGTTGTATTTGACCTTGATGATGGGACCAGTTTGATAAGGTTGAGGTCAATGACTGCATTATTTTTAGACAAGATACCATGTGTAGAATGTTCTGTTTTGTTTTACCATGTTAACAACTAGTAGCTTTTAGAGTTCTCTATGTACTGCTGATTTTAGCGATGCATTCATCCTCAGTGATTATCCAAAAGATTTCAGCACCTGTAATTAATCACCCATTTGAAAAGAGAAACACAAACTAAGATATAGTTTGACTTTCCCTTCCCCCTCCCCAGAGAAGTCTGGACAGAGTGTGAATAATAACATTGCTTTTGTAATAATCATAATCATGCTCTCAAGATATATGAAAAAATAACTGAGAAAAATCCTTTTGATCACATTTACTAATTTAATCCCTTTATATCATTTGTTTAACTTTATATGTTGCATCACAGTGATCAGAAAAGGACTTTCTATCTCTCTTTTATAAAAGAAGAGGGAGTAATGACCTATTCAGTAGTAAATAAGTGTTAGTCACTTAGTCATGTCCAACTCTTTGTGACCCCAGGGACTGAAGCCCACCAGACTCCTCTGTGGAATTCTCCAGACAAGAATACTGGAGTGAGTAACCATTCCCTTTCCAGGGCATCTGCCCAACAGGGGTTGAACCTGGGTCTCTTGCATTTCAGGCAGATTCTTTACTGTCTGAGCCACCAGGGAAGCCCATTCAATAGTAAGTTTCTAGCAAAACTGTTTGTGTTTTATTAATTGTTTAGACTAATGATCACTAATATCTTTTTTCTATGCAAATATTTATTTAGCTCAATGTAAGAAGCATAACAGTTTCAGGAAGCAGCAATGGATTTATATAATAGACCTAAGATAGAATTTCCCATTATGTCTATTAAGCTGTCATTAATGAGTAGTTAAAAAGTCATCCTGACTTTTTGTAGATTGCATGAACTTCCCCGCTTCAATGAAAAGTTACATATTGAAGTTAAATATTGATAATTGTGAGCTTTTGTATACTAGGGCATAGGGGCCAATGGATGAATGAATCAATGCAGTACAAGAATCTTAGATTTAAAGCTTGTAAAAGCTCTTTTGAGGTATTTTTGTATTAAGGTGCCTTACCTAGTATCATGTGAATATACTAGAACTGGAGCAAAGACTTAAGGAAAATAACAAACCTTTTCAGTTTCTTGTGATGGAGATTAATTTATTAGATTGATGTCTGGTAGACTGCAAATAGCTAATGCATTTAACCTCATTCAGTAGCTAGAACTAACCTGTTTATAAATACCCTAATTAGATCAAAGCATAGAAATAACCAGAATGGATATAATGGGCAGAGGACGAATGGATGCACCCGTATCAATAACAAAGGGACATTTTTCCCCTTGCATGTTCATTTTACTAAAATCATTCTACACGTCCCTGTTCACTTAAAATCTAACTATTTTAAACTTTGAAAAATGACTTCAGGAACACCTGGTGCCTTAAATTCTCAGCAACCTTGGTTTATCTCACCCAAATTTGTTTAGACCCCAGTAAGGGCTGCTCTTTCCTTTGCCAGGATCTATTAATGATAATTACTTAGAATACTATCCCCATTCTGTGATACTATCACATCATTGTGAAGAAGATTGCGATCTTATCCCAGCCTATTCTGTTTAACTGTGACACTCCTTCTATTATAGTGGGGCCTTGATAAGATCATGCCTGTTAGGATCAGACATTAGTTGGAATCAATATTTGAAAATGTGCCTGTTTTTGCTTAATAGTAAAGTTAGTGTGAGTGTTGAAGTGAGATCATTTGTTGGATGAAATTGTACAACTTCATCTTGTCAAGGTTTCTTTCTAGGATTTTATGCTCAAAAGTACAGAATGAAGTCTTGAGGAAACTAATTTTATTGACCAACCCAGCTGAATATTCTATCCTGATAAGAATACATGATAGTTTTAAACTGATATAGGTCAGAAAAATAAATTGCAAAGAATGAAAGACTGCGTTCATAACTCTTCATTAATGAAACCCAAATAATTCACTGGTTCTTGCCCAAGGACTGTTTTGCCCCTAAGGAACATTTGACAATGCCTGAAGACAGGTTTGGTTGTGGAAACTTGGAGGCCAAGGATGCAGGAAAGAGGGGTGTGGAGGAAAAGAAAAGCAATGCTCCAGTGCGTGGGAGGCTAGAGTTATACCAGCTTCCCTCAGTGAAGAAAGAGCTGGCCCCGGAGTTTGACAGTGCTAATGTTGAGAAACCCTGATGTAAGGTCCATACCATGAATACTCCAAACAGAAATGTTTGGCAGGAATGGATTTAAGTTTTTAGTGTGGTTATTTATCTCCCTGAGAGGAACAAATGCTGCAGCTGCCCATGTTTTTCCTTTCTGTGGTTAGTGACATCTGATAGATTTAGGGAGCTTTTTTGATTTGTTTGGCCACATCACACAGCCTGCAGGATCTTAGTTCCCCTGACCAGGACTTGAACCTGCATCCTCAGCCAGTGGAAGCATAGAATTCTAACCACTGGACCACCAGGGAATTCCCTGGCAACATCTGATAGATTTGTAATCAAGGAATTCTTTTAGGGATAAATATCCAGAAATATGGGTAGTTTCTTTCAAATTTGTGCTGAATGGAACTTCAGGTAGAAAAGGTAAAATGAGAAATCAGTCATGTAGCATCTATAGTCTTAATAAAGCCAAGCTCTTGAATCCTTATTGGGCTGCATTGCATGTTTGGAACTTATTCATATTTTTTTTAATTAACAGAATATGGAGTGGGACATCATCCATATTTATTACTTCCCTAAACTCTTCCAACTTCATAAGATTTTCTTATTCTTTGGTTATATATTTTCTTACATGTATTATTTGGTTACACACTCATGTATGAAGAACAACACTGAGTATTACATTTTTCATAGTATTCGGGATGGTTTTGCACAATAGATGTTGCAAAATTTTGACAATAAAGTTGTTATAAAAGAATGTTTTAGCCTTTGAATGCTTATGGAAAAAAGTAGGCAACACATTTACAGTATGTTTCTGAAAAACTAAAAATTAGAGGATATCTTTCTTGGATTCACGTATTTTATGATTACTGAGGTCTATGCAACTGAGTTTTGAGACTAAGGTCTTTCATCTGCCAGGACAGTAAAGAGAATTTTTCCTTTTCTTTTTTGTATTGTTGAGAATCCTGAAAGCTCTTTTTCGTGTATACTCAGATGGAAGCAGCAGAGAGGGGTCTAGAGGTGCCAATGGCAGTGAAACTGCAGAAGATTAGCGCACTTCTTTTGATGAAAGGTGACTTCCCAGAGGGCTGGAGAATAAACACATGGGCGGAAGTGCTGGTTTGGAGAAAAGGCGCTGAAGTAAATGAGAGGAGGTTTCCACTGAAGTTGAGTTCAGGGCTCAGAACTCTGAACCTGCACAGCCTGTCCAACTCATTGCTCATTCTCCATCTATTTTAACAGAGCATCATGGAATAGCCCTCTTGCCAACTACTATGGTCATAAAACCTTATAAGAAAAGATCATTTGCAATACCTAAAATGTTTATAAGAAGTTGACTGGCTAAACAATTTTCTGTTTTATTTATAAAATTCCTCATAAAGTGTTTTTATCATACATCCCTTTTTGTTGTTGCAGTTTAGTGTTAACAGTTTTTTTTTTTTTTAAGGTCTAAATTATATTTTAACCTTTCCAGCAACTTAGAAAATGACTTTGCTGATGAAAAATCAATGTTTTTAAATATTGAGAAATTCTAAATTATAATACTGTTTAGTAGGACGGTACTCTGAACTAATTCTAGAGATTGCTCAAAATGTTTTTAAGGTTAATTTTGAAACTACAGAATTATTATTTCTCTTTAAAATGTTTTCACTTTATTTTTTCTAAATTTTCTAAAAATTATGCCTGTACATCCCCAACAGAATATATTTTATCATATATATTCTAACAACAACAACAAAATATTTTAGGGAAAGTAAATTGCTGCTATCTAAATTCTGGCTCTGAATACACCAAGAAAATGGCCAACAGGGAGTTTTGTGCTGTGCATAGAGTCCTTTTTCCTCGGGTGTTAAAAGCACCAAGTAGCCTGGTTTTGATAGAGTTAAGTAAACTAAAGACAGCCCCACTGCCCCCAGTCCTCTATCTCCTAGTACTTTTCAGTCCAACAATCATTTCTTCTTGTAGAGTAAGATAAGTTTTCATGTGTTTGTATTTGATGGATTAACAAAAGAAAATTAAGGAATTTTACAAAAATTCCAACTTGGCAAATAGTAGCAACTCTTATCATGTGGAGGCCTGATAAAACCCTCTGATAAAGCCCAGGGAGACTAGTCTGGACAATGTCCTGAAAAGTACTAGGTATCTGACAGTGGCCTGTATCTCACCAGTAGAGTTGGGAAGATCAGTTAAATGCAAAACCACATTGGATATCAGAACTGTTATTTGAAACTCTATGTTCCTGTCTTTAAAGGTGAAACATTGATTCTGATAAGAGGCAAGCATATGGCTATACAAACTGGGGTGTGGGGGCTGTGCTCTTTCTCCTTTTGACTTAAAGCAAATGACCCTTTTGAGGAAGGGGAAGTATGATGGAATAAATAATACCACTTGTAACTGGGTCAAGGAAGCATTGGGAACTAATCTAGGCAAGACAGTGTTTCACACCATAATCCTTACAAATTATCAGGTATTTAATAGTGGTTACCATGTTATCTCACCTACACAGAGAAAAATAATTAAATACCTTAATGTACCTTTTTTGGGAGCTGGGGGATTTCCATGCTAGGCATGTGGTGAAAATAGGGTTTTTCTTAAAGAAGAAAGCACCAAACAGCTATGTGAAAAATCGTATAAAACCTTTACAGTCTCTGTTTTACCTGTTTTTTTTTTTTTTCCATTTCCACTGATATCAGCATCTAGTGTTCTCTAGTTTCCTTTCTAAGGATCTAGATCCCCAGATTCCTTTAACCTTGAAGTATTATTTGTTTTAAGTACGTAATTGCCTGCATGAATGTGTACTAAGTCGCTTTAGTCATATCTGGCTCTTTGCAACGCTGTGGACTGTAGCCCACCAGCATCCTCTGTCCATGGGATTCTCCCAGGCAAGAATACTGGAGTGGGTTGCCATGCCCTCCTCCAGGGGATCTTCCCGACCCAGGGATCACACCCGCATCTCTTATGTCTCCTGCGTTGGCAGGTGGGTTCTTTACCACTAAGCATAATTGTCTGGTCTGAGTTAAATCATATATGTGCTCTGAGTAGGAGTTGTTGCATACGAAGTAACTATTTATATATTTTATTTCATTCATCTATCATTAATTTAACAACCCAGTTGTGGCTGTAGACACTGAATGTATTTCAGTATATTTGAAATAAATGTCGATTTTGTTATCCCTGAGATTACACTTTAGTGGGAATTACAAATAAATGGAAAACTGCTATATAATAGTTAATTAGCAATAATATTATGAGTGCTAAAGGAGGAAATATAGTATACTAGAAGAATACCTAACATATATTTGGGGATAAAAATAGAAATTATATCTTAGGGAGGTAGACCTGTGGAATGAATAAGAACAAGTCAGATTAAGAGTATTTGTGAGTTGGGAGGGTTCCTGGTATGTTTGTGTGTCTGTGTGTGTGTGTTGGGGGTGACAGAAGATTTAGAGCATTAATTAATGTGGAAATGCCTTGGGGCAGCAAGAGAACATGGTAACCCTCAAAACCTGTTGGGTTGTCCGATAGGATTAAATGGCTTTTAAGTCAGTTTAAAAATACTGCAGTGAGATACTAAATCATCAGACCAGTTCACTTCAAAGTGTACTGTAGATTATTTCCATGCAATGTTAAATTTTGTTTTGATTAACCTATGATACTTCTAAATATTGTCAAGAGAGATTAGAGCTGAAATAATTCTCTCCCACTTTCTATCTTCTGTCATTTCCCATTTTTTAGAGAAATTTATGCAACGAGTTGTTGTGTAAAATTATTAGAGGCCTCTCTGGAAGTTGCTGGATATCTTTATTGTGACTGATCCAATATCAAAGTATATTTGAAATTTTCTGACTTTAATAAATAAAGCATTTGGCTTTCAGGACACACATTTTTATTTTCCATTTGAGCAGACTTAGGAAATAAGCAAAATATCCCTGTCCTCAGGGAGTTTACAGTCTAATTAATGGCTTAACTAGAACAGATAAAATTATTTTGAGGATTGTGTACAGAGGTGAACATGTAACAGTCCTAGAGATGAATGGCACGTATATGAGACAGAAGTGAAGATGATGGCGCCCAGCACTAAAATCAAGGATTGCTTTAGCCATAAGCAAAGAGCTACCCTTTAAACTTAGAGCTGCTGCTGCTGCTATGGACCTTTAATGTGTTAAATTTGACATAATAGTCAAAATGCCTTCTGCTTGAGCATGCATGCCCAAGACTTTTTTCCTGTGATAAAACTAAGGGGAAAATGACACACAGTGACTGTGCTGATTCCACCTTTCCTTGTAAAAGCACTCCAGGTACAGCATTATCCAAAAAGAAATTGCTGACAAGTCTGTTGTTAGGTTTCCATATGAAGCATTTCTATCTAGCAGAAATGACAATGCAACTATTCCACAGTGTTAAAATTCTAAGCCAAAAAGTATAGATTAATAATATGGATTTTAAAAGAAATCCTTTCCTTTCCATACAAAGGGAGTGTTCTTGGGTAATCATGAATTTTGCCACAACCAGAAACTGCGTTTTCCATCCTTGGCACCACTGGCCTCTTGGGCCAGGTGGTCCTTGGAGTGGGGGCTGTCTTGTAAGATGCTGAGCAGCACCCTGGCCTCTATCTACTAGATACCAGTAGCATGCCCCCAAGTGTGATAATCAGAAATGTCTCTAGACATTGCCAGATGTCCTCTGGGCTGGGGAGGAGTGGGAGGGGGCAAGATTGCCCCCAGTTGAGACCCAGTGGAATTAATGTTTTAAAAAGGTACTAGGGTGGTGTATGGAAACACTAAGGAAAATTTATACACTTTTTTTTTTTACAACCTCTTACTGTTGATCTTTTTTACTTGTTTTACTGACTACTAGACTCTTATATCTGGTTATAGTATATGCATTTGCAGGAAACTGAAATACTGGTTGAATTTGAAAAATACACTTACTTTCTTACCTCTATAAGCAAGAGAATTGCATTAAAATGCACTTGGTAATATTTGAGCTAAGGATTAATCTCCTTACACTCATCAGACAGAGACACAAATTCTCTTAAGATATCTAACTCAGATTTTGGTGTGGCAAAATCTGTGATTACCCAAGATTACTATGGGGTCGCGGAGAGTCGGACACGACTGAGCGACTGAACTGAACTGAACTGAACTCTTTGTGTGGAAAGGAAAGGATTCCTATGGTAAATGCAGGGGGATAGAGCGAGTGGAAGATACAAAGCATTTTTCTTTTTTCAGTAATCTTTTCCATAATAATTTTGAAAGCACATTTTATAGGAAAAATTCATGTTGAAATAAGAGTGCTTTGATTTCCTTTCTTCCTTCTCCCAGACAGAAAGGGAGTCATTCCACAGGACTGTTCAGGTTGCCCCTTTGAAGCCTAGTGTAACTTCAGTTTAGGGCTCCTGGAGAAACTCTGGATGTTGAGTCCGACTTCAATCTCCGTGCAAGTGATGACGCTGGAATCAAACTTTCAATCTTTTCTAAATTTCTTTTTTATTGGCAACTTGAATGGCCTACTTTATTCTTTTGCAGTAGGGCCCTCCATTAGGCATTTGTTTTGTTGACATGTGAATGCTCTTTTGTCAAAGATTAACCACACTGCCTTCACACAGGCAGGATGCCATTTAAGATAGTTCTTTACTAAATTCTTACAGTAAGGATGTATGTCAGGCCAGTCTGGGGGCAAGTTTAGGTGACAGCTGATGATGGGTGGGCTTGGGGGCTGTCTCCTCATTGACCTGTTGAGAGCATGGTCACTAGTCACGAGAAATGCCTGGTCCTTAGTGCACACAGTTGTATGAGATTTAAGAATTCCTAATCTCATTATATTTTAAAACCTTTAGTAGCTCTAAACGTGTTACAGAGCAGTTAGCCTGGAGAGTCACCTGAAAGGTGAAAGCTCAGTGAAGTGGTAAGAGCAACCCTTGTAGGTCTTAGAATCCAAACTCCATGACCTGACCTCTACTCCTGTTTTTCAGTTATCCCTGATAATTTACCGTCAGTATTTATGGTTTGATTGACTGTCAGAAAGTGTATTAAAAATGACAGTCCCAAATTTTGTCATATTATCCAGACTTAAAAACACATATAGCAATAATTTTCTTAAGCCTCAACAAAGAGACTACCTTGGCAATACCTACCAGCCACATGGCAGTATTTCATATATAATTAGAAAAGGTAACTTTTGCAAACAATTTCATCTGCTTTGCCAACAAAGCTCATAAAACCTAAGGTTTAAAAAAGCTAGGGATTTAATATAGAAATTTGAACTTAGGCAGATTGTTGGGGATGTTAGTGATATATTTAGGTTAATGTACATAGTACATTTTGTTGTCTACATCACCTATATGTGACCTTGTCATCTCTCCTGCTAGCTTAGTTTTGTGTTATTCTTTCAGAGTGGTATTATTTACGTTTATTCTCTTTTTTTTTTTTTAATTTTTCCACTCTGCCATTCATATTCTTCCCATTCTTGGCACTTTCTAGAACTCAGCTTTGACTCATTTTGTTCACAGCTAGCTATCTTCTCCCTAATTTTTCTAATTAGCTTCTAAGTGGCTCTCTTCTGCCCACTTTTACTCTCTTCCCTTCATTTTCCTTGAGCTAGCCTGATGCCCCAACATGTATTTCTGTTGTGTGCTCCTCTCGTAGCACTGTTGCTCCTGCTGCTGCTAAGTCGCTTCAGTCGTGTCCGACTCTATGCAACCTCATAGACGGCAGCCCACCAGGCTCCTCCGTCCCTGGGATTCTCCAGGCAAGAACACTGGAGTGGGTTGTTGCCATTTCCTCCAATGCATGAAAGTGAAAAGTGAAAGTGAAGTCGCTCAGTCGTGTCTGACTCTTAGCAACCCCATGGACTGCAGCCTACCAGGCTCCTCCATCCGTTGGATTCTCCAGGCAAGAGTACTGGAGCGGGGTGCCATTGCCTTCTCTGCCTAGCACTGTTAATGAGGGGTTAATTTTTGTCTCTGATGAGTTACGTTTAATTCAACTTCTACTGATATCATAATGATGTGTCTAGGCTAAGAAACCCCCTCAAATGAGTTCCAGGTATATCTGGTTAGTGTCCTTCTTTTGCAGATAGAAAGTCCATGCAAGGTAATAATCATGAAGTGTATAAATGTCATAGAGCAGACAACCTGTATTTATATCATACCTTTATTACTTACTTTTCAATGCCTGTATTTCAAGTCACACATATACTAAAATTTTTTGTATTCCATTCTTAAGATGCTATATTGGTTTTACTTTAAATGGTTTTGGGGGCCATAGATAATACCAAAGGTATTTTTGAGTTAGAGATTTAATTTGAAGAAAAGATGTTTGTATTCAAAACGTCAAGTCCTCTGTAATGAACATGGACAGCTTTTATGATATGTTGGAACATTACCTTGAAGAAATTCATTTAATAATATAAGAAAAAAGTATGTGTATGTGATACACACACACGTGTGCACACAGGAAGAGTCAATGGAAATGTAGCTAGCATTTACCAACACCTACTCAATCACTGTACAAAAGACACGAGGTGCACTTTAGGAATAAGCATATCAGACTTGAAAGACTGTAGTTGTGTCATAGTTTTAGTAGCTTGGGGCCTATCCAGGAAAATAAAAATAGGAGGGATTAGAGGGATAATGCAAGGTTATTATAAGTATTTATCAGTTGTGGGTAGATAAGTTAGTGGGGTAACAACCACCCCTGTTCTCTTAAAATAGCTCAGTTTTCAGACTTAACTCCCCACTAAAGCTTGGAGCCTTAGCTGAATGTTCTCAGATAAAGAAAAAAGTAAATATAGGTTATGAATCAGTGGGCTGATTCTGATGTTTTTCTTCTCTGAGGAGGCCACAAACTAGGTTGTAAACAATAAACTTTATGTATTCATGAGATTAAAATTTTGAAACTTCTTAGAACCCTGTGGCACTCTCCTTGAATCATTATTTGGGGAAAAAAAAAGTGACAACAAAAACCAGGTGACACCTAATGTTAATCAAAGATGTTGCTTTATAAGTTAGCTTACTTGTGTTTTATTTCCTGTTAGTTTTTTAAATCACATAATATGTTTATTAAACAAAGAGTTTAACATAGTTCTTAGAAATATGATACTTCTTCATTAGTACAACTGCAGAGCTTAAAAAGATAGTTCTGTAAATATAGCTTTTAATTAACACAGTGAAAATGTTAATGCTGAGTCTTTAATACAGTTTTAAATTTGTGTGCATGAAAAATCAAATAAATGCTAAATTTTCACATTATAAAAATTGTATTTAAAGGCATTTTATATTTTTATAGTATTTGATAAACCTCAGAAATTGGATTATCTTAGTGAATCTGAAAATATGCAGGAAAATGAGTCATATTGATGTTGCTGAGTTAGAAATGCAATGTATAAAGCTATACCAAAATACCCAGGAATATTATCATTTATTAGGTTGCCATAGTAAGAACGTAATATTTTTAAAGTCCTCCAACACTTTTATCAGCACGACATCAGCACTCTCTCAATTAACAAAATTAATAAGGAAGGAAATGGTAAATTTGTATCCTGAGTCCCCAGCAGTATAATATAGTGTCAGCCATTGAATGGTGAAAATAGAAAAATAAACACCAGATAAAGCAGAATTGTTTTGTTTAACTGTGTAAAATAATAAATTGATAAACATTTTTAGTCTGTTCTCAAAACACAAGCTGCTTAGCTTTAAAATTTCATCAGATCACTATTAGGCTTACAAGGCATTATAAAAACTCTCTGAAAAGCAGAGTTAAATTCCATTTCAAAGCTCTGTCATGAGCACAGGAAACCTGCAACAAGCCTTTAGTATCATTTGGATAAGAAATAAGGGAGACTCAAAGCAAAAATATCAAAAGGTCAAGAGGATTCTTTACTCTCAGTAATTGCCTCGGAGGCTTTTTTTTCTTTTCCTTTTTTCCTCTTGATACATTGTTTTTAAAGGGTTGTCTGAGATGTGAAAATATAAAAATGCAATCATAATAAGAATTCAGAAATCATCTGGGAAGGTGAAAAGACTCTCCTATTTCTCATTTGGCTATTGAAGAGTGGCCAGATCAGCAGCCCATCCTTGAAACCCCAAAGTCTTTCACATTTGGGTACAATTTCATTTGACTTGAGATACATTTTCCCAGTTTAAAAATGTTAACTATCTCATAGTGCAATTGAAACTTGCCTTGTGTCAAAAACAGGAAATTCTGAGGAGAAATAGACTGTGGATACATGTCAGATGTTTCTCTTTTTTTTTCCCCCTCACTTCCTTTTTTAGACACACAAAACCCATATGCACACACATATATTAATATATATAATATATGCAGATATTGATGGAATTCTGTGAGTTGAAAGAGGAGGAAGATGTCTTGAAGGATCCATATCTCTCCCAGCAGATTTGTGCTATTATCACTGAAATGTGGCCTTCAGTCTTGAAACAGTTAAAAGAGTTCTACGGCCACAAAAGAAGAGATGTCTTCAGAATTATCTCCCGCCTCACATTTGCTCTTAGGCAAGCAGTTTAAAAAAGCCCAGTGATTGAGCCAGTGATCCAATTTGAAATGCAGAAATGATTAGAGCTGCTTGCCTCATTTCATATCGAAATTCTCTGATTTATGACAGGGCTGCAGCCAAGATCTATCTCCAAAGGGAATTAGTGTGCAAGTTTGCATATTTTTGTTATTTAGGTTTCTGATAGCAGCTGCTAGCTAGAAATACTGAACTGGGAGGTGGTGGGGCAAGGATTTTCAGCCACTGGAGCTGAAGAAAGATAAGAGCTTTCTGTTTAGGACATTGAGACCCCTTGACCAGCATGTATCTGTGCTACATGGGCTTCTTCTATGTGTGTACATTTAAGAACTTGCTAATAGTGTCGATGTGAGAGTATACGTACACATAAATTATGAGGTTCAGGGAGCCTGGGAATGTATTGGAATGGTTAATTCTAGTAATGGAGAAAAGAATTACCAAAATTCTGTCTCCATGTTTTAACTAGTGGAATTTTAATGAGGCATAATACTTCAATCATGCGACTGACCTGTGGGGCAGAGTATAGAACATATAATGAAACAGAAATAGAATTCTGAAAAAAAAATTATTACCTTATCTGGAATTTACATGGAGTGTTAACAGGAAATTATGCAGCAGTTATAAATGAAAAATATGGGATTTAATGTACTTATTAATAAAGATTTGTTACATACATGATACCAGTATCCCAAATCTGCTGTCCGCAGCCATCCCCAATTTCTAGTGTTGCTGTCCTCAGATACCTCATTTAGAGTCATCTTATTACCATGAAGCTAATGCCAGCTTCTCTTCAGTGAATATTCATTCCAAGAAAAAAAAAGGAAAATATCTTTTGCACAAGTCAAGGGGTGCAGACTTTGTATCAGTTACATTAAAAGATTAAACAGGTACACACACACGCACATTTGCAGGTGACTTTGTTAGGCTGGGCCAGTGCTTTCCTTGTATTTGTAGATCGTAATCATTGTTGGCAAAAAATCGTGGTTCCTCAAGTAAAAAATTCCCTTGAAAGAAAGATGTGCGACTGTCAGTCTACATTAACACTGCAAGGAGCAAAGAAATCATTGTGGGAAAGTTTATTACCTTCGCTGCTCTCAGGCTCCATATGGAGTCATTGTGGCCTCGAGTCTCAGCACTGCTCCTCAGCTGACCTTCTAGGTATTAAAACCGCTCTCATATTTCACAGAGTATTCTCCAGGGGAACCCAGGGTTATTGTAGTAAAAACTTTAAATTTTGATTATCTCGTTCGTTGACAAAGAATGCAGTAAGATCTTTAAAGACATCTTTAAACCAAAATGCCTGAGTTATTCCTTTTAAATCAGACCATCTTTTCTGTTAGGGGACTCTTTGACTTCCACTTATCTTGCCTAATTTCAGGACAGTAACCCTTCATTCAGTGTACGTCTCTTGTGTTTAGGAAGGAAATTGTGCCAGTTGCTCGGACAATTAATTTCTAGAAGATTCTTCACCCAAGAAGTGTTTGGCAATATACTTTTTTAAACAAAGAACAAAATTGTCTTTAATTTTGTAACATTTTTAATGAGTTTAAAAAAATTTAAGACTGTATTAAAGATTTATTATTTTAGATCACTCGGTTCTAAATTTCAAACGCACACAGTTCTAATCTATAGTCATTTTATTCACAACCTAAATATTAATAGTATTTTTAGTGCCAAGGGCTGAGATTAATATTTTGTTGTCTTAGATGTTCTTAACTCTGTGATGCTGATCTAGTCCTTCCATTTTACAAATAAGGAAGCTAAGTCCAGCTTCATTCAATTGCTCCTTTAAAAGCACTCGGTTGTATCAGTACAACCCATGTATTTGAACTCAAATCTGACTTAAAAGTTCGTAACCAATTAAATTATTGTAATGCATATGTATAGTCTCATCCTAATAATGGCCCTTCTTAGCATTCACATTAATCATGATTCACTCATGAAGTCTTTCTTTGATTCAACAAACACTTTTCGAATCCCTATCATGAGTTAGACACTATAAAAGGGACTAAGGAGAGACTTATGATTTAGGTTTAGTCTCTCCCCTCAAGAAGTTCAATCTGGTGAGAGCAACAGATATGTAAACATATAACTGTAGTATAATGAGTTGATTGCCAGTGAAAGCACATTCAAGAAATTATTTCTTTAAAAAAAAAAAAAGCAATAAGCCATAGAAACAGCCTCTGGCTAACTGGGGCATAAACATTTATGGAGAAGATATTGGGGGGGTGGTTCACAGAAAAAGAAGGAGGTCAAAGAAATAGGTTTAGAAAAGGACAAGAATCAAGGCTACTTAAGGCTGGGAGGTGTCCCATAGTGGGAACCATTGTACAGTCTTATCAAGGCACTTCCATAGGCAAGAATGAACTCCAGCAAATTTTGGCCTTTTGTCTTTCTTTGTTCGGGATTTAGGTTCAGGAAAGGAGTGCCCTATCAGCCTAGATTGGGTCACATCTCTGCCACTTGGCTAGGGAAGGAAGGGCCCCTAGATGAATACTCTAGTGTGTGTATCCAACAGAGGAATCACCCAGAAACACATAGGAAGCTATTATCAAAGGAGCTGGACCAGATGCTAGCAGCCATAAAACAGAAATTATCCCCCAAGGGTAAGTCTGAGGGTGAAACATTTAACTGTCACAAGTGCCCAAGGAAAGCTTCTCAAAAGCTATTTTCTGAAGTTTTGAAGGATGAATTTACTCAGCAAATGAATTTGGAATGTAAATTCCAGGGAGAAGCAAAAGCATGTATAAAGGCATAAAGGCAAGCGTTTGCAGCTGCTACTGGTAAGTCGCTTCAGTCGTGTCCGACTCTGTGCGATCCCATAGACTGCAGCCCACTAGGCTTCTCCATCCCTGGGATTCTCCAGGCAAGAATACTGGAGTGGGTTGCCATTTCCTTCTCCAGGAATTGCAATTGGGATGAAGTAAGGCTAATAATGAGGGTAAAAAGAAAGATTGGTATCAAGGTAATGGGAAACTTTCCATGCCAGCCCCCAAAACTGGATGCCGTTTTCTATTCAGTGGTGATGGGCTAGAGGATATTAAATATGGTGAACAATTTTTGCCATTTTAAAAATCAACGTCATGGCTAAGAGCAGCTCTCTTACTGGTTTTAACCATTGAGTGGGCACATGACTTTTTTTTCATGCATGCTCAGTCACTTCAGTCAAGTCTGACTCTTTGTGACCCTATGGACTGTAGCCCACCAGGCTCCTCTGTCCATGGGATTCTCCAGACAAAAATACTGGAGTGGGTTTATATGCCCTCCTCCAGGGGATTTTCCAACCCAGGGTTTGAACCCAGGTCTCCTGTTTCTTCTGCATCACAAGCAGATTCTTTATGGCTGAGCCACCGGGAAGCCCCCAACTTTTTCTTATGTCTTTTTAATCTATATGTTACTCATGATTAAATCCCAAAGGAGAATTGTATAGCATTCACTAATTTTATAACTGGTTTCCAAAATTATCCAGAATATATATGGATCTGAACTGAGAGGGAAGCAAGGAAAGCAAAATTAACTGATATCTTACTTTTGTCTGAAAGCAAAACACAAAAATAAATGAAAAGTTGTGTAATGAAATTGGCCAAAATGGATGAAGCATTTTTAGTATTTAGCAGACACCAGTTCAGTGTATTCTTTAAACACTTATGGCAGATAGTGGTATCCCTATCAGAACAGGAGTGTAAATTGTATGAGTGAAACAATGTTTGGGTCCCTGTTGGTTACATGCTTAGTCTAGTTAAGTTAAAAGGAATAAAAATGAATGAAGAGAAATCATTACAAGAGAAAACGAAATATGTTAAAAAATCAGAGAGAGAGCATAGGTGTTTTCTTTCATTCCCCTTTTCGTCAGTCTCTGCGTTTTTCTAAAATAAAGGGAAAGAGAAAAGGAGAAAAAAGAAAAGACCATTTTATTAAAGGTTGTGCTGTGCTAAGTCACTTCAGTCATGTCCGACTCTTTGCAACCCTATAGATTGTAGCCCTCCAGACTCCTCTGTCCAAGGGGTTCTCTAGGCAAGAATACTTCAGTGGGTTGCCATGCCCTCCTGAAGAGGATCTTCCTGACCCAGGGATGGAACCCGAGTCTCTTATGTCTCCTGCATTGGCAGGCGGGTTCTTCCCACTAGCGCCACCTGGGAAGTCAATAATGAAGGTTACATTTGCCTTATTAGCACTATCCCCAGTGCACAGAAATTTACATGCTCCCTCACCATGCTGATAAGCCTATTGAGAAAATGGTATTCTACTTTTCCTATAAAGCCTTTTCAAGTTTAGTATCAATCCTAAAACTTCTAGAAGTTTCTTAGTTAATTTCGCATCCAAAGCTTCTCTTGTATAGTGGGGGTGAGAGAAGAGCTCATGGTAGTTAAATCATTTCTTTCCTATAAGAGTTTGCTCTTTAATCATCATATAAAGTAACTCAGGACAGAGGCAATCTCTGTGTATTAGACCTTGATCTTCTTCTTTTGTGCATGTGATTATGAAATTCCCAGGGTCCCTGGCCCTCTCTCCCCAGTTGCTTTATCTCTAAAACTTCAACTAAGCAAGGGAGCATCTATGGTGATTTTCAGCACACGGTGTCAGGAAATGGACAGACATACTTCCCCTACTGCTTGCTTCTTATTTGTTTACTCCAAAAGTTTAGTTAATAATATTGTTCTTTAAAAAGTAGAATACAGATTATACACTGAAATATTTCTGTTTTCAGGGCTTATAGACTTGGACTTCCATTTCCCAAGACAGCTCTTTTGTGTGTGTGTGTGTGTATATATAAATATACTGAAAGGTATATATATACTTTTCAGTATATATGAAAGCTGTGTCTCAATATTTGTGATAAAAGGGACATTATTAATAGATTCTGAATTTTTGGTTTAAGTTGAATGTTAGGGTCCTGTTATGCCTTGGCTCTGTTTCACATCTCTGAAAATCAGGAAGAAACCTTTGGTTTGGCAGAAATTGACACATAGTTTTAAAAACCTTATTTTTTCTATGTTTATTTCTAATCATTTTGAAAATTCATGTAATTTGGGTAAAAATAGTGTCAGACACAAATATTTCTAGTTATTTAAAACTGGATATGGAGCTGATGTGTTTTAAATATTTATCATTTAGAAGATTGTGTGTGTTAAAGGGAGAAAGAGAATAGAGTTAAATTTCTCACCTGTGTGATTTTCTCATAAACATACTAGGTATATACTCATTAGCACTAGATGAAAGCACAGGCATGTATGAAGTAATAACTGTAATATAAGAAAAATAGAGATTCTTTTTTTTTACATTTAAGCCATTTCCAGCTTTTCTTGTTTTTCATCCTATTCAATGTAGATAAATATTCTAATAATAAGGATATGGATGGGTATCAACCTATCTTAATTTAATAATATAGGGATAGCATGATAATATATTTGAGTTATCCTTATCCTAAGCTAGTAAGAAAATCTCAGTGTACTACATCTTTTAAATGGTCTCCTGTTTAATTTTCCCCATGAATAGTGCCTTTCATTTGGGAATGGTAGTGAATCGAATTTCTCCTAGCACTGGTGCACTATCACTACATTATATAAAACTGTTAATGAGGATAAATATTAAATTTGAATAGATATTGCAGGTGTGAGACATCAGATGAGAATTCCAAATGGATTAAATTCTACAGAGGATCACTATTTAAGTTCTTTCCAACCCTGTTGTTCTGCTGCTTAAAACTTACTTTAGTACCTCTCTGGACTGTTGTAACATCTGTTGTTCTTGGGGGAAAGAAAAAAATGGTCTTTTCTCCTCCCTTCTTTTTGGTCAGAAATGGCTGTGTTATTCTGCAGTGTTGGCCCAGAATGCCTTGCAGGGAGTAAGCTGTGTTCTTCTCGTGTTCTGACTAATTAATTCCCACGAGATCTGCTCCTTACAACCAGACTCGCTCGCTCCGAGTCCAGCAGTGGGAAGGACTGCCTTTGGGAAGGTCACTTGAGAAAGCTGTACTACACACACATGAGCATCATGTAAATAAAAAAGAAGGTGAATGACAAGACAGTTAACATCCAGGAAAGTTTTATAAGAGAGAGACTTGATCTGAAATGATTGCTGTTATTTCTATAAAGGGTTTTTTATCTGTCACAATGAGCAAACTTTCAACGTAGAATATGCACTTGCCAGGTTATAATCGTAGTCTTTGAGCTTTGCACCATCAAGTCCCTTAAATGTGATTACATTTTGCTGAATGAGTAGAAGATTTTTTAAATTAACTTTTGGGGAAAAGATCAATTCTTCCCTTCTTCTCCCTTCAAAAGTAAAATGATTCCATATATGTTCACAAAAGTACCTTACCTCACCTTCCAGCTTCTCATATTTAATAAACTCTAGTTTTGTTTCCAGGACGTTGATTTTCTACATCTTCCTCCTTTTTCCTACATCTGCCTTATAAAAGAATTGGTTTTAATTTCTTGGGACTGACCAAGAAAGATAATGAAGTCCTTTCAAAAACTCTTTATGTGTGAAACCCTGGAGGAAAACCCTAGAGCCTTCTTACTTCTAGCAACCAATTACTATATACAAAAAAACTTTCCCCAATTATGAAGTCCACTAATGCATCCGGCACAGACTCAATTTCACGAACCCTGTTGCAGAGGCAGCATTCACATAATTAACAGGAAGACACTGCATGTGGCCAGACCTTCTGCTAATTGATTAAATGAGTCTGTTCCTAAATCAGATTCTAATCACACCAGAAGAGTGCTATGGAGCATTGCATTTCCAACAGAATTTGCAGGAATCTGAAACGTGCACCTACAAAAATACCCAGTACGTGCCGTGGAGGGCTGCTTCAAAATGGAACCAAAGACAAAATATAAAATACAAAAGGCCACATTCCTCTGTTGAATTGCCAGTCTCCCCAGTGGGTTTTCTTTAGTATTCCCACTTCTATTTGATCGTCATCCTCCTGTGACATATGTGCAAACCTAAATGATACAAAACCTACCATACTTTGGTTCTGGCTTCATGATTATTTTAGTTAGCAAGGGCTGAAGGGTTTGCCTGCCGTTTTCCTAGTAAAACACAAGACCTCCTGCTTGTCAGTTTTTCTTTTCTTTCTTTCTTTTTTTTTCTAAGGCCGTAGTGTTCCCTAAGGGTTGTGAGAGAAGTTCATCCCATTGAACTGGTCAGCAAGATATCATTAGCTTGTTGTGTACATGAAATCCAGGGGTTAGAGCACCAAGCGTCACAAGCCAGTTTCTTTACCTCCTTGAGCTGATCAGAGGATCAGAGTATCAAGGAAGGATTAGCACTGACTTGGGATTTGTGTGATTGGTTAATTTATTGCGGCAATGGCAGGCCTTTCATCTATGGCAACATTTAATCAGCACAGCCATGGAGGCTATTACCGGTTCGCTCCTTTCTCAAGTCAGCCAGGGCTGCACCATCAGCCCTATCACAGCTCCCCTGAAATTTCCAAATTATCTGGAACAGGCTTTAGCCTCACAGTAATAAAAATTAGAAGAGATTCCTGATAGCACTGGTGGAAAAGGCTTTCACTTGCACAGGGCAAATTATAAATAGTATGAACGTGCACTTTAAAAAAAAAAAATTCTCCACCTCTTAAGAGATGTGCAGGACTTATCACCCCTGCTCTGATCCAAATCCTCATGGTTGAAAATTTATATTAGATTTTATCAGAGAGGCCTAAGTCTAGAAAAATCAATGAAGGTTATCTTTTATGTTGCAGGAACTTGTGGAAATATTGATTTTCATTTTATAGTGAATTTGGAGCATGAGTTGGTAATCACTGCTGAGCCGACCACAATGTTTGCCTACTGTATCTTTTACTGAGTTTTGCTCAAGTATTTAAGATACTATATTCCTGTTGATTTTCGTCTACAATGTGAGGACAGATGTTCCTAAAACACAAAGTTGTACTTGATAAAAGTACACCCAAAAGCTTTGTATTTACAATGATGAGTTTAGTGTTTTGAGACTATAGCCTGTCTGTTAATGGTGAATTGGGGAATGGAAGCACTCTGAAATTTTTGTAAGATGATTTCCTTTCTGTCTACTTCAAGTTTATAAACCAGGAGAGAGGTTTTTTTAAAGTAAAGAGAAGCTGCACAGGTATGGAAAGAAATGAATTGAAACATTGAGGTTCTGCTAAAAAAATAAAAATAAAAGGAGAGGGGAATTTAAATTTTTTCAACTTAACTAGTATGTCTTGGTAAATGACAAATAGTGGTCAGAATGTCCCCAGTGTAGTATTTTTTGATGTTTTAGTCTCTTGAATTCATTAATTTATTTTTATTTATTCTTCCTTCTTTAACTTAAAATGTTTTGTAGTTGATATAAGCTAGACAGCTTTAGGGGATGATTGCTCATTTTTTTCTTGAATGTTTAAATCATTTATACCTCATTTGTTAACTCTTTTTCTAGAACTGGAGTATGATATGTTGTTTTACTGCAGTTTATTTATAACGTGTATCTAAGGTTTTATAGCAAGAATCTTAATTTAAGAGGAGAAACTTGTTTATAGGTAATAATTCTAGGATAGGCTCAGAAATCCTTTTCCAGTGACTAAATCTTTCCGACTTCAGTGTGATTCTTGCAGTGTTTTGTCAGATTTTCTGAGAAAATAATTCCTTTTAATGTGTACTATGGATATTTTTAAATGATAATAAATTTATATATATTCTTTTGTCTTGTGCTAAGTACAGATCATCATCCGACGCACAGCTTTAATTTTCTCCTCTCTGCCCAGCAGAGTTCAATGACAAACTCCCCTGGGTTCCACGGGTGAGCCATCTTTGCTCTCCCACTCGCAGTGATTTTCCTGAACTTATGCTTGGCAGCCAGCAGCCTATCATTTCTCTCAATCACCACCTAAAGCCATGCTCCCATACTGAACGGCTCCAGGGAATAGCCAGCAGTCTTTTATTCCTCTGAACGTACCCAAAAGATGTCTCAGCCAAGGAATTAACAAGATAACGTATGAAAATGCCGAGCCCAGTAGCTGGCACATGGTGGGACCCGCAGATGGCGGCGAGTAGTTCCATGATTGCTTGGGAAAGTCTATAAGGGCACTCCAGAGAATTCATCACCTGTTCCCTGGGCTTGTTACCTAATTAACTGGATTTGGACATGTCTGTTCGTGGCCAACCTTAGGTATAATGATGACAAAATTGTTACTTTTTTAACTCCCTCCCTCTGCCCTGCCCTCTTTATTCTTCGTTCCCACTGTCTATGCCCTCCCCTTTCCTTACTCTTCAATTCGAAATTACAGTAAATGCATCTGAAAGTGAAGATAACTCACGACTGAATGTAGCCGTGTCCCCATTCCCTGTCTTCTGTCCCTCTTGTGTTTCTTCTATACAAGAAGTGAAATGCTGGGACTAGAAGGTTCTGAAAAGCACAGCGGATTCTGAGGCTTTGTAGAAAGTCATACTGGACTTTAGACCTGGGCCACTTTATTTCTCATGGGCATTAATGAAAGTAAAGAAGAATGTTTTAAGGACCTTGAGTGCAAACAATGGAAATGTGATTGAATCAACTTATGAAAAGGGGAAATTTATTATCAGAGCTGTAGGATGTCTTCTGGAAACCTAGAGAAGGAGTTCACAGGGCCTCAAGATTTAATTGTAACAAAGATTCACTATTCATCAAGACACCTTGATATTTGTAAGTCCTGTAATTTCTCCTCCTCAGCTCCATTCCCCTTCCTCTTCCTTCCAACTGCTCTTTCAATGAGGAGAAGCCTCTGATCTTTACAGCTCATAGTTGCACCCACCAGGGATATCTGTCCTGGACTCTTTGGGTTTTATCTTCAAAAACCCTAGGGAAGAGACTGTCTTAGCACAGGTGACCATTTCTTGACCAGCACTAGAAGGTAGAAGAGAAGATGTTTTCAAAAAAGTAGATATTGAAGGCAATTTCATAGTACCCACTGCAATTGGAGAAAATGCAGACTGCCTTCATAATCCAAAGGCCTCTGGTGCAGAAAAATTGTTTTTTCTGTGAATGCAAATTATAAGAAAGTAGATTTGGTTAGTATGAGATGTGCTGCTTTTTAAAATAGTGAATTTGTCTCTTTGGCTAATTATTAGAAATATTCAACTGGGTAGACAGTGCATTACACTATCCATTGCTACTGCTTATATTTCCTATCAGACATAGTCTAAAGAGAAGCTTGTGCTAACTTGAACCTGGTCCAGATGAATTTCAAGATTCCAAAATTCAGTTTTATTTTTCTAGTCTATATCCTTATAATACTTTTATATCTATCGTGTATTCTTAATAGTGAATTGGTACATTAAGTGGCTCATGTGAATGATATATATGTGTGTGTATGTTTATATATTTCAAGATAATTATGTGTCTGTGTATATATATATATAATGTATTTGTTTGCCTCTGTCAGATTTTACTTTCGTCTGTTAATTTTGGCCACAGACTTGCTATTTGTATAAATATTTGATGTAGCATACCTTAGGCTACATTTTGATAAAAAAAGTTATTTGACTGGTAGGTGACATATTGGAAGCACACAAGTTTAGAAATGTCCTCAGCTTTCTCATTACCATCGTTGTTGTTTGCCTGAAGGTCACAGACCAGAAACTTTGAAAATGAAGTTTCATTTTATATTATATCCTCCCCCAGCTAAGGAATTTATTCTGAGAAGATTACTGATAAACCATTTTCAGTACACTTTATTTTAGTCTAAGCAACAAACTAAACTTTGTTTGGTTGACTTACAAATGTACTGAGATACATAGAGAATTACTGTGATTCATTTCATGATTCTTGCATTGTAGAGTAGTATGCACCCTCTCTCCATATGGCAGCTCTTTGCTGCCAAAATTTTTATGGTGTTAGGCAATATCAAAGGGATTTCATACCAAAAGGTGCTTCAGCTTGGTTACCTCACATAAAATAAGACTTGGCATGGAGCGTTTTACAGTAATGGCATACAAATCTAGAATTACACAGATTCTTGCTTATAGCATACAGGATGCTCAAATGGTTTGTCACTAAGTTATTAAGACATATGAGACTATAAATTTTATAATCTAACAATTGATTTAGTCTGAGAATGAAACCTATATCAAGGTTATTAATGCACAATGGAAAATGGTTCTGCAAAATTAACTATACAGGGAAAATGTGGTAAAGACAAGCATCTTTGTAAATGTATGTTTCTCTCCACAAAACATGACTGTTCATTGTTGGTGGTTTTCTTTCTCTGATAGATGAGTATGATTAGTCTTACACAAATTTTTACTCAGTATGATTCTGTAGTAGCTCTCATCTCTATATTTAAATATCAATACACTCTGAATATCTGGAAATCATGCTCTTTCGAATCAGAAAGTGCTTGTCCTAACACTCATAAGTGACCTGAAGTCGCTCAGTTTTGTCCGACTCTTTGGGACCCCATGAACTGTACAGTCCATGGAATTCTCCAGGCCAGAACACTGGAGTGGGTAGCCTTTCCCTTCTCTAGGCATCTTCCCAACCCAAGGATCGAACCAAGGTCTCCCGCATTGCACATAGATTCTTTACCAGTTGAGCCACAAGGGAAGCCCTAACACTCATCAGTACTGTGGTATTCTTAAAGATAAATGACCTCTCTTAACTTCAATTTCCTCATCTTGTTTCAAAAAATAAAAGTGAGTAACAGTCCAATTCATATCTGCTTGATCAGGGGGCTTAAATGAGGCTCGTTTACTTAGTCCATCATTTCTCCTACCTGAAACACTTTTGTCACTTTGTTTCCATAACAGGATGCCCTATTCTTTTTCCCTACCTTACTGGATATACTTCCTCAGTTTCTTTGGCCGAGAATTCAACTTCTGAATATTGGTAAATACCAGGAGATGATCTTGACATTCTGTTCTTTTCTTTAGATGACTTTATACTCCATGACTTTAACTGCCATAAATTAACTGATTGCCAAATTTAAATCTCAGCCCGCTCTCTCTCCTCTGAGCTCCAAACTCATATTTTTAATTGCCTACTTGACATCTCTACTTGCCAATAAAGACGTGGAGATCAGAACTCCAAACCATAAACCCTATAATTGCTTTTCTCTGAGTCTTCCCTGTCTTGACAGATGTCATCACTATTCACTCAGCTCTTCAGACCCCACACCTTGGAGTTGTTCTTGATTCTTCCAAATTCTTCACTGACTTTATATCCAGATTCACCCATAAAATCTAATCACTTCCCTCCAACTGCATAGTATCAACCTAGTCCAGGCCACCATCTCCTATTGCCAGATATCACCAGCAGTCTCCTAACTCATTTCCTGCTAGTCATTCATATCCCCTAAAGAACTGTTCTTCACTTGGCAGCCAGAATGGTATTAAAATGGCATGTAAATCACAGCATGATATTCTCCAGGCCATCCGTTCTTGAAGTGAAATTGGAACCTTTTGTCATTGCCTGCACATCCCTTACATCAGCGGTCCCCAACCTTTATGGCACCAGGGACCAATTTCATGGAAGACAATTTTTCCATGGACTGGGGTGAGGAGAGGGGATGGTTTCAGGATGATTTTCATAAGGAGCATGAAACCTAGATCCCTCGAATGCACAGGTCACAGTAGGGTTTGTGCTCCTGTAAGAATCTAATCCCACTGTTCATCTGAAAGGAGGTAGAGCTCAGGCAGTAATGCTAGTGATGGGGAGCAGCTGTAAATACAGAGGAAGCTTTGCTGGCTCCCCTGCCACTCACCTTCTTCTGTGTGGCCCGGTTCCTAACAGGCCGCAGATCAGTACTGGTCTGTGACATGGAGGTTGGGGACCCCTGCTTTTCATAGTCTGGCCTTTTCCTAGCCCTTTTTCTTCCATTCTCTGCCTTGGTGACCTGACCATGACCACACTGATCTACTTAGTGTTATAGAATATATCAAATTCCTACCATGATGCCTCCGCCGTTCCCTCTGCCTGGAACACTGCACCTCCAAATCTTCACTTGACTCACTCCTTGACTTCTTTCAGGGACATGAAGACACCCTCTCTGAGGCAGGGCACTTCTAGACTATTTAAAAAACAAAACAGAACAAAGCAAACAAAGTTCTGTAATTGTCTCTGTATCGTTGCTCTACCTAAAATTACTTATTTACCCTTGATGTGTTTATTTTTTCTAACAAAAATAAACAAGATCGTGAGTTCCATGAAAGCAGATATCTTTGATATTTCACTATTTCGTCAGGACCTAAAACATACCCAGTAAATATTTAATGAATGTATGAAATGACATTCTTAAAAGATTTTAACATGTACTCAGAGAGTTCAATAAATGTTCATTTTCATTCCCTTTTGCATTTTGTGTAAATTGCTTAGAAATAACTCATGCATAGAGCTGGAGTTTGCATGGTTATTTTCTTAACATATAAACAATAGTTGCAGTCTCTGTTTGGCTTTTTAAGATATTAATGCCACCACAAAGCAGCTGAGATGGTGAAAATGTTTGATCCAGGTTCAAATCCTGATCCATAACTCTTGCAGCTGTTAACAGTTGATGAGCCAATACAATTTTGACCTCAATTCCATTGCCAAAGAAATTTATATTTCTCAATACCTCAAGGTGTTTTCCATAAAGAGAAAATAATACACTTGTTTAACTTATGTAATGTATGAAATAGAGTAGATACTTGGTAAGTAAGGCTTGTATCTGAAGATAGTAATTCCTTCCAAGTTAAAGTTCCTACCTAATTAAATTAGCAAGTGATCTGTTGTTTCATCTATATCATTAATATAATTGATAAATAACGCCAGATAGAAGACTGACAATTGTGTATTCCTAAATGCTGCTCTTGTAACATAAGCAACTATTCTTTGAAAACCCATTGTAATTAATTTCTGTGTTAATTTGGAGAAAGTATAATTTTAGTAGATTTTAAGGCTTCTTGAGTATTTCATGCAAAATCATTTTTTAATCTGATAAAAGTAAAGATATGTCATATTAGCCTGAATGCTTTCTCACTCTTACATGAGAAAATGGGGTAGGAAAATTATATTGATTTGTAGAGACTTGTCTAATGCAGCATTGCATTTATCTTTGTCTAATGCCCTCCATCTTGAAAATATATAAATGAAACTGGTATAGCTCAATTATTTTTCAGATATATTTCTTGGCTGCCTAGAAGTTTTCGATCCATAATTATAGTTTGTATAAGAGCACTTCATTGGTCCTTTTGTATCTCAGGTTGCTCTAAATCATAACTGTTAGAGTCTGCAGCAAAGTATGACCTTTTTTTTCAAATTACATTGTTTGTTAAGTGATTTGGCCCTTTAATTTTAAACATTAACCATTTTTCTGAGTATTGATACAGAGAAATTTCATTTTCTCTTTCTCCCATTAAGTTTTTTGTTTTTTCCTCTCACACATTTGGTGTTTTGTATTCTAAATACATAAACCAAAGACAACCGAAAAGAAACAAAATTGGTTGACGTTTTTGTGTGTGTATATGTGTGTATGAAGACAGAGATAAAACATATCTATCTTTGTTTTTCATGTCTGCTTTTAAATATTACCTCTCTGTATTCCAAAAGAGGGCATATTTCGTTATGTTAATTTCCATGAAATGATTTTTCCAGTCTTGGTTATGTGTTTTATTCATTATTTTTCATATATATATATATATATATTTGTGTGTGCGTATGTGTATAGTTGCTGTTTGGTCACTAAGTTGTTTTCTACTCTTTGCAACCCCACGGACTGAAGCACGCCAGGCCTCCTTGTCCCTCACCATCGCCCAGAGTTTGCCCAAGTTCATGCCCATTGAGTCAGTGATGCGATCCACCTGTCTCATTTTCTGCCTCCATCTTCTCCTTTTGCTTTCAGTCTTTTCCAGCATTGAGGCCTTTTTCAATGAGTCAGCTCTTGCCATCAGGTGGCACAAAGTATTGGAGCTTCAGTTACAGCATTAGTCCTTCCAGTGAATATTCAGAGTTGATTTCCTTTTAGGATCAACTGGTTTGATCTCCTTGCAGTCCGAGGGGTTCTCAAGAGTCTTTTTCAACACTACAATTCAAAAGCATCAATTCTTCAGCATTCAGCCTTTTTTATGGTCCAACTCTCACATCTGCATGTGACTCCTAGAAAGACCATAGCCTTGACTATATGGACCTTTGTCGGCAAAGTGATACCTTTGCTTTTTAATTCTGTCTAGGTTTGTCATAGCTATATGTATTGTATATGTTTTGATTTTTCAGATCTTATTTTCATTTGAGTTGGTATAGTATGGTGATGAGGAGCTCAGCGCTACAGTCAGAATGCCTAGCCTTCAGTCTGGATTCTATCACTTGTTGAACTTGTGGCTCTGTGCCACTTAACTCTACCTTTGTCTGTGCCCCATTTAACTGATCTTGTGACTGGAGCTCTTAATATGACATATATACATATTTTGTGATTGATTAAGTGAAGCACAAAGCATGAAGGCTGGCATAGAGGAAGCACTCAGTAAACACTAATTATTACTGTCATTATGTTAACAATGGGCTTCCCTGGTGGCTCTACAGTGAAGAATCTGCCTTCAGCACCAATGCTGGAGACCCCAGTTTGATCCCTGGGTCAGGAATATCCCCTGAAGAAGGGAATGACAACCTATTTCAGTATTCTTGCTTGGAGAATCCCAAGAACAGAGGAGCCTGGTGGGCTATAGTCCATGGGGTCACAAAGAGATACAACTGAGTGACTAACACTTGTGTTAACAATAAACTATAACAGATTGTATTCTCTGTCTCCTTTTGGTAAGTTACATGTCATCTTTCGGTAGTATGTACATTTGGTCTTGATATTACCAGATTACAGAATAAGTTAGGATAGCTTAAAGAAACTTCGACCAATCCTTATCTTCCAAACAAGGAAACTGAAGCTTTGAGAAACAGCTTAGTTGATCACATACCCAATTAGAGGAATCATTATTTCTGATCCCCTGCTCACACTTCTGCTGTTTGTTTGGTTTGTTTTTGGTGAAGAGGAGAAAGTAAGTCTTGTCTTTCTCTAACTGGCATTTATCCACTTTCAAATTATCCTCTGTTAGACTATCCCTGTATTGAGTAAAGCATTCTTTTCATAAGACTGTGCTAACTTCCTAATAACTCTAACAGAATTTCCCCATTTAATTTTAAGATTTCTGCATAGGTCTGTCATATCTTCTCATGCTATTTGGCCCTCTCTCTTCCTCAGCCATCCCTTAGAATTTTTTTTTTTTCTGTAAATTTATGGGATTAGCTCACAAATGTGATTTTAGAAAGGGAAAGGGACCGAGTTCCTTTCTTCCTTATAATTTTCCCTCCTGTTGGTTGAGACCTGATATTTCATGATGAAATTATCATTATACTGAAGACCTGATTGATTGAAGAAATGCAAATACCTCTGGGTGAGAGAGAACTTTAAATATAATAAATCCTATCTCATGTGAATGAAGGATCTGAGAAACTAAGAAGGGAACAGAGAAGGACTCTGATACCTCAGAAGAGCAACTTCATTCACTTTCACTCTCAAACATTAATATCTCACGTCCCCCAGTTAGTGAGTTGTTTAAATCCACAAAATGCTATGAGAGGAAGTGGGCCTCAACTCATTCTTTCAACAGATTCAGGATCTATAACTCCAAAGAGTTAAATATGTTTATTCACAGTCACCTGTTGATGCTACCCCTTATCACCTCACTAAGGGGATAACCTTCCAACAGGAAATTCGTATCTGAAAGTCCACTCTACTGATCAAAACCTTTCCCAGTTGAGGAATCCTCCTTTATATACCTGAATTGGTAGCCTGTCCTAGTACTTTCGATCTCAACCTCTACGTATGTTTCTTAACATCTTTTTAGTTATGTTTACTTAATATCTATTAATAATTTGGTCACCTGATGCAAAGAACTGACTCATTGGAAAAGACCCTGATGCTAAGAAAGATTGAAAACAGAAGGAGAAGGGAATGACAGAAGATGAGATGGTTGGATGCCATCACTGACTCAATGGATGTGAGTTTGAGCAAGCTCGGGGAGTAGGTGATGGACAGGGAAGCCTGACATACTGCAGTCCATGAGGTTGCAGAGTCAGAAATGACTAAGTGACTGAACTGAACTGAATATCTATTAAATATATAGTTAATTAAATACCCTTCAAATATCACTATTGGTTATTGCTACACAAGATTCAGTTACGTTCAGTCACTCAGTTGTGTCCGACTCTTTGCGACCCCACGAACTGTGACCCCACCAACTCCCAAAGTTTACCCAAACTTATGTCCATTGAGTCTGTGATGCCATCCAGCCATCTCATCTTCTGTCATCCCCTTCTCCTCCTCCCTTCAATCTTTCCCAGCATCAGGGTCTTTTCCAGTGAGTCTGTTCTTCATATCAGGTAGCCAAAGTATTGGAGTTTCAGCTTTAGCATTAGTCCCTCTAATGAATATTCAGGACTGACTTGCCTTAGGATTGACTGGTTTGATCTCCTTGCAGTCCAAGGGACTCTCAAGAGTCTTCTCCAACACCACAGTTCAAAAGCATTAATTCTTCAATGCTCAGCTTTCTTTATTGTCCAACTCTCACATCCATACATGACTACTGGAAAAACCATAGCTTTGTCTAGACAGACTTTGTTGGCAAAGTAATGTCTCTGCTTTTTAATATGCTGTTTAAGTTGGTCATAGCTTTCCTTCCAAGGAGTAAGCCTCTTTTAATTTCATAGCTGCAGTCACCATCTGCAGTGATTTTTTTAGTCCCTCAAAATAAAGTCTCTCACCATTTCCATTGTTTTCCCATCTATTTGCCATGAAGTGATGGGAACGGATGCCATGATCTTAAGTTTTTTGAATGTTGAGTTCTAAGCCAGCTTTTTCATTCTTCTCTTTCACTTTCATCAAGAGGCTCTTTAGTTCTTCTTCACTTTCTGCCATAAGTGTGGTGTCATCTGCGTATCTGAGGTTTTTGATGTTTCTCCTAGGAATCTTGATTCTATCTTGTGCTTCATCCAACCCAGCATTTTGCATGATGTACCCTGCATATAAGTTAAATAAGTAGGATGACAATATGCAGCCTTGACGTACATGATCTTTTATATTTCTGATGATGTTGCTTTCAGTTATTATTTCCCATGTGGAAGATGCACTGCATACTCCATGTGAATACCCAACCAAAAAGTGCAATTTGCTAATCATTTTTTGAGTTCCTCACATGCAGTTGTTCAGTTGCTAAGTCATGTCTGACTCTTTGTACCTCCATGGACTGTAGCATACCACGCTTCCCTTCACTTACTCCTGGAGTTTACTCAAACTCATGTCCAATGAGTCAGAGATGCCATTCAACCATCTATTTCATATGAAGTATCATATGCAAAAGTTAAACATATTTAGAAGTTAGAAATGCTAGATATATAGGATAGTTTTTTAATTTGTACCTTAATAGGAATAGGGAAATATTATGGAAAGTTGGGTCTTACAGAAGTTTTATCTCATTTTAGACATGTTGAATTTGATATAATAGTATAAAAAAAGACATAACAAATTTCTCATATCTAGAAAGAAATATGCTTAAAGAAAGACAACAATCTGAGCTGAAGATTTAAAATTTGAAAGAAATTTACTGGAGGTGTTAATTTACAAAACTCAGTGTGAAGAATTAAAACTATAGAGAGCTGGTGACTTATGAGCATTATCTATTTTAATTAGTCATAAAGTTTTTTTTTTAATTTGCTTATTTTAATTGGAAGCTACTTACTTTACAATATTGTAGTGGGTTTTGCCATACATTGACATGACTCAATCATGGGTGTACATGTGTCCCCCATCCTGAGCCCCCTCCCACCTCCCTCCCCATCCCATCCCTCAGGGTCATCCCAGTGCACCAGCCCTGAGCACCTTGTCTCATGCATTGAACCTGGACTGGTGATCTGTTTCACATATGATAATATACATGTTTCAATGCTATTCTCTCAAATCATCCCACCCTCGCCCTCTCCCACAGAGTCCGACTGTTCTATACATCTGTGTCTCTTTTGCTGTCTCACATACAGGGTCATCGTTACCATCTTTCTAAATTCCATATATATGCGTTAGTATACTATATTGGTGTTTTTCTTTCTGGCTTACTTCACTCTGTATAATAGGCTCCAGTTTCATCCACCTCATTAGAACTGATTCAAATGCATTCTTTTTATAAAGTATTGATGAACTCTAGCGTAGAGGACATTGATATTGATGTTGAAATGCCAAAAATCATAAGACTAGTAGAAATAAGTGAGCAGAGGCACATGGGAAAAAAATGTAGACAAATGAATAGAAGCAAATGCAATGGGACACAATGAAAAAAAAAAAAGCAATTACAAGCAATGTATCAACAAGTACAAAATGGTACAGTGCAGTGGTATTCCCAGGGGACATAGAAGAGGGAGCTGAGGGAGGGAGGTTAAATGGGAAGTGATTCCTCGGGGCAGTGACAGCTGAACAAGGTCTGAAGGAAGTGATGGGTATGGATTGGTTGAGAGGAGCAGGCAGGAAATTCAGGATGGAGCGAATGGCTCCATCAGAAGATGAAGGGAGAAATCAAGTATGTAGGGAAGGAACAATGGGCCATTTTGCCTCCAGTCGAAAGACTGGGTGAAAACTAACAATACATCCTTCTGGAGAGGTTTGGAGGGGAACACTGTCAAGGCACTAAGGAGTGGGAGTTTACAAAGGACCTTGAATACTAATCATGCACTTTGAAAGATCCAGACATTAAAATATAATTTTGTTACGGGACTTAGTTTTCTAAATCTAACTATTCATGAATTTCTAGTGCACAGCCTCCCATTGTCAAAATTACATGGAAATATGTGTTCTTATCCCCTTCTCCCTTGCTGTTGAACTCCCTTTTTGTTGACCTGTACAGGGAGAATAGAGTGCCTGATGGATATTTGTTCTTGGCTAAAATTCTGCATAATTCTTTGAAATATTATTCTTCCTAGCAAATGTTAACAGTTGCTAATGTCATTCAAAAATAGTTGAGGAAAATATGTTTGTGAAACATACAGCATTTGCTGTCAAATCATTTCCTGAGTGAAAGGAAAATACAGTAGTACTCTGCTATTTATTGAATGAGAATCCTTTAATGTTGTCAAGGATTTAATCAAACTGATGCCTTAAGTAAGCGGAAAACCATGTGCCCTCTGTTGTAATGCCTGCTTCCTAGTGGTGAGGCCGCCACCCCACTCAGCTGTCCAGACGGGACTACCACCCATCACAGTCCTCTTGGATAGCATAACCAGAGCATAACTACTCTGGAGCAAGGCAATTATGAATTTCTTGAGGGGGAAAAAGGAGAGATAAGTGCAGGGAAGTCAGCCTAACGTGGTCCATGGGTAGTTCCAGGCAGCAAAAGGGTTAATCAGATTTTCATTTTAGATAGTCTCCTTAGTAACAATCAGAAAGCCCAGGCTGTATCTTTTCCATTTGTAGAGAATGTTTAGATTTACAGAGTAGCTTAGCTTATTATATACCTGCCTTGATTGCTGGATAAGGCTTGTGATTAAAAACAGAATAAGATTCATTTTTATAATATTGTTAAGAAGAGCAAAACATTAAAAATGATGTCACTGGTGGGCTAGGATTCTGGGAAGATACTGATATTGGAACTCCAGTGTCGACAGGGCTCCTTGAAAAGTTGAAATAATGAAGGTCAGTATATTATGCTTAACTTGTTAGTGAAAATGGGTCTCTGTTCCCCACTTTTAAGAGTGACTATGAATCCAGGAAATAACAACCGGCTAACAACGTGATAAGAAATTGGACATCAGCCTGATTTTTATGCCAGGTTGCATTAAGCTCTCAGAGATGCATTTGTTCATATCATGGATTAAGTGCTGTGTGGCCCTTACATCATGAATTGGAAAAAAAGAAAAAATCTTGCTTGAGAAGTGCTTATTTTCAGAATATCTGAAAGAGTCGACTAGTGACACTAAAAATGTCGAGGTCCTTAATTTGCCCATTGGCCGAGTAGCAGGAAAACAAACTTGACATCGGGCTTCGCACATGGCCTCAAACCTCACCTGAAGAGACAGATTTCCTGGGGGCAGAGAAAAGCATTCAGTCTGTTTCTCAAGACCAGGTCTGTCTGGAGCAGCTGCTGCCAATTAGTGGCAAGTGCTGTGTAGTAAGGCGGCAATACAGAGAGCTCCCAGAGTTCAGCAGTTGCAGAAATTACTCTCTGAAACAACAGAATTCTTAGGAGTGCAGTTCATCCCAGTGCCATGGCAGTAACTTGGTAACCAGTGAGCCCACTCAAAACATCTGAGAAGTCACTATGTCAGGCTTCGGTGGCCACTGAATTTATACATTATTTACAGAGCGCTTCTGACTTACTTTTGCTGATTATACTTGCTTAAAAATGCCCCAAGTTCCACCTTTGCCATTCTGCAAGTAGCAAATATGTAACCAAGAGAGCTGCAGGAGAAATTGCAAAACAAAATGAACAAACCACAACTTGGACTGTATCTACTCCAATTTGGAAAACGGGAGAAAACTGTTTTGAAAAACAGGCATAGCTTGATAATTATATTGGTGGCATTGATATCAGTTAACTCCAACTGCTTTCTTTCTGCTAGCTGCTCCACGGGATTAGGAGAAGGGTGGATTTGTTGCATGCTGAAATAGAGAAGAATGGTCATCTTGGTGTGTGGGGTAATTTGTGAGATAGGACACCTGTACCTCAAGGGTAGACCTGTTACAGGGGAGTTGATGCAGCTCAGAAAATTCCAAGGATTAGGGGAGAATGATTTCAGAATCTGGGAGACAGGAATAGAGAAGGGAAAAGACAGAAGACAAATTCTATTAAAATTTTTCCTGGGGCCAGAGAAAGATAAAGAATATCTTCCCTCCCTTTCTGTCCTTCCTCTAACAAATGACCCTTATTCCTGGACACAGGAATTTATACCTAATATATAGCTAGATTAAGAGCTAAATAACTTTCTTGTAATCTAACCTTGAAACTTTACCATTTGCAGTATTGGGTCTATGCCAGTTCTTTGCTCAGTTTGAATAAGATACAGATTCTTTTTGAAGAAAAAACAATTCAGTAGGTTCAAGGTTTTCCAGGGATTTACACACTGCCATTTGAAAAACAAAAAGTTAAGTAAATTAAAATATCCTATTTACTGTTATTTTGAATGTAATTTCTTTTACTACAAAGACATGCTTTGCCATTATGTAAGATAAAAATACACTTGTTGTCATGTTTGTTGTGTTAGGATCAAAATGAAAACGTCAAATTGAAAAAATTGCCCCAAAATAGTAAAGACCCCAAGGGGACTACAGCCTCTGGTTTGAGAAACACTGATGAAGGTGAAAAATGCACTTTGAGTTCTAAATGGCGCATTTGCTAATGAACTCTTATAGTCCATTTATAACTTGGATTCTCTGTATTTAATCATTTCACACTATTTTTTTCCTGATTTGATTAAGGAATGTCTTTAGCGCAGTCATCTAACATTTCCAACGTTAGTAATGTCATTAAAGCAATACTGAAAAATAAAATAAGATCGTTGACAGAGAAACAAACTATAAATATTTGGTTGGAGTGTGGAAGAATTTTTCAAATGTCTAATAATATATTTAGACTTGGCTTTTTATTAGAAAGTCTGTGAACTTTACTGTCTCCTATGCTCATTCTCCCTCTCTCTCCAGAATCACTACATATTTAAATTATCTCTGTGTCTGTAACATTTTAGCATGTGAACCAAGACATAATCAAAAAGACAGATGTTCCAGTAAACTGAAAAAAAAAAAAAAAAGATAATGTTCATTCCCCTGGGATAAATAGTGGAAAGTTCAAACAATCATTTTCCTAACATTCTTCCAAATTCATGGGTGAAACTTGGATTATCACTCATTTATTTGACAGAATTGTCTTCCATCACCATCTCGAAACTCCTTCCTCAGGAGCCAAGTCACTTTTGCAATTATTTCTCTTTTCCTAATTCTCAAACCAAGTCTCTCATTGTCTTGGGAATACCTAAGACACCCCCTCAACCTGATTCTTGATCCTTTTCCTCTCCATAATCCAAAATTTAACACCTTGCAGTCATTTTTAAAACAATGGTTCTTTTGTCATCTTTACTAGGCTTAGGATTGCCATCATCCCTTGTAGGTCATCAGTATGTATTGGATGGTTTAACTGAAATAGAATTTAAGTTGACTTCAGCAGAAAAAACCATATATGTACTAAGAATTAAAATGCAGACAAAATAGCAGGTTATGTGATTTAATATGAGATTTTTAACTGATTGTTCAGTTGTCAACACAGGCAAATGATGACCAAGGTCAGTAACGATGTTACCATGCTACAAAATTTTGTTTGGACCAAGTAAAGTCTAGCTGAGTGGGAAAGAGAGAGAAGGGTGTGGTGAGGAGGAATTGGCCAGGGAAGGAATGGAAAGGGAAGGGAAAAGATGAGGGAAGAGCAGGGAAACAAAACTCTGGAGAAGATGGTTATAAACAATATGAATAATTATTATTGGAATACATATCAAAACAATTGGATCAAAAGCTGGTGGACTTAAGGATATAAGCATTTTAGATGAAGAAATCAATAAGCATGATGGTCAGAAAAATCAATGAAAAGACAGCTTTGATAAGAATATTGAATGGTTTCTCTGAATTTTGGTGGGAAGGAAGGGCAAGGAAAAGTATATAAAAGATGAAAGGAGGTCCAGGTGGCTTTTGACTTCATTTTTTCCCCATCTCACTGAAGAAGAGTAAACACTCTCCAGTGCATCCTTAGCCTCTAACCTTGTGCATGAACCAGGTCCTCGTAGGACCCATTAGCTTCCAGGTTTATCGACACCCTTGTTAAGATAGGGGTATTCAGTTTAAGGCTCTGTTAAGAGGAATGAGGAGACCTTGGCCAAGTTCCAGACAAAAGCAGTAAAAATAGTACCGTGAGAAAAGATTAGGGTTCCAGAATATCAAATAATTTCTACTGAAAAATAGAAGGCCAATACATGCCATAACTTCCTTTTGAAGTTGAAGGAATATTACCCTTAAAGTGAAGGTCCATCTTCATTTTGGAAAGCTGAAAGGAAAAGGTTTTTACGTCAAAACTGGATAAATTCAGGTTCGACCCTGTTGTGGTTAGTTTGGGGAATCTAGCAGTCTTTGGGGAAAAAAAAAATTCCGCTCTTGTGGTTAATTTTCTCCACTGCTTCTTTCAATTCTATCTGTTTTATGTTAGCAAGTCACAGTTGAGGCTTCCCTGGTTGCTCAGATGGTAAAGAATCTGCTTGCAATTCAGGAGACCTGGGTTCTATTCCTGGGTCAGGAAAAACCATTGGAGAAGGAATGGAATAGCTACTGACTCCAGTATTCTTTCCTAGAGAATTGCATGGACAGCCTGGAGGGCTACAGTCCATGGGATCACAAAGAGTCACACATGACTAAGCGACTGACACTTTCACTTTATAGGGCTTCCCTGGTGGCTCAGACAGTAAAGAATTTTGCCTGCTGCAATGCGGGAGACCCAGCTTTGATCCCCAGATCGGGGATATCTCCTGGAGAAGGGAATGGCTACCTACTCCAGTATTCTTGCCTGGAGAATCCCATGGACAGAGAAGCCTGGCAGGAATGAGTTGCAAAGAGCTGGACACGACTGAAACAGCTAACACTTTCACTTTTCAATCACAGTTCATTATATTTTCCAAACAATTCCAGGGATATGCATTATTTTATTAGATGATATCAGAAGTTCAAAATGTTACCTTATTATTATTTCTGTTGCTAAACTTGGGTATTTTAAATATGAGCATTCCTGCATGTTTGCTTCATATGTTTATAATATTCTGTTGCATTTTTTTTTTACTAAACTTGTTCATGTGGAGTTTCCTAAAAGGGACTTTTGAAGAAATACTGGTTCATCAGTAATTTCCTCAAGTTTGCAAATTTCATGCTACAAAGTTCCAGTAAGTCACCCCTCTTTAAAATCTGAGTCATATTTTGTCTTCTGTAACAGTATACCTAAAATAGCTGAGAAATTCTGATGTCTTTTCTTTGTTTACCGATTTTAAGATCATTATGCATACTCAAATGCATAATTATAATTATGCATTCATGATGTTACTTGTGTTGGCTTAACTCAGAAATAGTGTGAAGCAGCTAATCTCGAAGCTACAGGCTGTTTCCCATCACTTAGATTCTGATCAGAGCTGTTTGTTGAGTCTTATTGGAAAGCGGACTCTATATGCACTGGTCCCACTGGACCCTTCGTTTTTATCACTAGTTTTACTCCCTGCCCTCCCTGCCCCCCCAACCACCACCAAATCTTTGCTTTAAAGATGGGAAAACTACAAGACAGTTTGGTTTGGTTTCGTATGTTTAGTCTATTCACAGTAATTAAATGGGAAAGATTTTGAAAATTCTGCAGTTTATTTATGATCCACACTTAGTATTATATGTAATAAGTAAGGACATAATATCATCTCTCATGCTTGAGATTTTACCATCAACTGACCTTATCATTGAGTTTACTTTAGTGTAGTTTAAACTGGTCTGGTGAAAAACTACCAAACTTTCTTCTGTCTGTGGTGGAATAAATATAGTATGATTCTAGTCAAAAGAAAACTGGGGTGTGTATTTTAGGTGTGTGTGCTCAGTCACTCAGTCATGTCCAGCTCTTTGCAACCCATGGACTGTAGCCAGCCAGACTCCTCTGTCCATTAAATTTTAAAAACAAGGATACTGGGGCTGGTTGCCCTTTCCTACTCGAGGGGATCTTCCCAACCCAGGGATTGAACCCATGTCTATTGCATCTCCTGTGTTGTCAGGCAGATTCTTTACCACTGTGCCATCTGGAAACCCTGGGAACCGCTGTGTATCTTGAAAGTTGTGCCTTTATCAACGATGATTACAAAATATTCACTGAATGGCTATAATAGGAGGGATACTTTTTCCACAATGTGAAGGATGGTTCAGTTCAGTTCAGTTCAGCTCAATTCAGTCGCTCAGTCGTGTCTGACTCTTTGCAACCCCATGAATCACAGCACGCCAGGCCTCCCTGTCCATCACCAACTCCCGGAGTTCACTCAAACTCATGTCCACAGAGTCGGTGATGCCATCCAGCCATCTCATTCTCGGTCGTCCCCTTCTCCTCCCGCCCCCAACCTTAACAAACCTAATTTGGTAAAAAAAAAAAAAAAAAAAAGCTCTTACAGTCTTGGTCATCAGAAACTGGAACTTAGTAATATCATAAAAGGGAAGTATATACTCAAGCTGTTGTGTTATCTGGGGGCACAGTCTCAAAAGGAAGATAGAGCAGTAAATTAAGGCATTTTGCTCTGCATAAGTCAAAGGGCAGTGCGAACTGAGTTCCCATTTGAGTTTATAGTTTAGCTTTAATTCTGCAGAGTTGAATTAGGGAAAATCCACTTCAGTGTGAATTAGGGACGTTGTTTTGTGATTCTCAAAGTAATGGGAGAGTGACCTCATCAAAGTGTACACACGAAAGTTTGTGTTTTTGTTGAAGGGACTTTATCTTCCTTCCATTAGGGGATGCATCATCTCTTTGATGTATTTATAACCACCATGCTTGTTTAAATATCTAAATATTAAAGAAGATCATAAATGTATTTTTAACATCAAAAAACAAGAGCATAGATTTTAAAAGGCTGAGTAACACTAGATGAATCTGTTTCATGTTTTCTTCTATTCAGAGTATATGAAATTCTAGAGCCCGAGGTGCCCTACAAGTTCAGGTGTCCTGATCTTTCTCTTTACAACTGAAGAAAAGGGCTCATGTAGGTGATGCATTTTGACTAAGGTAATCCCTGTTGCTCAGCTGGTGAAGAATCTGCCTCCAATGCAGGAGACTCCAGTTCGATTTCTGGGTCGGGAAGATCCCCTGGAGAAGGGATGGGCTATCCACTCCAGTGTTGGGCTTCTCTGGTGGCTCAAATGGTAAAGAATCCACCTGCAATGTGAGAGACCTGGGTTTGATCCCTGAGTTGGGAAGATGTCCTGGAGAAGGGAATGGCTACCCATTCCAGTATTCTTGCCTGGAGAATTCCATGGACAGAGGAGCATGGCAGGCTACAGCATGGGTTCACAAAGAGTTGGACACAACTGAGAGAATTTCTCTTTATTTCACGTCAATCCAAGCACTTACTGACAAATTTAAATCAAAACAAGTTTAGTGAATTCTTGGGTCATTTTTAAAAACTTATACAACTAGCATGAAATAGAAACTACTAAGGAAAAGGACACGGTCTTTGTAATCATGTGGGATTTTGCTTTGTGTTTGGTTAGGTTTGGTTTGATTGTAAATGACAAATGAGATAGCATATTAAAAATAAGATTAGTACTTAAAATTATGGTATTTGAATTTAAGACTTCATTCCAGCATATGGACTAACTCAGCATTCCCAATTTAGAGCCCGAGGCAGAGGAAAGGCTTAATCAGGAACTCAGTGTCCACAGTTTTTTTCAAACCATTTCCCAAACGCCATGTAAACAAAGTTTTAGATCTCATAAGCCCTAGTAAATACTATAGGTAGGAAATATAGAGTAATTTAAACAGAATACTTTATTTTGTACCCAGTAAGTAGAATTTTTCATCTTGTGAGGTAAGATTTTATTCCACTGACACTGAGTTGCTTTAAAATCTTTTCATTGTGCTAGAAGTAGTGTAGTTATTTCCTCACTAGTCAATCTATTAAGTGGATAAAATGTAAAAAGATTCATCAAAGTAGTAAAATCTCTTACACATTTATCTCTCTGCTACACTGATCATTCTGTTGATGTCTGGATAGAGTAAACTAAATAGACCCTCACAGATGGACTTCTCACAGATGTTAAGCTATTTCTTAAATTTTCCCCCATTTTCTCAAATCAATATTCATAATAATTAGAAACAAACAGTATTTGTCAAGTACCAGTCTAGATGATTTATATGTGTTAGCTTATTTCATCTTCATAACAGCCCTATGAGGTATTATTAGTCCCATTTCACAGATAAGGAAACTGATGTACAGAGAAGTGGAGCTACTTGATCAAGATCATACCATAGATGAGTAGCAAAGGTTGGATTTAAATTTAAGCAATTTGACTCTAAGGTTCATGCTTTGGGGCACTGTATTAACTGCCTCTCTGTTAAGTTCTTAAGTATACAAACGGAAGGTTCTGCTTCTTTTCCTCATCATGCTCATCCCATTGTGGAAGAACATTGTCGCGAGTATGCCATAAATCATATTTGAATTACAAGCAAATTCTTTGGTTTCAGACCCATTGAATCAAAAGAGCTACCCCTTTCCCCACCACTACAGTATTTTCACTCAGTGCTTTTCTCTGAGGCTTCTTTTTAACTTTCCAGTTTGACCTTGAACTTCTGCCGGCCGATAAAACTGCTCTGTGTTTTGATCCCTTCTACCTGTGAGCAATACCAATTTAAACTGAGGAATATGCTAACTAAAAGCAGACTGAGATAATTCTTTAAGTGGAGAATCCTCTATCAGTGAGCCAGGACTTCACAAGGCTGTTCAGACTCCTTAAGTCGCTGCATCCAAAGATTCTATTGAGGAAACCTGACCTGCCAGGCATGAAGGACAGTGGTAATCTCTTGCGGCCCAGATAGCATGCTGAGGCCTCACCAGTAAGTATTGTGACGAGGCCCTACTATGTCTCTTGACCAGCTGAGCACCGAGAGCATCTGCTCTTCATTTGCTCTTGCCCAGTCAATGATGAACTGCGTGAATTTTAGCTAACGACATCTTGGATCTCATCGTGAATTCTGCTTATGATTGGAGACTTGTATAGAGGCTATTTTTTATCCGTTCTAAGCTGTCATCATTTCTAAAGGTATAAAAATATCTGCAGTCATAAAATTAAGAACATTGGAAAGCATTACCTGCTCTTCAGGATTTTTTCCATCCTAACTAGACTATGTTAAATTCTATTCCCTGTATACCTACTCAATGACTGCTATTGGTATTTAGTATCTCAACTAGACTTTCAAGACCCCAAACTGTGCAAATGTGAGAAATAATTCACTACAGAGCTATAAATTTCACAGCTCAAAAACCCCTGAAGATTATTAATGAGGCACCATGCAATTAGCTTATACAAAGTGCAGCTAGGAATCATGCATAATGTAAAACAGAAACTGCTAACCACTGACTCATGGAAGATCATTTAAGCTAGTTTTCATGGATATGAAGAATTGATATTTAACACAATTCCTGAGAAGATTCTTATTGCTTTAATAACATGGAAAGAATTTAGTTTCTTACAGATTTGCTAAGGGGAAAATAGAAGGCAGTTTATGATTAAATCTATTTTGAACCATGTGAAATTGAAAAAGTTGTTTAACATTTTAGAGTCTCAGTTTTTGCTTATACAAAATGGGCATAATGATATATTTCTCATAAAATTATTGTGAAAATTATTTTATAAATTAATGTAACACCTAGAGTTTTAGCATATAGTTAATGCCTAATGAAATACTGTATATCATATACTAGGGCAATGTGTCACTTTTCCATCCAGCCAAATTTCTTGTTTTACTGGGAATTCTGTATTTCTGTGGAAACATATTTCTTTAGCAATATTAGAAACATTAGGCAAACTCTTGCATAAAATAAATGGCATGCCTGTACTGCTGGTGGTTCAGAGAAGGAATAGAATCAGCCTCCAATGAGGGAGACCTGGGTTTGATCCTTGGGTCAGGAAGATCTCCTGGAGAAGGGAATGGCAACCCACTCCAGTGTTCTGGCCTGGAGAATCCCACGGACAGAGGATACTGTTGGGCTACAGTCCATAGGGTCACAAAGAGACACGACTGAGTGACTAACACTTTTTTTATACATTAACTCATCTTATCTTCAAAATTATCCTACAACACAAATACTTTTATTATACTTATTTTAGAGATGAAGAAACTGAGACACAGGAGTTAAGCAACTTGCCCAGGGTCGTACAGCTACCGCTGTTGTAAATGCAGTTTGAACTCAGTCAGCTGACATCATAGTACAGGTTTTTAAACCATCTCTTAAGTGTGACAAGCCTGTTAATGAGTATACACTTAAAATAATATATAAATAATTTATCTTGGCTACTTTCCCCCCAAATATTTCAGGTTTTGAAATGGTCTTCAATATATTTTTCATATATGTTTATGATGTACTTCATTTAGCAGTAATAATAATTGCATGTATAGTAAACTATACAGAATGTAGTATATATCAAAATGTTTGATAAAAGTGCAAGTGCATGGCTTAACCCTAAATATGTATATAAAAAGTCTTTATGATTACGTTTTAGGTACCATGTTTAAAAATATAAAGCATTTTTGATAGACTTTCCACCTATATAGGAGAAAGCTTTAGTGTTTTAAACTTTGAAGTATAATCCTAATTCTCATGAAGATCCCTTAATATGTGTGTATTAACTACTTTTCATCTATTGCTATGCTTTCGTTTGGTCATTGACCATCAGATAGGCATTGCAGTTTTCAAATGTGTGAGACATACACTTAAAATATAATAAGCTTGACTATTAAGATTGATTTAAATAACCTGTGTTATATCATTTGGATATTTTTAGTATTGATGCATTGTGAGCATCTAGAGGAAACGAAACTCATCTCTCTATTCTTAGCATTTTCTATATAGTATATATTTAGTTGAGTATCTAATTTCAATCTAGTTTATCTAGTTTAGTTTATTGAATGAATAATGAATGTACTTAATTTCTAATAAAGTGATTATTTTAAAAGCAGAATAACCTAAATAAGTTTCTCAAAATAGAAATGGTACGTCGAGATTGTTTTAAATACTGATCAATTATTAATAATTGAAATATTTTTATGCATAAGGTTATATCATTAATATGGCAAAAAAACATATCTGAACAATGTAAGCCAAATTGTTGCAAGCTTTAATATCATTCACACACAACTAAATCCTGGTATTTGTACTCAAAATATACACATTGATTCTTTTATTTATATTTTGACTCCTTTTATACAGAACATGGTTTGAGAAATGTGTCCAGATTGACTTCCATACTGAACAAAGGTCCCCTGGGTCAGGAGAATGTAGTTACAGCTAAATCTGTTTCATTGGTTAGACTTCTTTTCTCCTTTGTCCCCCTTAGAAAGCAAGGCACTGATTCTAGAAGGAAGGGCCAGCCCCTACTGGTGAGCACTTGACTTATTCTCTGAAAGTGAAGTAGTATAGCTCTTCTGTATCAGTTGATTTGAAAAAAAAATAATGAAAACCACTCTCACGGTCAGTCTTACTTTAGATACTTAATTTAAGTGTTTACAATATTTATGTTATTAAAGAGTCTCACAGATTAGATAAGCTTTGATTTGACTCAGTATCACCTTCACACTTCTGTCAACTAGTTTGCCAAGCTTTTAATTTTTTGCACCCTACTTTCAATTGCTTGTCTCATAAAAATCTGCCTTCCCAAAGGGTACTATATTTATCACAGCACTTAGTATAAAGTTCAACAATTTCATCATTTTTTTCTCTTTGAAGTGGGAAATGTTCCTCAATCCTATTCTTCCAGGCTTGCTATAAACTCTTCCCATGACTTTCAAATCTCAGAGTATCAGGTATAATATATTTTAAGTTAAAAACGTAGGTGAGTTCTTAATAATTTAGGTCATAGAGGAAAATAAGGGTTCAAATCATGAAAACAACATGTAACTAGAAGAGAAAGAAACGTTTATATGTGGTTTTAATTTTTTAATATATTATTAGTATCAAGAATGCTTTGGGTTTTTTGTTTGTTTTGCGCCTTGTGATTGTCCAAAACTGTAATAAGAAGGAGACAGTCTGAAAGGTGGCAGGAAGATTGCAGTGCATTGAAGCCTGAGGAATACACATAGCTCAGTATCTAAGGATGACTTTGTGTAGAATAGAGCTTTCTCTCTCTTCCACAGAATGCCTTTGGGGTACTTCTCACAAAGACACTACTGAATAGAATTTACCTTCCCTGGTGGCTCAGAGGTTAAAGCGTCTGCCTCCAATGCGAGAGACCCGGGTTCGATCCCTGGGTCGGGAAGATCCCCTGGAGAAGGAAATGGTAACCCACTCCAGTATTCTTGCCTGGAGAATCCCATGGACGGAGAAGCCTGGTAGGCTACAGTCCATGGGGTCGCAAAGAGTCGGACACGACTGAGCGACTGAACAGAACGGAACGGAATGTAAATGGGCCATCTACAGTTGACTCTGTCTGTGGATCTATTTCCTTCTCTCTAGATTCTTTATACAAACATTTCTATTTCCACCATACCACTTTCTCTGACCCCACCATTTTCTTTGGTATTAAAATACCCAAGTAAAGTAAACTAGAATCGCTTAATTTATTGCTTCGCCAATAAAAATAGTAGTGTTTCCTTAAGTATAAACCCAGCATGTTGAATTTTCATTTTTATTGTCTCCTTCACCCTCGAGATTTGCGTTTAGCCTTGACAAAATTCTATAATGGGAAGGCTTATAATGACTTTATTGTCAAGCTGTAAGGACCTGTGAGATCATCTGACTGTGGAGAAGGGTGAGACTGGAGAGGTTAAGTGATTGGCCTCACGTCACCCAGCTGGATCCACTGTTTTCCAGATCCCTGAGCCCTGCCCAGGTTTCTCTGGCAGCCTTGTGTGAGGAGGGCTACTCGAGCAACTTACTTTTCCCTTCCCAAGGTTTCTGCGCTGACACTTCTGCACATTGCACTAAGTGCAAGCCCAGAAATTCTGCCAGGAGCAAAACAACACTCCTTAAACGCTCTGTGACTTTCAGAGCAGTATAAAATAAAAGGTTGAAGTTAATGGCTGCCAGTTTGGAGGGAGTAGTTCCTCTTTGGAGCCAAATGTATGTGGAGAACAGATGAGACTGTGGGAGTGAAGTTGGCAAAAGGGAAAGAGAAATGAGTCTATTCTTTTTGAAAATGAAAGTATAATAAATATCTGGATAACTTAGATGTTTATTACTCATTTAAAGCTTCTTCCCATTTGAAAAATGAAGTATCTGTACCTTTAGTATGAGTACTCTTAAACAATGATTTTATATTTTTGTTCTAAATATCACGAAATGATTCTTTTTATTTGGACGTTAAGAGATTGTTTTAATGATCTGTATACATGGAACTATTTGTTTCCTTTCTTAAAAGGTCATTATTTCTTATACTAAGATTTCTATATTTAAGCAGTGACTCATATTAAGATAATGTGTTCAGCCATTTTGAGAACTAAAAGCAAATATACCTCAGAGATAATGATTATTTAAATTCTGGGTTCATAGAGATAAAACTGTCTTTGACATAAGGAGTATGTATATAGTAGCCAAGAATTCTATCATTTTATTTCACACTCATTTTGTTTTTGAAAAGTCTCTTATCGTGTTTGAGATCCCACATACCACAGTGAACTTGGAGACATTTGTTAGCTGAAGTTCTCTGGAATTTCACTTTCATGCCATCCTTAAATGATATGTTGTAGAAGTGTGCTCAAGAAAAACAGTATTCTAATGAAACCTTCCTGGGATTTTCATTCATAAATCTATTCTGTGCCTAATGGTATATAGTGTCGTGATTCTTCTTATAGCACAGTACTGATGTCCTTCCCTTTTAGACTTTTCATGTATTTTTAATTTTAAAATATTCTTACTTTCTTTGAACTTCAGTTTGAAAATGTGACTAGCATTTTTTTTTCCAAACAATGGAAATTGGATAATATTTACTAAGTTATTTTGTTGTTTCTTAAGCAATGACTGTAGCTAAAATTCTTGATATGAGTTTGAAAATTTTCAAACTAACTTGTCTCAATCTGTTTCTACACCACACACACACACACACACTTCTTGTTTTCAGACAAAGCACACTCACACACACAAAGGAATACTGCTTTTTTCACTCAAGGGACATTTCAATGTGTCAATAGCACAGTGACCATTTTATTATATTTTAAATGGAAACCTATCATTCTATTTTAAATGGAAACATGTTGTCTTAATGGATGCCCAGATCCCTGGGTTGGCAAGATCCCCTGGAGGAGGGCATGGCAACCCACTCCAGTATTCTGGTCATGAAGAATATTCAGGTGTTACAGCTGAGAAGCTGGTTCTATATTGTCACACAAATAACTTGACCTTTTGGGACCACATGAAGTACTATGATCCTGCTTGTGTAGTTTAAAGTGATACTCTTATTTTCTGAAAGAAAAAAAAATTGTTTACCTCAGTAAACATCAAGTTTACCTCGGTAGCATCAAGTTCAAACATTCATGAGGTGTCCTGTATAACTTTTTAAAGATATTTAGTAAAAAGCAGTTCGTTAGGTGGAAATCATCACACTAAAGTTTTATAGTTCTAGTCAAATCAGTAATGTTGCGGCTATATACCATGACCAGAATTACTGAGAATACAACTGTGGAGGGCTTTCAGTTATCACTTGACATTTCTCCCCTCTCCAGGCAGTCCAAGATTTGAAGTTATTATGCCTCTATAGACTAGGCTGTTGGTGAAGGGAATTTTTAGCTCACTGCCACTGGAGACTTCACATGGTTAAAAGGAGAGGGATACAATGTTTTCATGATTGTCAGATTGAATTTGAATTTAATTCCAGTGTGGAGAACTGCTTGGATACATTAACCGAAACTTTTACTGTGTAAAATTTTCCCTGTGGTAGTACAAGGTCAAATCACATGCAGTGTCATTTTTTTTTCATTTAGATGTAGAGAGTAATTCAACTGGGAGAGATTGGCAATGGTGGTGGCGTCTCATTCCTAAGGGCTAGGAATATATATATATATCTGTGTGTGTCTGTATACACGTATGTGTGTTCTTCTGGTACCAGTTATATGTATCTAATGTCTACAATAATTTGGAAATTCTCCAATATCTAATATCAAATATGTTTTTAAAGCTGAAAGAATAGAAACAGCTATGAATTGTTAAAATAGCTGTGAATGTTTTCAAACAGGCCCAGTGCTTTTCACCTATTACCAAATTATGGAAATAACACATTGGGGAGATTTTTCAGCAGCATGAAAGTGCATCTCATGGCATTAGTTTGAGATTTTCTAGTGAGTTTTTTTATATTTCCCAGCTAAAGTCAGTGGAGGCCAAAGTTTCCATCAAATGCCACTTCTGGGTTGTTGTTTTTTAAGACTGTAATGTCAGTCTGTTCTCATGGGTCAAATTTTCTTAAGACTTCTAGCTCTTCGTAAGCCTGAGTTTGGAAATCTTCAGCAATTATTTTCAGCAAAATTTGGAATCCCTAAGACAGCATTATGTCACCAGTTTCTTGGGTTAGAATTATCCTCTATTCTTTACCTTTGGGCTGCCTACTTTTATCTCCATTAACCTTTTGGCTTGAGTATAAACATTTATTGAAGGCTACCTCCTTTGTCGGTCCAGTAACTCCAAAGGTTAGTGAGAAGTGGATGCTAGTTTGACCTCTTTTATCCACATTAGATGATTCTAATTATTCCTAAGAAATGACACTTTTGACCCATTTTGTCCTTGTCAAGTTTGTCTAGTTGTAGACTGTCTAAGTATGAAACTCTGGGTTCAAACAGTGTACAGGAGTGCAGATTTTTCTTAAACTTACAAAGCAGAGCCTCAGAAGAACACAGTATTTCTTTTTCTTTTTAAAACATTCCAGCTTAATTGAAATTCAGGTTCCCATTATATCTTAAATCGGTTACCAAAAGAGACTGCCTGGATGTAAAGTACAAACTGTAACCTGTAAAACCTCATGGGTTATTTCAATGCAGAAAAAAAAAAAGAAGAAAACCTGTGTATAAATGAGGATGAGCTAGGTTTTGCTGAGGTTGCAAGCAACCCTAATATTGCAATAGTTTGTTTTTTTTTTTTCATGAAAAAAGTTCCCTGGGACTTTCCTCTTGGTCCAGTGGTTCAGACTCTGTGCTCCCAATGCAAGGGACCCAGATTCAACCCCTGCTCAGGGAATTAGATCCTGTGTGCCACAAGGAGGATCCTGGTGCCACAAATAAGACCTGCTGCTGCTACTGCTAAATCACTTTAGTCGTGTCCGACTCTGAGCGACCCCATAGACAGCAGCCCACCAGGCTCCTCTGTCCCTGGGATTCTCCAGGCAAGAACACTGGAGTGGGTTGCCATTTCCTTCTCCAATGCATGCATGCATGCTAAGTCGCTTCAGTTGTGTCCGACTCTGTGCAACCCTATGGACAGCAGCCCACCAGGCTCCTCTGTTCGTCGGATTCTCTAGGCAAGTGGAAGAAAAAAACCCATTCTCTGGAGTGGGTTGCCATTTCCTTTTCCACAACAAAGACCTAGCAGGGCCAAATAAATTTTTTTGAAGTTTCTTTCTCATGTTACATGGCCTGTGTGGTTAGGAGGTGTTCCTTCTTTACAAGCTTCACAATCACTTCAGCAGAGGCAAGACATGGTGGTGAGTCCATTGGTCTTATAGCTTTTTTGTATAAGTGACATGAATCACTGCCTACTCAATTTCATTGGTGGAGTGAAGTCATATATTCCCATACCTAAATTTAAAAGAGACCTGCAAAATAGAGAGGTGGAAATAATTAATCAGTAGCAATAGTGACTACCACCATCTTTAAATTGGATCGTAGCTTTTGTCTTGACTTCTGTCCAAATCGCTATAAACATTACTGAGAAATAGGGATTCTGGAAACACTCTTTTCACATTTTAGTTTATTTATTCATGTAGGTAGTCAGTACAAGTCTGTACTGTATCTGTGGTGTACGAAGCACCATGCTGGTCGCTTGATAAGACAACTTTTGAGGTGGAAATTGTTATCCCCATTTTACAGATACTTATCCTGAAGTTCAGGATGTTTAACTGATTTTCCAGTCCCAGAGTCTGCCAATAGCCATGTCAGGATTCCAGCCTAGATCATCTCAATGCAAGGGCAGTAATGTCCTTTCTGTCACACGTCAACTATAAAGTTAATAGTGAATCATAAAATGTTTTAAATACCCAGTTATGGAAAGAAAAATAGTTGGTTACCACTGTATTCTTCAAACTTTAAGGGAAAAATATTAAGCATATCTGATGATTGTGGAATAACAATGTATGTTTCGTGTTTTTCCAACTAAGACAGAGTTCTTTCACACTTTTGAGTACATTCGATAAGGAAATTCTTTTTTAAACTGTAAGTCATTAGATTTGAATGTTTTTTATATTAGTTTTCTTTTGCTGCCAAGACAAATAGTCAAAAACTTGGTGACTTAAAACACAGGAATTATATTAAAGTTCTACCCAGATAGTGCTAATGGTAAAGAACCCACCTGCCATTGCAGGAAACATAAGAGACATGGGTTTGATCCCTGGGTCGGGAAGATTCACCTGAAGAAGGGAATGACAACCCACTTCAGTATTCTTGCCTGGAAAATCCCATAGACAGAGGAGCCTGATGGGCCACAGTCCATTAGGTTGCAAAGTTTTGGCTCTAGTCCAAGAGTCAGACAGGACTGAAGCACTTAGCATGCATGCATACATCAGAAGTCCAGTAGGGGTATCACCAAACTAAAATCAATTTGTCAGCAGGATGCATTCCTTTCTAGAGGTTCTAGGGAAGAATCTGTTTCCTGCTTATTGAGGTTGTTGGCAGATTTAGTTCCCTAAGGTCACAGAACTGAAATCCCTCTTTTCCTCCCTTCCTTCAATTGAGGCCCGTTCCTAATTTCTAGACCCCAATACATGCAGTTCATCGCTGCAGTGTGCCATCTTCAAAGGGCAAGAGGCAGGTGGAATCCTTTCATGTCAAATTTCTTTGACTACTGTTTGTCCTTTCCCTTCTACTTTTAGAAACTTGTGCTTAGATTGGCTCCATGTGGGTAATCTAGGGTCCTGTCACCATATCATAACTCTTAAGTCTTAAGCATATTCTTAAAATCCATTTTGCCAAGGAAAATGACATAGTCACATGTTCTGAGAGATTAGGGTGTTCATGTTTTGGGCCCCACTGTACATTTTGCATCCATTCTCTTTTGCCAACATGCTGTAGCAATTGTATCCTACAGTAGGATGCTGTATAAACATTTTGGTTTCACTTTATTCATTTGTGAAATTATGGAATTAAGTTCATTGAATTTTAAAGTTGATTCCGGCCCTTAACATTCTAGACTTGTATGAATCCTTATGATAGAGATATGGGAAAGTAAACCTAATGATCAGTGTGGATATTATTGTTATTTTCTATTCATGGATTTTGCTACAGTGTAGATTTCATATAATCCTGACTAACACCTTCCTTCTCACACTTGGTAATCTTCTTTGGAGGCAGTCAATCTCTATAAAAGTTGACTTCTTCAGAAAGAAATTGACTTACCTCCTCAAAACTGTAATAACTGGTCCCTTGAGATGTTTTTTATCTACTTATTCTTTACAGCTTGAGTATAGCTTTCACAGTGTTTCTTTGCTACATTTTTGCTTTTGCCTTATTGATTTGGAGTCAAAGAAATTGTTTTCCTTTCAATTCAGTTTCTTGAAAAGTCAGCTTCTTCCTGAGCCCAGGCATAATAAAGGTTTGCCAACATTTTAATAGATACAATGCCTAACTTACCATTAAGAATAGATATCAAATAACTATATGTATTGTGCCACAAAGTCAAATCCTCTCAATCTTAATTTGCTTACATAGAAAAAAAATGGAGAAAATGTTAATACCTAACTGCCGGAGTTGTAAAAATCAAATCAGATAATTCAGGAGAAGTATTTTTCAAGTGTTTCATGGATATAAACCACTAATACTATTTTGGAGTAGGAGCTGCAGGGATGGACAGGTCATCTGAGTTTGCCCAGGACTTGCACTAAAAGTTCAGCATCCTGGGAAACCCTTCAGTCTTAGGAAAATCTGGACAGTTGATCACCCTAGGAGCAGGAAGTGTTTGGAAACAGAGCTAAATATAAATATGGGCTTCATCTTTAACCTAAAAGAAATCATTAAACTTTGAGGTATAATATCTTTATCTGAAAATGTATTTGAGGACTGTAAGTAGAAGATTTTGCCCAAGTAGCAGCAACAGTAGTAACCTTATTCTTCCTGCTTAAAACATCTTTACCGTCTTCCTTCTGCTGAGAGGTTTAGGGACAAAAAGAAAAGGTCTTGATATGAAAAGGTCCTTCAAGATCTGTTTCTGACCTGTTTTTCTAGACACATATGCCGTTATGGATCTTTGACTTATCAAAAGTGATAATAATAGTATCATTGATGATTCCAGTGATGACAGGGAACTGTACTGTGTGCTTAGTTGTATCCAACTCTATACGACCCAAGAACTATAGCCCACCAGGCTCCTCTGTCCATGGGTTTTCCAGACAAGAATAATGGAGTGGGTTGCCATTTCCTCCTCCAGGGGATCTTCCCGACCCAGGGATTGAACCCACGCCTTTTGTGTCTCCTACATTGGCCAGTGGATTATTCACCACTGTGCCACGAGGGGAAACCCCAGCTGTTGCCTAGTGCTTTCTATATGTGAAGAACAGCTATACTTTATAGAAGAACTGAAACCAAAGAATCCCAGAACTCATCACTGTTTCCTGTACATACCACTCTTATACACTGCTCAGACTTTGTCCAGGGCCATTACCAGCAAAGGCAAATTCTTCCTTTCTGCCCTTCAAGAGGGAACTTCCCTGGTGGCTTATCAATAAAGAATTCACGTGCAAAACAGGAGACACAGGTTTGATCCCTGGGTCAGGGAGATCCCCTGGAGTAGAAAATAGCAGGCCACTCCAGTATTCTTGCTCAGAGGAGCCTGGTGGGCTACAGTCCATGAGGTTGCCAAGATCTGGGCACAAGTGAGCATGAGCACAATCCTTCAAAATCCTGTCCCAAGAATCCACAGGACGGGACGCCTGCCCCTCATTGACTCCAAAACAGTTTACATGTGACTTTGCACCCCCTACCTGATACTTTCTGCCTTACAGCAAACTTGTTTTAATATACCTATATCCTTCACCAAAAAAGCCCCGCTCCCATTCCGAGCACCAAGCACAAGACTGGATCGGTAGGTTCCTTCGTGAAATGAACGAAAAACTATGATATTGGCAGATCAGTTGATTTACTTTACAGCAAAAGATCCCCTCAAGAATTTGTGATCAATATTTGGTTTTCATATTATCTATAGAAAATTGTAAAAACTGATTTATGGTGTCAAAATGCATGTGGCTTTAAGAACTATGGCATGCAAAGATTAAATCATTTAAAATGCATGTCTTTCTCATGGAATAAGAGACTACAATAGAAATGAACCAAGTGCCTCTTGCTGAAGTCTGTTATTTATGATCAGAAGAGAGAAGAATTTACAAATAACACCACTAAATCCCCCATGGGCAGGTTTAGGGAAATGGTGGAGTCTCTCTTGTGACTAGTTCTGCTTATGATTTGGAGACCTGCTGACCCTGATCTATAGACTTTCCTGCTTCTCTAGATGTACAAGGAACTGAAATATACACAGTTGAGACCTATTATTTAATTGGCTATCAGTCACTACCATTTCAGATTGAAGAAGCTTGAAAAGAGAAAGTCACTCAGTTGTGTCCGACTCTTTAGCTACCCCATGGACTATACAGTCCATGAAATTCTCCAGGCCAGAATGCTGGAGTGGGTAGCCATTCCCTTCTCCAGGAGATCCTCCCAACCTAGGAACTTAACCCAGGTCTCCCGCATTGCAGGCAGATTCTTTACCAGCTGAGCCACCAGGGAAGCCTAAGAATACTGGAGTGGGTAGCCTATTCCTTCTCTAGCATATCTTCCAGATCCAGGAATAGAACCGGAGTCTCCTGCGTTGCAGGCAGATTCTTTACCAGCGGAGCTACCAGGAAAACTCTTGAAGAAGCTTACTTATTCTCACATTATATTTTGAAAATGGAAAAACAAGATCACTTAGACTAATAACCAGAGGGGTAACTTGATAACCCTTTGCCTGCTGCTGCTGCTGCTGCGAAGTCACTTCAGTCGTGTCCAACTCTCTGCGACCCCATAGACGGCAGCCCACCAGGCTCCCCCATCCCTGGGGTTCTCCAGGCAAGAATACTGGAGTGGGTTGCCATTTCCTTCTCCAATGCATGAAAGTGAAAAGTCAAAGTGAAGTCTCTCAGTCGTGTCCGACTCTTAGTGACATCATGGACTGCAGCCTACCAGGCTCCTCCGTCCATGGATTTTCCAGGCAAGAGTACTGGAGTGAGGTGCCATTGCCTTCTCCAAACCCTTTGCCTAGATTGTTTTAAAAAGTTGTAATATAAAATTACTTTCTTCCCATGGGGCTTTCAGATAACTGTTTTCCATGGTTTTGCTTTCCAAATATTGAGATAGATAGTTGAAAATTAAAGAATTCAAAATGAATTAAAGTATGGCTATAAAAGGGCTTCCCTGGTGGCTCAGATCGTTAAGAATCTCCCTGTAATACAGGAGACCCAGGTTCAATCCCTGGGTCTGGAAGATCCTCTGGAGAAGGGAATGGCAACCCGCTCCAGTATTCTTGATTGGAGAATTCCACGGAGAGAGGAGCCTGGTGGGCTACAGTCCATGAGGTCACAAAGAGTCGCACATGACTGAATGACTAACATACTAACTTGACTCTGAAAAATCAGTATACCAGTATTTCTTAGGGTTGATCCAGCTTACCACCTCCTCTGTTTTAATATTTGAAATATTTTTAGACTTATTTTTAAGCTTGTCCACCATGGTTGATTTTTTCCATTAAGTACATTTGATGGTAGTTTTACCTTTTACAGTATAATTGATATGTCAAAAATGAGTTAGCATTGATTTGATGCATAGTTTTTAACATGTCTTTGCAGTATCAATAGATCTGTAATATCTGCACTATCATTATTGTCATTTGGCCAGTGAAACGAGGTCTCCGGATTCCTGAGAGATTTGACATGGCCAGATTATATAGAACTCCTCAAGTGAATACTTACTAATACCAATTTGGGAAATTTGTGATAGCATCTGACACGTTAGCAAATCCCCAAATGGGCGAAGGTGTCTTCAGCAGGATATCTAGGTGAAAATTTAGTTCAAAAATTACCTTGAGACCCTTGTATTGTCCTCTGTGTTGTGGTTTTATGATAGTTTATATACAGAACATGGGCAGGTGAATGATAAACATCTGAATGCCGGTTCACTCTGACTCATCGGGATACACTTGTTTTGCTTAGACTTACTTATTTCCTCCCTGGTTGATTTCTTGCCATGTTATTATAAAGACAAATAATTTGGGTACCAAACAGCCTAAAATGATGAACCTTATATTTAAAATGTACACTGAAAATATTTTGTTGGAACTAGAGCACTTGTCTCCCTGCTTCTATGCTTCTCAGAGCAAGAAATTGTCATGCTTTAGTTGCTCTGCATCTGAATTTATTCCCAATTCGTCTTTTATAGTCTTTTTGGAGACAGTGTATAGTGAGTCATTAGCATTAATATTATTTCGGTTTCAGTCAGGCTACATATCCATACTTAGACAAGGGTGTTCGGTGGATTTCATTATTCATTCAGAATAAATTCCTAGTCTAATATAAATGTTGCTCAGGATAGAGCTTTGAAATGGATCCTGATTCTTTAAATTCTTTCCTGTCTGTTTCAGGAAATAGTGAGATCCTGTTGATAGTAAAGTACAATGTGTCTAAAGTTCACTTCTAAACACTCTGCTCTTTGCAATGAAAGTCATCTGCATTCTCTTTATAATTCAGAGCCGCAAGAGATCTGTCTAATCTTAGAGATCTGATCCAGTATCATTTAGGAAAAAAAAAATCTTGATAATAATTCTACCATTCAGATTAGTGAAAGCAGTAAAGCTTTACAGCTTCTGTCGTCTTAAAAAAGATATCATGAGACGGGGGAATAAGGACTTGGATTATGGTTTGGGAGATTTAGTTATTTGGGAAAATAAAATGATTAGTACTGTTATTGTTCAAGTTTGTAATCAACGAAAGCAAATGGCATCTGTTTGTTATCATTCTTTCTACAGAAGACAAAGGCTCAGGTTCCGATGGTGCTGACTGCTGGTCCCAAGTGGCTGCTGGATGTGACTTGGCAAGGAGTGGAAGACAACAAAAACAACTGCATTGTGTACAGCAAAGGTAACTGCAAGAGCCTTTTGCTCACGCTTTGGAGGTATTGAAACCTGAGCATTACAAAACAGCACCAAATGAGCTGGAAGGGGAGTACAAACTAAAATGGGATCCTCTCTCTTCCTTTTTCCCTTATGCATCTCCCTAACCTGTATTTTCAGCAAAGACTACCGGCTTGTTTCTTTCCTTTTTTTTTCCCTGTTCAGCATAAAACAAAAGGTGTTAGGCCTTTACTTCGCACCATGCTCATTCACCTCACCACGGATTTGAGTGTCTTGACTAGTACCTTCCTCGCCGTTACTTTTATTGATAGCAGGTTTGATGAGATCTCAGATTCCTCTCTGAGGCATTATCCATCAAAAAGTAAATTCCTTTTGAAATGTAGCAGTCCATGTCAGGGTGTCAAGGTACGTGCTCCGGGAGGCACTGAATTCCAGCCAGTCTCTTGAAATCACACAGAATGAGAGCAGAGCTGAAAAGGAAGCCATTGCAAAGACTGAGAATTCCTCCCCATGGTGATTTCTGAAGGGCAGGAGGCAAATGGGAGAGAGGAAGCGATGGCTTGCAGAGCTTTGCCTTTGATTTGCTCAGTGTGGCATCAGCCTAGACTGCGTCATACAGCTACGCCCAGGCTACAAAAGAACCGCCGCTCCCTGACACACGTCGTGGGACGGGCTCCCCCAGACTCAGGCCCCTCTGCGTGTGTGATGTGGCTTGCTGTACTTTCCTCCATATTCAAGTTCTGGGCCCAAGCTCTGTACTTTGAGAGTGAAATCCCTAATCTCGCTTCTTCGTAAATATTGCAAAACCTTGTGCTTCTCATGTTTAATTTCTTTTCGCTTTCTTTTTTAACCAAATAGACCTACTGAGATCAAAGATGTGTTTGCACATTGAACCTAGAAACCATGAAAGCATACAAGGGAGCAAGCAAATAAGCACCCCTATCAATATATTAACATATAAAACACTAATCATAACATCAAAGACTCTTAAAAACTTGCTAGAAACAATTACAACTTGTTCCTATAATCATTACAATTTGTACACTTATAAGAGGATTGCCTTTAAACTACCGTAAGCCTTTGAAAGTTGAAACACGGAAAAGAGAGAATTTGCAAGCTAAAAAAACAATCTGCACACCAGGATCTGATTATATTCCTTTTCCTTCTGTAATTGTTGGTCCCATACCCACTTATTTTCTAACCCCAAATACCTGTGGTATGCTGGTGGGAGCTTTTAGCTAGAAGGGAAGTAAGATTTTCCCAGGATATGTCACTATGTTCTATCAGAATGGAAAGCAATATTACAGTGAACCAGCTTGCCAGTGTCCACATTCAGAATGTAAACCACAGAAACGATGGCTTGGAGCGTAGGACCAATGACTGGGAATAAATTTTTGTTGTACAATGTCTTATCTCTATGATGGCAATATAACATGGAGGAACCAAGAGGGCAGTTGTTCTTCTACCATGATCCAAATTCATTACATGCTTAAATTAGGCATTCTTTTAGAAGAGAAGATTGTTATATTGTTATATAAGGGGAAAAGCTATAACAAAATTGTAATTCTGTGTTCAGCGGAGTACTTTAATTTGAACATATTTGTGTGTTTGCTTTATAGTTAGATATACCTGAATCCTCCTGGCAATAAACAATTGGGAGTAATTTGCAGAAGCTTATTAATTAACTCATAAAGCATGGCTTAAGCCCAACTGTGTGCTCAGTTTGTACATTGATAATAACAGCTACCCTTTATTAAGCACCCCCCAATCCTCTCCTTGGTATTCCCATACCAAATGCTATGCACTTTCCTCATTGCTCTCTTCACCTCATTTTATGGTCATTTTATATATTAGAAAAAGAAAAAGTTGTAAAAAGTTAGCTATTATTGCCTGCCTTTGCAATCTACTCAATATGAATTCCTAATATACAATAGTTTTTCACCTACAAAAGGTAACTTGATATTGTTCAGCTTATGAAACCAGTTTTGAGTATTACAATTCAAATAACAAGGACTGCAGTAACTATTGTATATGCATTACTTCATTTAATCATCATTTAATACCTCCTAGTAGGTAATTCGGAGAAGGCAATGGCAAGCCACTCCAGTACTCTTGCCTAGAAAATCCCATGGATGGAGGAGCCTGGTAGGCTGCAGTCCGTGGGGTCGCTAAGGGTCGGACACGACTGAGCGACTTCACTTTCACTTTTCACTTTCACACATTGGAGAAGGAAATGGCAACCCACTCCAGTGTTCTTGCCTGGAGAATCCCAGGGACGGGGGAGCCTGGTGGGGTCACACAGAGTCGGACACGACTGAAGTGACTTAGCAGCAGCAGTAGGTAATTAACATCCTACTCAATTTTACGAAAAGTGAACTTGAGACATGGCTAGATTAGGTAATTTGTCATGGTCATGTAGCTGTGCCTCAGTTTCACTTTTTCGAAAAAAATTTTGTGGTATCCTTGATTTACAATGTTGTATTAATTTCTGCCGTACAGCAAAGTGATACAGTTACACATATGTATTTCTTTAATATTCTACTAAGTGTTTAAAGTGGGGTGCAAACACATATCTGTCTAATTGAGGGTCTGAGTTACACATATTAGAATTAGTTCTCCCTGCTTTAAGGTTTCAGACAGCTAGATGAGACAGGTAGTGTGTTTCTCATTTTACACAACCTGACGATGTGAGTGCCTTAGAGCAGTAGTATGGTTGTCTCTGTTCATGGAGAGTAACAGAGAAACCAAATTTGAATCCAGGTTTTGATAATTCCAAATCCTATACTCTCTGAACTGTATGACTACCTTTCCCCTTGACACTACTCCATGCTGAGTAAATTCTTTTACACTGCTTAGGCATTTCAGAGTACTATAATACTCTGAAATCACAGAGTATTATAATATAGCACTTTCCAAAGTGCATTTCACATAACCCTAAGATTAAAGGAAAGGTCAAATATTGCTTATTTTGGCCTCTCTTGAAAACTCACAAGGCCTGCTGGTATTAATGCTCTGAGAAGTCCTGTAGTGAAATAAAACAAAAGTCTTTGTAACTCATTTGACTGTATGAAATACAAACTTTTCTTCTATGGACATCCTTAGGAACATTGGAATTAGTGCTCTGGGTGACACCACTTGGGAAAACTGCTGTAGACTCTACTCTGATCCCCTAGATGGGCTTCAGAGGCCTGATGCTAATTGCTAGTAATCAGATAGCCTTCGGAGGAAGGGGATAGTTCACTCAAATTTCTGTGAATACCTCAGTATTCTAGGATTATACTAGGGATTGCTCACATCGTGGAAAATAGGACCCCAGGAATCACTGCTACCAGGACTGCGTGGGCTCTGAAGCCTTCTGTCTTCACAGGCTGTGGGTATGATTCTTGTGGTTGTTCAGTCACTTAGTGATGTCCAATTCTTTGCAACCCCGTGAACTGTAGCCCGCCAGGCTCCTCTGTCCATGGAATTCTCCAGGCAAGAATACTGGAGTGGGTTGCCATTTTCTTCTCCAGAGGATCTTCCCAACCCAGGGATCAAACCCATGTCTCTTGCCTTGCAGGCAGATTCTTTACCCTTGTGACACCAGGGGAGCCCCTGTGTATGATAAGCCTTCTCTAAGCAAAAGAGTTTTGTAGTCGAAAGAAATTGATGATTTAGATTTAATAGGTACATATTGACTTGGACATCTATAGTGTGTGATACATTTTCATAACATGTATGTTATTTATCAGTTGGGGCTCTTTTGTTTTCAAATGATCGAAATCCAAATGAAATTGGTTTATGCAAAAAAAAAATGAAAGTGTAAGTGTGTGTGTGTGTGTGTGTGTGTGTGTGTTTGTTGAGGGTAGACGGATTCATCTGCTCATATAACTGAGAGTTAAGGGATATTCTAAACTTCAGGATCAGTTTAATTCAAATGTTCAGACTTTGTCCCCAGACTGTCTCTATCTTCAGCTTCATCTTTTTTTGTGTGTTTTATTCTCAGAAATGTTCTTGTCAAGTGGTGGGAAGCTCTAAACTTATATTCTACAAGCAGAGCAATGCCCGTGCAAATAGAGCTTTTCTGGATTTTGTTTGAGGTACATCACATTCAATCCTTGAACCAATTAATTACTGTGACTCTCCTTTGCAAACTACAATCCTCTGTAGTTTTGTAAATAAGCCAATGAGGCCCAGGAGACCCAGTGAGATACAAGAGAAGTAGTTCCCCAAATGAAATCTAAGTGCTACTCCATATAATAAAGAATGGTTGCTTGATAGGCTAATATCCATGCACCCACATGCACCACATTACTCTTCATGTCTAAAGAGCTCTCACTGAAGATCAACTCTCACTAATGTCAAAATTACATTGCCTTATTTTGTTTTCTAGCTAAGCACAACAATACTTATGAATTCCATGCCAAAGTTACTTTCATTGGATCTGGCTATCTGAAAGTATATTAGTACCTATTTATTAATACAAATAGAATGTAAGATGCATATATATTGTATTTTTTAAATGCCTTGACTTTGAAATTTTTGATAATATTTTCTTATGGCATGTAAGATAGACCACTTAATGTGGTCTTTTTGAAGTATTATTAAATGTGGGCTGGTGTTAACATTAAATATAATGATAAAATTTTCATTTCCAGGTGTCCATCTAATAATTACTATAGAATTATATTACTTAGTGCTATTTGACAGGCCGCCATCATCCTGTTTTATTCGAGTAAAAAAAAAAATAGTACTTGGCATTAATATTATAATCTGATGTACTTTTTTTCCTGCCTCAACTACCCCCTGTCATTCCAGAAAGTAATTAGCTCATCCAGACATTGATGGACCAGACTTGTTGGGTTGTCTGGTTTTTGCCATTATTCTCAGCAGACTCCAGATAATTCTAATTTACTTATCTCCAGTGGAAAAATACTAAAAAGCACCATGCTGAGGCTAAAGGGAGACTGCTGGAAGGAGAATGAGCAGAGGTCTGCCCCCTTGCTCCTAAAATCCGTGAATACCTGTCAAGCATTGGAAACCCCTTTTATTTTCTCTATACCTTCATGTTTTTTATAGTGTTTGCACAATATAGTGACTTTTCTCATTTATGAAAAGTAAATAGGTCACTTTGAGTTTCATGTTTTTGAGCATTCAAAATTAAGCCTTTAGCACCATAAAAGTTCTAAATGTGGGCTTGTTCATTGAGCTCCCTCCAAATGAGGAATAATTAAATTATTTGGGGTTTTTGGATTTTCATGCCATGTTGTTTTAGAGAGCCACATTCTTTGGGTATTCAGATGAAGAGCATAAACCTTGTCAATCAAAGGAGTGAAAAAGTATCAGCTAACCTTCACTCTCACCTTAACCATGGAAGATTTGTTTTTATACAAAAGCACAATATTGTTGGGAAAAAAACAACTATTGCTCAGATGGAACCTTGAACGAATCACTTTTCCTCTTTAAATCATATTTCCTCAGCTGTAAAAATGAAGTAGCAGTGGCCATCTCACAGGATTTTTGTGAAGACTGACCCTTTCACGTAACTGCATATGTTGTCATAAATATTACATTACAGATGATCTTATTCTCAGTCCTGTTTGCCCTTTTGGTTATATGTCAGCACAAATTTAGGGGAAATGAAGCCAGGCCTCCACACTGGCATCAAGCAAGTGTGCAAGGAAACATGGTCATCTGATTCCAGACGTATAGCCAAGAATTCCTTCAGTCCCACTTAGTCCCTATGAAACCACAGTATCTGTAGAGACCTGTATTACGGAATCAGAGGCCAGAAGCCTTTGCCTAAAGATAGATTTTTCCCCTTGGGCACATGATATTTCTAATGAAAGTCTTATTTAAAATGCTAGTGTAAAGATAATAATGATAATATTAAAGCAAGCAATAGCAGTTATCATTTATTAAGCACTTATTCTATGCCAGGCATGGTTTTAAAATTTTTGCATATGTTTTCTGATTTACCATTTAGAAAATCATGATGTAAGCAGAATTATTCCCACTTTACAGATGAGCAAACTTAAGTTTGGGGCTTCCCAGGTGGTGCTAGTGGTAAAGAACCCAGCTGCCAATGCAGGAGACGGAAGGGATGAGGGTTCGATCCCTGAGTTAGAAAGATCCCCTGGAGGAAGGCATGACAACCCACTCCAGTGTTCTTGCCTGGAGAATCCCTATGGACAGAGGACCCCGGCAGGCTATAGTCCATAGGGTCTCAAAAAGTTGGACACGACTAAAGCGGCTTAGCACACACACAAACACAAACTCAAGTTTAGGTAAGTTAAATAATTCAAGGCTTTGTTGGTTTTCTGTGAGCTGTGGTTTCTGGGAAGTGAGCAGCTCTCATTCCTGTAACTCGTAACCCAGTCATTCGTGTGCCTCCTTCATGAGGATCCAGTGCGGCTGTGGTGCTGTTTTCCCTCTGATAGGAACTCTAACTCAGTGTAAAGCCCCAAAGATCTGTTACTTATTTTTATTTTATATTGTACTATATTTTATTTACAGTGTTATGTTTGTTTCAGGTGTATAGCAAAGTGATGCAGTCATATATGTATATATATGAATTAACAAAAGCAGTTCCCGTCTTTTGATGGGGAGCTTGTGGTTTATAATATAAGTGGCATTATTTTGAGAGGGATAATTTAGGTATGGCATTGGGTTTTTTTTCTTTTTGCAGCTTGAGGCAGTTGTAAAATAACTTAATGTAGCTTTTTGCAACTGTGTATAGTATTTTTTTCATTTGGTGAAATTTTAACTGTTAATGTTTATGGCATTGTGCTTTGTACCATTTATTAAATAAAAATATAAAAGAAAAAAAATAATTCAAGGCTATATAGCTCATAAGTGATGGAATTTGGATTCAGCCTTGAGTATGTTGACCTTGAATCCCAACTAGCACAATTAGCAGAGTTTGGAAGATGCCATTTACTAAGCCAAGATTGTAGGGTATTGGTCTTCCTCACAAATTTACATACATATTAATCAGCAAAACTTTTACCCCCTCATTATGTGATTTGTTTTTCAGAAAAAGTTTTCCAGAACTAAAACAGCAGTGACAGCAGTACCTTCTGCTGATTTCTCTGTTGCTTTGAAGACCACAGGAATTTAAAGTCATGTAGAAAACTAATCTCCAAAATCTTTCTATGACCATCTTCAAAGTTCTGATTTTGCTTGTTTGCACAAATGTAACAATGCAGTTAATTCAGTTAAGTCCTGATTGGTTGAGTAGTATGTTCAAGGTACTGTGAAATAATGACAATAATTCTAATTCAACCTAACTTTGGTGAACAACTTTCTATACACTGACTAAATTGGTCAACCGTTTAAAACAAAGATCTGTCATTGTAAAGGACCCTTGCAAAGGTTTGGACTATTTTCCAGCTTAAAATAGAATATCTGTTGCATGTTCTTAGAATTTTGAAACAACAGCCTTGTCCAACTTGGCACCCAGTTTTCCTAACTAGCCTACAAGTTCATGTTTACCTTAAAGGACCTAAATTTATGTGAGTAAGAAAGCAATTTGAAAAGAAAAAATTGTGCTCATATTTAAGTGTTTATTTAACCATTTTGTAGTTCACAGAGAATATATAACTGTTGTCTAGTTTTACAGTATTCTTAAAAGAGGGTGGGTGCCTGAACCAAATATTTAGCAGCAAGAATTATAAAATCATAAGGCGATTAAGTTAGCTAGTCACAGAATTCCAATATTGCTTTTTAAATGACTTCAGGATATAGGAGGTACTAAGGTTATTATCTGTTATCAGGAATACAGTGGAATTGTACAACTGGATAATAACCAAACAAACTGACACAATGTAAAATTACATTATCAGTGTGTTAAAACAAAATTGCGCCCTAAAGGAGTCCACATGCCAGCTCAGAGCTGCAGTGTAATTATGCTTAACTCTGATAATTAAAATACAGCGGAGATCAACAGAATCATTTTCATTAAGAAAATTATTAATGATGGTGGTATAACAGTAATTGATTGCAGAGCACCACAGGATAACGCGATGCCGAAAACCCAACATGTTTCACGAACATCTGAGGCTTTCTCTGGTTATGTTCTCTAAGAACGAGAGATGTTTGGAGGAGTAAGCAATTTATTGTGCCTGTTCTAGGAATCAGTGATTGTAAAAATGGTTGCTTTAGAAAACCATCATTTTGATTCAAATTGTCATTTCTGAGGGGTTCTTAAGGTCAAGGCAAATGACCCCACCAGCGAATGTGTTATTTACAATGGAGCTGTCTGTTGCAAATTGCAGAATGACAGCAACTTCAGCAAATATCGGGCCTTCTGCCATTTCCATTTTTTACTGTGCATTTACTGTTTTTACAATTATGTTAGTGATTTACTGATGTTATTTCAGTCTGAGTCTGGTTGTACTGAATGTGTTTATGTCCTGAGTTGTTATTAATGTGTGCTATTTGATGTGAAAAAATACACTTGTTTTCATATCAACATCACTGTGAGTTTCCTTAATGAAATGTTGGTAAATAATCCTGCATGACAATACCATTAATTATTTCCATGGATTAGATGCATTCTCATATGGTGAGAAAAAAATATCCTAAACCATCCTGATCCATTCATGAATGAAGCTTCTGTCTCTTAGGGGTAAAAACCCAGGTAGGATGTTGGCAAATGATAAGAACTAAGAATATATCAGTTTCATAAGTATAAAAATGAAAAATGAAGAGTGGGGTCTTTTGAGAGGTGACTCACTATCATTCAAGGATGTTAGCTTGTCATTCAAAGTGATGCTAATCTTGAAAGCTACCCCCAAAAGTATCTTTGTCAGCTAAAATGAGGGACAACTCTTTAGGGAATGTTTTCAGAGTAAGATATTGTGAACAATTCTTTAAAACAGTGTATTACATACAAAAATTATTCTATTATAATTTCAACTAAAAAAGGAGAATATGAGGTTTTGTGCCTAGTATGATTATAATTATATTTAAAGATATATATGTACAGTGAAACACACAGAAAGAAATAGCTTGAAACTATAAAAGTATTTCTGTAAAGGTCATATGGTTTGGTAAAAGTTTTTTGTATTCCTATTTTATAGTTTTCTTCACTTTATTTTTCTTATATAATTCAAGAAAAATATTTGCAAATGAAAATCGCTTTTGGTTTTAACTACATTCCTGCTCTTCCTTTTATACAATTCAAACTAAAAGAACAAAAATCTTTGCCTTACCCATAAAATCCCTCATCCCTGGAAATTAAATTATTTTCTAGTGATACATATTTTTCTTCAGTGTCTCTGTAAATGTCCTGGCACTTTGTATTTCATAAGATAATTTTTCCAAATAAAATAAAAGTGACTGGGCACATGCTCTGCACGTGCTACAGCCCAGGTGTCATGAGGAGTACAGAGGAACAGGAAACACATTCCTGGGTTAAGGAGTTTATTGAAAGAGCTTAATCAATGGAGGTTGCATAGTACTGAGTTCTGTCTTACATGGTCAAGGCAAAGTTGATAGAGGATGGGAAATGTTGGTTAGATATTGAAAGTTGAATATATATTTGAGAAAATGGGAAGGCATTGGGGGAGGTTGAAATTCTGTGCCTAAAAGTTTACAGTTCATATGGTCATGAAAGTGTTAGTCTTTAGTCAGAGCAGAGAATTTACAAATAAGACCAGTGAGAGGCAAGCCTGCACATGTTTCTGAGGGTCCTGTTGTGTGTTGAGTGGTCAGTCTGAAGACCTCATCATGGAAATGGGAGGGAGCTACTGAAAGTTCTGAGGCACACGTGATCACACTGGCATTTTAGTAAGATTATTGATTATCGTGTCAAAGGTGAAGCTCAGATCCATCCATTAATAAGAAAAACAAGACTTTAGCTATCAAGAAAAGAATGTTGGTAGCTACATCCTTCTAGAAGATAATATAAAGTGTCTACTTTTCTCCACTCATTACCTGACTCCAACAGTTTTTCAACACCAAATAAACATCTGATGCTCTTACCTCTTCACCACCATTGTGCTGCCCAGCAGCCCCTGTCCTTACTTCCAGAGGACCTGGCTTGGATTCCATGAGTCCATCATTCTAATTACTTTCTCGTACCCGCTCTGGCCTTTACTGCCCTGAATACCCTCTTCCTAATCAGTCAACCTCTCCACCTTCCCCTCGCTTAATCCAAGGAGCAGATGTTAGGGGAAGTAGCTGGAGGAGCCTGGTAGGCTGCAGTCCATGGTGTCGCGAAGAGTCAGACACGACTGAACGACTTCACTTTCACTTTTCACTTTCATGCACTGGAGAAGGAAATGGCAACCCACTCCAGTGTTCTTGCCTGGAGAATCCCTGGGATGGGGGAGCCTGGTGGGCTGCCGTCTGTGGGGTCGCACAGATTCGGACACAACTGAAGTGACTTAGCAGCAGTAGCAGTAGCAGTATCTATAAAGTATGCCTGGTCCACAAAGAATGCTATATAAGGTGTGGTCAGAATGAAACAATGAAACCGTCACCTCCACTAACAACAAGGCTACAACAACAGAAACCAGTGCTGACCAGTTTACATGTGAACACCAGTGAATGTGAACCCTCAGAGTAAGTAGCCTGTCTACTCAGATCTTCCTTCCAGATTCATCTTCAGAGTGCCTGTGTTAGACTTCCATCTCCCCAAATATATTCCATCCCCTGATAAATAATGACCTTGCTCCTTGTTTCCCAGATAAATTGGAAAAGTGAAAAAAATATATATAATCCTGCAAGGAATAGCTTCCTTTTGCAGTGTCTGATTATAAGAATCAATATGGCCCCAGAGACCAAGTCTGACCCACCACCTGTTTTTGTACATAAAGTTTTATTGGAATACAGCTACCATGATTTGTTTGTATATTTTGTCTGTAGCTACTTTCACACCATAACATCAGAGTTGAGTAATTGTGGTAGAGGCCATTTAGCCTGCAAAACCTAAAGCGTTCACTGTTTGGCCCTTTATAGAAAAAGCGTGACAACACCCAAACTAAGCCCACAAGGTTACTGCTGCTGCTGCTGCTGCTAAGTCGCTTCAGTTGTGTCCGACTCTGTGTGACTCCATAAACGGCAGCCCACCAGGCTCCCCTGTCCCTGGGATTCTCCAGGCAAGAACACTGGAGTGGGTTGCCATTTCCTTCTCCAATGCGTGAAAGTGAAAAGTGAAGTCACTCAGTCGTGTCCGACTCTTAGCGTCCCCAGGGACTGCAGCTACCTTGGCCTAAAAGATCCTCCGTGGTCTGTCCTGGATACTTCTTTGGGTTTGTTTACTGCTACTCTCCAACTGTCCTGTTCCAGTGGCTCAGGCCCTTGCTTCTGTTTGAAAATACGAAGAATGCCTCTGTCTCAGGGCCTTGGCACTGTGCCCTGCTGTGCCCCCACGTTGGTCCCTCTCTTGCCTCATTCAAAACTCTCTCCAAATATTGCCTTCCCAGAGGGTTTGCCTAACTACCCTGTCTCTATTTCTCTCATTTTTCTCCACAATATTAGGCAGTTTAGGCTGCTATAACCAAATACCATAGGCTGGTAGCTTAACAAACTTCTCTCTCACAGTTCCGGAGGGTGGGAAGTTCAAGATCAAGGAGCAGGCAGATTGTGTGTCTGGCAAGGACCCATCTTCCTGGCTTAAAGATGGCCGCCTTCTCGTATCTGCATATGGTTGTGTGGCGGGGAGGCCGAGAGAGAGCGTGAGCTTCCTCCCTCATATCTCTCGTAAGGCATCAGCCCCATGAGGTCTCCACCTTAATGGTCTAATTACCTCCCAAAGGCTTCACCTCTTGTATTACCACATAGGGCTTCGACATTAAAGTTTAGAGTTGGGACACATCGGGTCCATAATATCTTTCTCATTGATCTTCATATTTGACATTTTAGAATTTATTTTTAAAATTTAGTGTCATCCTCCTATCCCTAGAATGTGAGTTCTTGAAGGACAGTAATTTTGTTTTTTTAGCCATCTGTGATACATCGTAGGGGCTCACTAAATCTTTATGAAGGAATTAATGGATAAATGAATGACTTACAGTTTTTAAAAACATGGAAATTAATATAAATTATGCATTTAATAATGTTCTCCCAATCAGATAATCTGACTATTGTACTTTCTGAGATGTGCTGAAACTTTATTCCTTAACTTCCTTAACTATTGAATTTTAACTGTCATATTTATAATGTACAGAGTCTTTCCCTGACTGTAACCTTTTCTCAACACCTTGCTGTTTTTAGTATGGATATTCTTTCCTTTATCTCTGAAAATAGGAGGTAGAGGATGATTAGGAAATTGTATGTCCTGTGCATTCTTTCTTACTTTTTCCACCTATATCTGTCCCTGTATTTAGTGTTGAAGCTTTCCTCAAGAGGCTAGAGATCCATGAATATCTACTTTATCATTTAAGAATGGGGCACTAGGGGCTGAATGCAAGAGCAACCTGAGAAGGCAGAGCTTGTCAACTGGTAGCTTTTTTTGTGGGGTCATAGGATGGCAACCTAGCCATGATAATGATGTCTCCTAATGCGGTTTATGTAATTTTTTATCTTAGCATGATTAGCTTCTCTAGAGAATGCCAGTCTCAGAGAACACAGGTCTCATCTCTGAGATAGATGAACCTCATAGCCAGCAATCTGAGGACGTTGTGGGCAGACTGGACCAGGTGGTGTTTTGGGAAAGTCCTATCTCATTTTTGAGAATGTAGATGTTCCCTTAATCCTCTAACTCTGGTGACACTGTAGTATAACCCTTGGCTGAGTATATTTCTCTGTATCTAAAACCTCTATTCCAGTGCTTCATAGACTAAGCCTCCATTTCCTAACAGAGTAGGAGAGGAATGTCACTCAGCTCTGCAGGGAACCGCTGAGCAAGTGTAACTAACAGTTTTTTTACTTGGAAAGCCAGTCCTGTACATTTTAGCTCCATTGCTCACCCTATCTTTCAAGGTGCCAGGTGTCTTTACTTTCTGATCTTTTCCAGGATTCTGCAGAATCAATCCGCTTGCTGCGTGTTGGCCAGCTGCTCTTCAAATACTTGGTTTTCAGCTTTCTGTGCTCTGGTGCGTCATCTATCACTCCATCAATTCGCTAGCTTCCAAGATGTTGTTGACTTCTGTTGCCTGCTCTGCCCCATCTCTTTGCCCTTTTCATCTTTTTTCTTCTCCCCTGTCATGTTAGTGAAAGGGAGAAGTAAATGCATGCAATCAATTCATCATACTTAACGGGAAGCCCTCTCTGCTTCCTTTCTTAGGTAAGCTTCTGCAAAGTTTTGTTTTTTTTTTTTTTTGCATGCATTCTTTTAACTCTCTAAATTCCAACATCTTCTGTCTTATTCAGTTTCTGCCTTCATGATTCCATTGAAGTGACTTTGTCAGAGGTCTCCTGTGGTTTACTTGTTGTCAGCTTTTCACTCCACGAGGCTTGATCTGATTTATCCCTTTCTACACACGGGGCCAGGTTTCTCCATCACTGCCCAGCCACTAAATATTGTCATTCTTAGTTTTCTTTCTTCTCATTTCTTTGTTTCCTGAAGCTTATCTCATCTAAATTTTTTAAATACCCTACTCCTTATAGTTTCATTTCTCACTTATCCTTCACAGCTATGCTGTGCAGTAGTCCCCTATATACAAATGAATTTCATTCCAAGAGTGCATTTGTAAGACCAACAAAGTTAGCCTAGATACCCAACTAACACAATCAACTATTTAGTGCTATACTGTAATAGGTGTATAATACTTTTTATACAAACAATATGTACATAAAGATCAAACACCAAAAATGAAGAAAACATTTTTAATGTTACAGCCCAGTGCCTGGAAAAGTACAGTAGTACAGTACAACAGCTGACATACAGGGGCTGACACGCACATTCACATCTTTGAAAGTTCACAACTTGAAGGTTCATATGTAAGGGGCTTGCTGTACTCCAAGTATTCTCAGTTATTTAAAATTCCTTCGCTATTCCTTACTTGCACATATCTGCCTTTATATATCATATTTCCCTTGCATAATAACCTTCCCAACATCTTTGTCTTGGAAAGAGATAGCATTCAAGACTTAGCAGGTATCAGTGCTTCTGAAAAGCCTTCCATGCCCTTCCCAGAGAGAGAGCTCCACCCCAGCGTGTGTACTGTCCCAGGTTGGCTGTGAACACCTCAGGTGCAATGATGTCACTTCTCACTTCTACTCCACAGATAATTCATAGAATATACTCACTGAATTTTGAATTGCTTTCAATGGGTATTAAGATGCATCCTTCAACACAGTAAACTCTTGTAGGACTTGCTTTATTTTCAGAAATTACTAGTGTGAAAAATTATTTGAAAACCAGTACTCAAAATGCTTTTCTCTCAATATCTATAAAAGTACTCCATGTCTTAGCAAGATTTTTTTAATGCTAGGAAATCTAATATAGGGGTATTTCTTTGGGATGTCCTGTGTAAACAAAGCGTACATTGTGCTACATCAGTTAGAATGAAGGTGTATAAAAGAATTTGGAAAAATTAGAATCTATATACATGCAAAAGATGATGTCAAACCTTAGGATTTTATCTGATGTCTTTGCGTAGCAGCCATGCCAATTCCTTGGCTCAGTTATTGCACAGTTCTTTCCAGGGTGACTGAACACATACACACCCCACTCAACAAGCAGTAACTGTGTCTGCTGTTCCCACCTATCACTGGGGGAAAGTCAGCCAGGCCTCAAATCTTTGCTCTGAGACCTAAAATTGGAGACTTTTCGTTTCCCTTGGTGTATAAGTCAACCCCATCTTTGAAGGCTATTTTTAAACTAAAAGGTCACCCAATATGCCATGACATACAGTAGTACTTCAGAGAAGATATATTCTCATTAGTCTTTCTTATATCTGTGAAGACTGTCAGATGGCAGTGGGGTCAACCAAGATAGTATATCGTGGTGTTGCAAGCAAGAATATCCCAACCAAGAGAATGGATCCGAAATGCACACATTTAAGTATGAGCAGATAAGATTTTTCTTTCTATTTATATAGTTTTATCTACCACCCATTGAAATTCAATAAGAATAAATTACTTTAAGCCCGTTTTTCCTTTAGAAATCTAATATTTATCATCACTGTCTGGTCTCCCTTGTCAGTAAAGATTTTCAAGAATGATGGCTCTCCAGTTCAGTACCCTTTACTGTGTGCATTCTTTCAAGAACTGGTTAAGTCTCAGAGGCTTATTAGGAAAACTTAAGATTTTCAGGATACTTTTCAAATATTTCTAGTAAGGATTTTAATGTTTCATAATTTATTTGATGAAATAAATAATATAAGATATTCCTGCTCTCCGGGCCCCCAAAAGATACAAAATTTATCCATTAACTAGTAAGTAATAATCTGGAGTCTCTCAATATCAAAACTACTTTTGTAATGCATATAAAATCTTAAACGTCTTAAGTATAATCTCAGCTATCTTTCTGTACTCTGAGTATAGGTTTCTAGATTAAAGTGAGTGTAGGAAGCAAAAAAAATAAAAAACAGGCCTATGGAGGACATTTCAGTCAAACAGTAGTTTAGAGATCTTGCTTCATAGTTCTGCATTTTGAGTAGAGATAGAGATAAGAAGGATAGCTTTCTAAGTAAAAAGAAAATGTGTATGAGAAAATGGACAAGTTACTTTTCATCTTATCCTTGGCTTTACATACACCATTGTAGTTAGCTATCTCAAAGGAAATTAATATGATCATTTTTACACACATATGAAAATAAAGGTAGATTATAAAATGCATGCCACTTGGGGATTCTTCAGTTCATTGAAATATTAGTCAAGTACCCACTATATTCCAGCTAGAGAATCTGTTAATTTTTTGCTTTATGTTCAAGTTGTGTTTTACCTTGGTATGACACTGTGGTATCATTTCCCATATCTAAGTTTTCCCTTTTTTAAAAGTTTGGCTAATGTCATGCTTATTAAAAGTGGTTTGCCAACCAGCAGTATGGCATGGACCTGTTAGAAACACTAAACCCCAGGTCCCATTCAGACCTACTGAATCCAAATCTCCCCTGCTGGCTCAGACAATAAAGAATCCACCTGCAATTCAGGAGACCCAGGTTCAGTCCCCAGGTCAGGAAGATCCCCTGGAGAAGGGACTGACAACCCACTCCAGTATTCTTGCATGGAAAATCCCTTGGACAGGGGAGCCTGGTGGGCTTACCATGTATGGGGTCAGACACGACTTAACAACTAGATCACTAAACCATCACCAGTGATCTGTGTGCACATTTAAGTTTGGAAAGCCAAGATTGGAGAAGGCAATGGCAAGCCACTCCAGTACTATTGCCTAGAAAATCCCATGGATGGAGGAGCCTGGTAGGCTGTAGTCCGTGGGGTTGCTAAGGGTCGGATACGACTGAGCAACTTCACTTTCACTTTTCACTTTCACACATTGGAGAAGGAAATGGCAACCCACTCCAGTGTTCTTGCCTGGAGAATCCCAGGGACGGGGGAGCCTGGTGGGCTTCCGTCTATGGGGTCACACAGAGTCGGACACGACTGAAGTGATTTAGCAGCAGCAGCAGCAGTGATTACTGGTGTGTCTTTAACAGAAGAGTACCAGTAGGGATGGAAACAGTTAACCTTGCAATATAGTAGCATAATAGCTTTCAGAGACTTGTGAATTCATTTGCAAGTAACAAACACCATTGTAGAGCATGAGAATATCATAAAGGGAAAATAAGAACGTTGAAAAGTTCTTCCTGTTTTGTCTTTAAATATACAACAGCTTGAGTGCTATCTTTCTTGGCACTCCCCCTCATTCCCACAAATGGGATTATAGCAAAGAAAAGAAAATGCTGCTGTACTCTTATTTAATGGGAACATTTATTGCTGTTTTTCTTCTTCTCTCCAACACCTCTTAATTTATATTAGGCATTAAATTGTAATGCTGTTTCTTTCCATGGTGAAAGTGTCCCCATGTGTATGCCTTTAAATCAATTCATTGCAAAACAAAATCCTAAATAAGTACTTAGGGGAAACACAGGCCCCCTGACCCCTGGAACTCTCTGGAGGCTCTCCTCTGTCATCCTTCCTGCACAGCAAAAGGGAAAAAAAAGAGAAGGAAAAAAACAAATTTGCTGAGCCACACATTTCAAGTTGTCGACAACCCCATCCACGAGAAAACAGAAGAAAATATATATGCTCTCTGTCCTGTCAAAAGGCTTTCGCCTTATCTTGAGAGACTGTCAGGGCAGGAGCATCAGTGAATGGACAGGAGTCTATTAAATTAATAAGCTGCTGGATGGTGTCTGGGGAGTTATGATGCTCCATAAATCCAGTTTGATCATGGTGGACAAGGTTTAAATCTGCAGACTTCTAATACACATCCAGTTCTTGGATTGGATTTGAAGTTTTGTGCCGGAGACACAGAGATAGTCCTGCAGCATGTGAATTAAGATTTATCTTCCCCCCGCCCCCATCCTTCTTTTTTTTTCCCTTATACTACTTACAGAAATGAAAGCACCTTAGGGATCCTAGCAAATGTTACGGCTGGAAATGAAAGAACTGTTGTCAAGGTGAAACCGTGACCTAGAAGCCTAAAATCAAACCTTGGTCATTCTATTCGAGCAGCCCCATCAGAACCGAGTGTGAAAGGTCTATGTGGAAGGCAAGATGCCTGAACTTATCTATAACCTATTTGATAGTGATGCCTGTCAAATTCTACTCGTCTGTATTTATGACAGAAAGAAAACTAATGGTGTCATATCTGCCCTATACTAATAAAAGAAATCAGGAAATATTTTCTTCACCCCATTAAATAAAGTCCTCCAATATAGCCTTTACAGTAATATAGGTTTATTTGAGTTTTTGGCTTCCAAGCATTTTAAGCTGAAGAATTCTCTTATTAGTCAAACAGTTTCCCAAATAAGCTATTAACTTTACGTTGAAAACACCTCATTTACATAGTGCTGATAAATAAAATCCCTGGAATAAAAAATAAAATTTCTTCAAAATCATAAAATTGTCCCTGTTGAGGAGGTTTATTACACTGTTTATGATTTTCAAACCACTGGGAAATTCTTAATTACATGTTTGTCTCATCAACTTACAATTATTGTATAAATTTAGACATTTTTTCATACCTTGGAACAGATTTATGTTAGAAAAATCCAGAATGGCAGACAATACTTTGTTATAACCAATGTAACATGTCCATTTCAACATATATAAGTCAGCATTAGAATACTTTCTCATAGGAGCTTCAAATTAACACAACTCTACTATAACATCATGCTAAATAAATCATTACAGAGTCAGAGAGTGTCTTCAAGAGAGTGGAGTCCATCTCCACTCAGCACTCACTGTGTTCAAAGCCCAGTCCTGAGTATCGAATCATTAAATACTGACAAATAAACCATGAAAGCGACTGGATTATCCTGTTTTTTAATGGTCCCCAATGCTTTTCTGGTCGCTCAGACAGTAAAGAATCCTCATACAAGGCAGGAGGCCCGGGCTTGAGCCCTAGGTGAGGAAGATCCCCTGGAGAAGGGAATGGCTACCCACTCCAGTATTCTTGCCTAGAGAATCTCATCGACAGAGGAGCCTGGACATGACTGAGCAACTTTCACTTTTATTCACTTAGAGCTTAAATAACTTGCCCACATCACAAAGCTAACAAGTGACACAGCTTAAGTTGGGATCACTCCTGCCTTTCATTCATGTATTCATTTGGCAAGTTTTTATTGAGACCCTACTGTGCCTGGCAATTTTCTAGGCGCTGGAGGAAAGAAAGCACTTAATATTCCCTGCACGGGTGAGCTGGGATATTTCTGTTAAGGAGTGAAAAGTCACCACTTAACTGACTCAGAGGTCTGGGATTTTCACACCCACACATCCTCACACACCCCTTCCTCCATTACCTAGAACCAACCTAGAGGAGAAACATGAGAGTGCACAGCGGAATCCGTTTTGGTTCCTGAAAGTGTTTGCTCTGTGCTTCCCTTATTGGCCTCCGAAAATTACTTTTTCCATGAAAAACTTGTGGAATTTTTTTCCTTCTTACTGACTAGTACACTTCTGATCATTAACATCCTGTTCTGTAACACCAATATACTGCCCTTTAATAATCGGAGATTAAATAGATACTTTAATAATTACCTCATCCAGTGCAGTTGTAAATATATCTCCTTTGTGTCACTCTCTCCTCCCACCACAAGAGTATTATGTCCCTAGCCAGGAAATGCTCAAGAAAACAGATGAGCCCCACACTGTGCCCTGCAGGTCAGAAAATTCTGGCTTTGTGGGATAGATAGGAGGGGTAAGTCTGCAAGGCCACAACTCTTAATGGGAACTCCCTGCTTCTGGTTTTTCAAGTACAATCCTAGAGACTGTGTCAACAGAAGAATCTCAGCTGTTCTCAAAAGCAGGAAGGAGACCATAATGATGTTTGCTTCCATTGAGATGCTAACAGGACTTGAGATGAGAATATTGAAAAGTTTTTGAAGATTTTAATCTAGTAAACAGTCCGTAAATCACATCTCCCTTAACATATACTTGTACTTTGATTCCAGCTCTAAGTCCTAGGAACAGAGAGTTTGGGATCAGTACCTGACTAATAGGAAGCACTCTAGAAAATATTTGTTGAATGAATAAATGAATATTTGGATTCACTTTTCTCCCTTTCTTTTTGCCCTGCTTTCTTTGTCTAAAGTAGAAAAAAAATAGATTGGGAAGCAATAAAAAAGATAACAATTTATATTTAAAGGGTGAGATTAGCAGATCCTTTTTTCCTGTGAATACTTTTCTCTCCTTATGAGATTTTGTATTATACAGTATCATCTTTGTTTTGCATCCTACTAAGGTGTAGTCATGTCATGGTGTATAGTCATGTCAAACACACAGAACTACATGGGAAGCACACCTGTTTCCACATCTAGCCTTATGCACAGAGATGAAACATTTGAAGTTAAGAGGCAAAAAAGAGAAACTTTGAGATTTTGTATTATACAGTAGCATCTTTGTTTTGCATCCTACTAAGGTGTAGTCATGTCAAACACACAGAACTACATGGGAAGCACACCTGTTTCCACATCTAGCCTTATGCACAGAGATGAAACATTTGAAGTTAAGAGGCAAAAAAGAGAAACTAAAATTTGTGGAGCACTTACTTGAAAGCAAACATTACATACATAGTGTAGCTACAACACAAGGGTTGCTATAAATATGACAGGTGAAGCAACTAAGAGTATGTTTTGGTCAAAGTTGTATAGCTATTGACAGATAGAGTCAGAATTTGGACCTTAGGTTTGTCCACAGAGCAATATTGCCTGCAAATAAAATGATGTGCATTCCTATCCATGTATTTATTTTAAAATCATGTTAAAATGTGACATGCCTACTGAATTAATGAAACAGTTCAGCCCACACTGGCTTGAATGGAAACAAAAAAATATTTGTTTTGAGAAACACTGAAAGAGCAGGATATAAATTACTGTATAAATATAAATATAAATAAAACATTTTCAGAAGAAAAATCTAGTTCAGTTATCTGTTTTTTAAGTTATTTTTGGTTTATAATGAAATGTGCAAATTTTGTGTGTACAATCAAAATATACCCATCACCCTAGAAGGTCTCCCATATTACAAAAGACAGCTACCATTGATTACTCCTAGCAGGTTAGTTTTACCTGTTCTGAAATTTAATATGAATGGAGTTATTCACATGAATCATATACTTTATGGCTTCCATGCTCAATGTAATGTTTTAAAGACTCATTCATGTCATATTGTGTATCAGTAGTTTGTTCTTTTTATTATTGAATATTATTCCATTGCACAATAGCTACTAGAGGTTTTCAGACTCTCTTAATGAAAGTGGTTTTCTCCTTTTGAGGATCCATTGCTACAGAGGTGAAGAGAACAACCCAAATATCCATCAGAAGGAAATGGTTCAACAAATGGTGTCAATGGAATCATACACATCCACAGCATTGGATTCCTCCAAAGAAGAAAACAGTTGTTATTGACAGAGTCTGCACACCTCTAGTAGCTATGGCCTCAAATCAAGGGACATTGAAACTAAAAGAGATCAGTCAGAAAAAGAATGACAAGAGTCAGTGACCTTAAGGTTTTATTGACCCCAGTCAGTCTTTAGGAGTCAAAACGAATGACTTCACTAGATCTTCCTATACTCTCAGTTATATCAGTCATCTTCTTGACTGCCTAACCAAAGTGATTCAAAGAGGAATGATGTTTAAAGATTTTCCAATGGCTTTGGTGTCTGAATATACATGGGCTTCTTCACTTTTCGGGTCTTTATTTCTCTTTGTCTTACTAATTGCCTTTCACAAAGCAACAGAGCTATCTTAAAAGCACTTTGAAATCCCTGGATGAAAACAGCCAAAGCCATAGAAAATATCAGTATTATTATATCAGTTAATAGGCAATTGAAGCTATGAAAGGAATAACCAGAAAGACAAATGAATGGCCAAGAGGTAAAACAATTACTTAAAGGAAAATAATGGCTAATAGTAACCAAGGTTCTGAGAACAGGAATAAAGCGTATATCAGGAGGAGATGGATCTTAAAGGAAAGTGGTACCTTCAACTTAATTAAAGGACTGTGAAAATGGACACTACCAGACAATATCAGATAGCTTTGCTGCTTTTTATGTGAATTAGCCAAAGCATTAAGAATAATCATGGAACATGCCTTGGTCTGTGTTTTTTTTTTTTTTTTAAGAATATGCACCATTGCTGGAGAAATACATTTTTGAGAAACTTCTCTGAATATAAACTCCTCAGATTTTTTTTTAAGAAAAAATAAAAAATCCTGAGAAACAAGAAATCATGCAGTTAACAGCAATTGGCCAGTGTGCCCTAACCTTCAACTCTGAAAGTATGATGAACTAATGTGGTTGATCTGTTAGTTGAAACAAATGTTCAAAAATGTTGGAACGGAAGCGTATGAGACATGAGGGAGTGAATTGGTTCTCTGGCCAGCCAAAAAGTCCACTGATATTAAAGGATGGGCAATTCATTTAAAAACACAAGAATAAATAAGTGATTTTACTATAAAAGTAAAAGAGATGGCATAAGACAAACACTACTAGCTATTTATAACAGTTTCTTTTTTATTCTTACAAAGGGTTATATAGAAATGTTTTTGAAGGTAAATTACAGATTTTCTTTAAAACTCTAAAGGATAAAATAACTTAGATACGAAATTTGGATTCAGACCTTTACAGAAATACATACCAGTACAATTATGTTTTTCACTCAGATAAATGATTTAAATATTTTGAGGATAAGAATGATAACTTTTTCAATTGTTTACAGAGTTAAAGTATAATATAGGAATTTACCAAACCACTCTGTTCTTTAAAGAAAAAACAGGTTAAGGATAGATAAAAGTTTCTTATATACTAAGATATTTTTTCTTAAAATTTTTCATGAGATAAGAGTTAAATAACTGCTAGCATATTCAGAAACATAGCTTCCTTGGAATGGAAAAAATGTCTTTTGTTTTATCCTGATACTAACAGAGTTTGGAAAAGAAAGATAAACTCTTTCCTGAACTCTTTAGGTTGCTTTTCATATTAACTTTTCTTATGAATAATCAGCTAATCTTTGAAAACTTCCTTGTATTAAAAAACTCTGGAAACTCTTAATCAAATATCTTGGCTAATTAAACTCAGAAGTCATTTTGGGATTAGAGTGCTGAGGCTCCATTCTTTATGGTACGTTTTTTATGTGTTGTTTCTCATTTGTCGGATCCCTAGTAATATCCAGCTTTGTCTCTAGTATGTCCATAGGGAAAAACCTTTCTGGAATCCCAGCCAAAATCCACTACAGCTGCATTTCCATTTTAAGTACTAGAACTTACAACCTTGTAATGAACCTCCAGAATAGGCAACACTTCCTCTTTCTGTACTTAAAAAAAAAAAAAAAAAACAACTGCAGGCCACAGTTTATAATAGTGATGGAGAAGAATGAACCCCCATCCCCACCAATAAATTAAAGCAAGATACTAAGGGCAAAATTAAGTATCATGCATGTGTTAGACGTGATTTTAACAACAGTGTACGTCTAAGCATACATATACATACACGTATATGTATAAATATGCCTGCATGTGTATATGCATATGTGCAGACAAACATGCCCTCCTTCAGTAGCCACAGCTAAATTTGTTAATTGTGAAAAGAACTTCTGGTATCACCATGCCCCCTAGCTCCACGCTAAAGTACTGTTCTAGTTTTGAATAATCAAATGCTTATTGTGTGTCTTCTTAAAGCTTTAGGATCTCTTAATAAACACTTAATAACACTATATAGCACTTCAGTGCATCATACTGTGGTCATAAAATAAATGATAATTACACAGAACATAAAACAGTACCTTAAAACAGCCAGTCCCTCTTCCTCTTTAGCTATACCAGCAAGTGGGCTGGATACTGTAAACAAAAGACTTTGGAGGGAAGAGGGCATTTTGCTTTGAATTGTCAGAATTTAAAAGCAGAGAAATGCCTCAAATGTCAAAAAACATGAAGTTGGCTGTATAGTAATATCTATACTCCTGGTGAAAAAAAGTTTTGTTCTAAATTTTGTAAACCTGTGGGAGTTGCTTCATAAACAAGTTTTGAAAACCCAATTAGGTGAACAAATTAAAAGGAGGATCGCCTCGTGGCAACCCGGATTATAAATAAAAATTGTGGAAGAGGACAAGAAACAAAAATAGAAGAGCATAGTTTATAGTTAACAGTTTTGAGGTTTGCAGGGATGTGCAATCATTTTCATAGTTTTGTTCTATGAAGAGACTAATTCTGAAGAGACCGACACATTCATTGGGCTTTTAAAATTTCTCTGAATATATGTCCACATGAAGTGCTTACCCTAGGGACTCATGTCTTTCTCATATGTATTCAGGGGAATATAATGTTCTTAGTAGAGGAAGAATTCTGTAAAATTCACCTGCCCGAAATAAAGGAATTATATTTTCAATTGTTTCACCACAGACCTCTGGAAGACTTTTAGCTTTGAGTGGTCTGTTGGCACTGCGGTTTCAATAGAGGCTCCAGGGAAGTGCCAAGACCAGATTCACTTTTCCCCTTTTTTCTCTTTTAATCCTGTGGGGCTCTGTGAAATTTTTTTTTTTTTTCATAGCTGGACTAAAGTTGTGTCAATGGGAGACTTGCACCATAAAGACTGAAATGTTAAAGAAAGCTAGAAGGAACAGCTTTGAGGCAAGGTTTCAAGCTTTGTCATCACGCTTGAAGAATTTTCTGTTTAATGTAATGTAATGCGGTATTCAATGGGGACACGTTTAATTGAGTTTTACACAACCCAGTTGGGAGTAGAGCTGCAAGGTAGGTGATGTCTAGGTTTTTAATCTTCCACTCCGGAGAGGCTTGTTGACGGAGAGGTTCTTTCTCTTTGCAAGAAAAAAAAAGGAAGCATGAGAAATGATACATCCGTGGATAAAACCAATTGGCAACCCCCAAAGGAATGAGGGCGATAAGGCGAATCCAGCACTTGTAAGAAATAAAAGAATCCAACTGTTCATTTAAATGAGAAACAACACCCGCACGATGGAGGAGGCAGGGAGGCTGGGTGCACGAATGGGAAGGAACCCAGACTGACAAATAGAAGCAGTGACACAGGAGAAAGGAATTCTAGCAAACAATCAGCAGCTTGTTAGGGGGATTATCAAGGAGATACTTGCTGATGTATATTTTTAAGGAAAATAAGAGGGAGAATGGGGCATTTTTACCTTGGGAACGATGAATAAGTGACAGAAATGAGTGCAGAGGGAGCTGTTATTACAGAAACAGCACTTAAAATAAATCATCATTTCTTCCTAAAGTCCTAACCTAACCCTTGCATCAACGTGGGTAAAAATAGCACCAGACCCTGTCAAAAAAGACAAAATAATACCTTATATATCAGCTCCGAGGTATTAAACTTTCTTAGCTCAGACAGCCCCTTTTTCTCCTTCTTTAGCAGCTAAGCAGGCAAAAGCACAAAGCAGCTGCAGCATTCACATATTGCATTTCTGTTTTGTCTCCATGACGCTAGGCCTAGTATGTAGCTACACAGTTGGCCTGGGCAGAACCTTCTCAAAAAAAATTTGCTTTAAATATTTATCACCAATTTTCTGGTCCCCAGCCGAGGAGGACTACTAGATAAAGGATTATCTGCTAATATAACGAATGCATCCACTTAAAAGGAAATGTTAGTACTCTATCACTAATTTTTTTTTCTGCTGAATCTTTTCGGACAATCCATTTTGATGCTGGCCCTAATGGTGGTGGCTGGTGTCTGCCTGTGAGCCCCATCCCAGTAGAAAAGAGCGTGCTATGATAACATAGATTCCTTTGAATTCCTGCACTCCACCTGCAGTGAGAGACAACACTCTTAAGAATGTTCTGCTATCTTTCATCAGTGTTTGTGGCATGCAGATAACTAATGCATTGTTGCCTGTCAGGATCCTTGCTAATTTAGAGAGGCTGACATGGTGCCTGGTATTCCTCTCTTTGGAATATTATGCCATGAGAAACCCTGCCTTTTCATCTTTTAAAATTAATTTGCTTTATTCAGCACATATTTCTGGCACTAGGCACTGGGCATAATGTGAAGAATCATTTCAGTACTGTTCTTGTCCTCATGGAGTTGACAATCTAGTGGGGAAAAATACAAGAATCAGGCAATAAATATAATGTTTAAAGGTGATTGGGATATTGATCATAAAAATATGAAAGCAATTTTTTATTCATTGATTTGATCTAAGTGACCACTCAAATTATTCTCTATGAATCACTTTGCTTGTTACACATACTCATTCAGCAGATATTTCTTATACACCTACTTTGTGTCATGCTTCCTTCTAGGTGCTAGATATAGAAAAGTGACCTAATTATGAACATTTCTGTTCTCATATGGCTTACAGTCCAGCATGCTCTCGTTTAATTTTTATTGTAACATTATAAAATGACCATTATTATGAAGATTTCACCTAACAATGATAAAGCATCTTGAACGTCAAAGAGCACTTTTGCTTTCATTATCTAATCCAATGTGGGCATCAGTCAAATGAGAAAGATACTAATTTATTTGACACAAGATAAATCTGGGGCACAGAAGGTGAAAGTAATTTTGCCAAGTTTCACAAAAAATTAAAATTGAATGTTTGGCTTTAATATAAGCCTCCTCATTTTTTTTTTTCCTTTTCTTTCCCTTGTTTTTATTGAGTTATAGTTGATGCGCAGTATTATGGTACAAGATAGTGAGTCACAATTTTCAAATATGACATTCCATTTATAGTTACTATGAAATGTTGACTGTGTTCCCTGTGCTGCCTTGTATATCCTTGTGGTTTATTTTATGTATAGTAGTTTGTACCTCTTAGTACCCTACCCCATCCCTCTTCCCACTGGCAACCACTGGTTTGTTCTCTATATATGCCTCCTAATTTAATCCAATATAATTTTTACTTTACAATGGACTTTGTTACTGTGATTTTTTTTTTCATTTTTTGTTTCAAAAGTCTAGAACTGTGTTTTGTATTTTTGGAAGATGGAGGTAGCTATCAGAATTTGGAGGTCAGTTTGTCAAAATAAATGCACTGTCTTGAAATGACTGCTAATCCACCTGGGAGGGGATTCGCCTTGAAAATTGATTCAGGACTTAGTGCTGTTAATAGACAGCACAGAAGCTGAGGACCATGGTTCTAGAAACTACATGATCCTAATCTAAGAACGCCAGTTCTCAGTGATTTGAGTCTGCAGAACACAAAGTGCTATTATTAGGATAATATAAGGCAAAAATCTACATAATAAAAAGAATTATTTAAATAAACTTGGTTATTACATTGATATAAAAATGATAATGCAGTTGTATTTAACTTTAAAACACCAACATTATAGTTTTATTGTTTGTCACCTCTTACTAAGATAGGCCTTAGTTTTGATTAATTCATAATTTTAGATATGAAGCAGTGACATATTTGCAGTCTCCAGGGATAGTTTAAAGATTCGTCTATTTTTGTGAAGAATCAAGATTAAACTGTAAATGAGACAATTCACTAAAAGAAAGGTCTACAGAACACTCATTTTGGGGTTTATTTTTAGGACAGTGTTTAAGTACATGAACTGCCTGAAATCTAAACAGCCTAGGTTCAAATCCTGACTCATTTTAGCTGTGAAGACTAAGGCAAGTTGCATAAATTCCCTGATTTCATTTTCTCAATATAAAATAGTGAGGGGGAAACCCTACCTTATGAGGTAATTTTGAGAATTAAAAGACTGTTTGCTTAGTCACTTCAGTCGTGTCTGACTGTGACTCTATGAACTGTAGCCCACCAGGCTCCTCGGTCCGTGTGGCTTCTCCAGGCAAGAATACTGGAGTGGGTTGCCATGCCCTCCTCTAGGGAACTAAATATATCTAAACGAAGGACTCGGAACCATGCTGGGCATGTGATAAATGCTACATTATTATGAATAAATACTGTCTTAAATACATTTCTGCATTTATATGACATTTGAGGCCTAAATCATACATAACAAATCAATAATTTGAAGTTAAAGAAATGTTGATATGAATTTTATTGATAATTATTAGCATTTGGAGTTGGAATGATTTGAATCATCAATATTTGCATCAGTAGGCAATATTTAGGCTCAACAACCAATCCCTGGAACACATCTGAGTTTGGGGTATGGGGTGGTAACTCTGATAGAAGCTCTGATTAAGAACATTATCATTTCACATAATTGCCCATTTGCTCTATTGTTTCCTATTCTTTTTTTAGAAAGAGAAGTTAATGAAGCACTTGAGTTTCTTGATATAATCAAGAAAGTTCTTGGAGAGCTAAACAGCAATTCAGTGCCTGGAGTCAAGGAAGGATAGCTAAAAGTCTTGATGGTTTTTGTCCAATCTTAGCACACCCACTCCAAGCTTCCCATTGCAGTGAGATTGTACGAGTTTACCCCCAAAAGCACCACATGCAGGATTCTGATAGATATTCAACTCTTCCTCTCTTTTCTTTTTCCATGTCCCATACTTGAAAGCTCATAGTTTGAAAATCACTTTTGAGACTATGTATATTAATATAGCTAGCTGGCTCCATCTGTGGGTCATCAAATAGACAGGCAGCTCTGAAACTGTGGTCCACCAACCACTGGTCCCAAGAAAGTTTCCAGAAGACCATGGGGTCAAAACTATTTCCATAATATTACCAAGATGTTATTTTTGCCTTTTCCACTGTGTTGACATTTGTGTTGATAGTGCAAAAGCAATGGTGAAACTTCCATGAATCGAGGTAGGCATTGGAACCAAACTGTACTGGAAGTCATTGTATTTTTGCTACAGTTGAAACAAGCAAACAAAAAGACAGTGCTACTTAAGAGTGTTCTTGATGAAGCAGTGGAATTTAATTCTTTTATTAAATCTAAACTCTTGAGCACATGCCTTTTTAATATTCTGTGAGACAAAATGGAAATACACATAAAGCATTTGTATTTAATACTGAAGTACTATAGTTGTCTCCAGAAAAAAGCACTTATGGATGATTGCTTGAATGAAAAGCAGAATTATCCACCTTTTTTCTAGAATACTATTTTTACTTGAAGAATGTCTGATAAACTATGTATTTAAATTGGAGAATTTGGCAAGTATTTTCTCAGAATAAATATTGCTTCAAAGAAAACAACTGACAGTGTTTATTGCTGCCAATGATAAATATCAAGCTTTCAAGCAAAAATTAGAATTTTGGAAATTTACAGTGTCTGCCACTGTGAACTTGACAGCATTCCAATACTTATCTGATGAGATTCCTTGTCATAGCCAGGAATGTGATTTTTTGATGTTACACAATGAAATGTGCCAACATATGGAAAATCTGAGTAACTCAGGAGACCAGTAATTCCAAAATAATAGATGTGCTGTGCTGTGCTTAGTTGCTTAGTCATGTCCAACTCTTTGCAACCCCATGGACTGTAGCCTGCCAGGCTTCTCTGTCCATGGGGATTCTCCAGGCAAGGACACTGGAGTAGGTTGCCATGCCCTGCTCCAGGGTATCTTCCCAACCCAGGGTTCAAATCCAGGTCTCTTGCATTGCAGGTGAATTCTTTACCATCTGAGCCAGCAGGGAAGCCCAAAATAACAGATCCATGATGCTAGTAAGTTATATACTGGTGAAAGATTCATTGAAAGTGAAGCATATATAGATGGACTTGAAGCAACAGAGTATGAAAAGCTAATTGACATGGTGTAGGATTCCACATTGCAACTTACCTTTAAGAAGATAACACTTGTTGAATTTTGGTGTACTATCAAAAAATTCCCAAATTATCCGAAAAGGTTACTAAAATATCACTCCCTTTTCAAACTATCTCTATCTATGTGAGGCCAGATCTTCATATTTTTAAATAAGAATAACATAAGACAGCAGACTGAATGCAGAAACAGTTATGAGAATCTAGCTGTCTTCTCTTAAAGCCAGATGTGGAGAAACTTGCAAAAATGTAATAGTGCCACTTCTCACTAGTTTTTTATTTTGAAAAATATATTTTTTACTAAAAAGATTTATTTTGCATTAAAATGGTCCATTTATTATTAGCTATTTTTAAATGGATAAATAAATATTTTACAGATTTTTAAGTTTTATTTCTATTGTGACACATATCAATAGATAAAACCCACAAAGTCAAAATTCTTTGGGGTCTTCAAGTTTTATGAGTGTAATGGGTTCCCCAGACCAAAAAGTTTGAGAACCACTGAGACAGCTTACATCAGATGGACCCAAGGAGGGTTATTCACAGGCTGCCCAGTTCCATCTTCAGGGCTCAGACCAATAGGCCATAGGCCTCTATCTGACACACACACACACCTTCTGTAGCTGTTGCCAAATTGGGAAAATGCTCAGCCCAGCTTGTCCCTCACTACTCCTTCTGATCTTTACAAGCTTTTTACAAGCTGTTCTCTAATTCATTCAAAATAAAAGGATTTTTAAACATGTGCTGGCCTAATTTTAGATGAAAGTGAAATGTCAATTAAGGAGTCTAATTTAGCTCTAGCCACTAAATTAGCTTTTTCTACCTTGAAAAGCGGCAGTGTGGGGCAGACATGGAAAAAGATGACTGAACTGACATTTCAGTATGCCAGTATTGCTGACCTGCATTTTCTTACAACAGGGAAAAGTACTTCAAGCAGTAGAATTATCCTTTCCTTAAGAAAAAAAATAGTGGGGTATCTTCTTTGTTCACATATTCTATTTATACTGTTCCTTTTTTCAGAATTATAAGAATTGCTCATGATGGAAGCCATAATTATAAAAGTAACTGAATTTAGACCTTACTAGGTTTTAAAACTACAGATGAAGTCTTACGGGCATTTCATCAAACCAAGTATATCGTATATAATTATGTATACTTCTCTGTAAAAATAGGTCATTTCCTCTTTTCTCATCCCCAAATATTGCACTACTGTGACATGATGACTGCAGCATTACTCATGACATTGAGACGAGATTAGTTTCTTGACTAAACTTGGCTCTAAAAGGATGAAAATCACTTTTTTGAATTCCAAATACCTAGTAGGGTCTAGAAGATCAGTCAATATTTTTTATTTTTAATAAATGAGTGAATTTGTCAGTTGATAGAAAACATAGTTGATTGCTTGTCAGTGTGAAAGACAGAATTATTTAAATATTTTGCTTTTTATACACATTTTTCTAAAAACTTGAGAACCATATTTGAAAAGTTTTGCTACTATATGGATAGAGGGGAAAGAATAATTAATTCTATAAATACATATTCTTTTTTACATTTACTGCATTGCAAGTAAGTGTTATATTCAATTTCTAGGAAATCTTAAGAGAGTGTTAGTGAAAATAGACCCATGAAAAGAAATACAGTACTCTCTCCGACCTAGACAATCTCTAGTAAATACACACATAACATATTGTAATTTACTCTAGTTCTGTTCCTTCTAAAATTCTCATTACTTTAGTATACTCAGGACATTTGGATTTTGCCTTTTGTCCTGGGCTCACCTACTTTTGTATATTCTTTTTAAGAATGTAGTTTAATGCCTAGTTTGGGGCAAGTGCCTAACAAATGACAGGGAACCATTAAGTATTGTTTTCCTTTGTTTTGTCTATTTTAAGGGAAGTGTGTGTGTAGATGTGTGTTTGTAAGGATTACCTTGTAAAAATCTGATTGGCTCCATCATTGTATTCATATTTAGATCCATCAGCTTACATTCTGCTTTTTGATAAATGTGGCAGAGTCTGTAACTTTCTCTTCTGTGGAGGAGGCAGGCAATTTTTACAAATAATGATTCCTCCATCTTTTTAAGGGTGTGGGACTGCAGGTATAAAAGCAAAAATCTAACACACATACCCCAACCAGGACCATGTCATCTGTGGTATCTATCAACATCATCTTCTTGACACTTCCAACCAACTAGCCAGACAGTTCTTAAATTACTGGAAAAAAATGGTGGGAACAGCTTTGAATGAATTCACTTTTCAATTGACTGAGCTCTTCTCACCAAGAATTTTGAGAATATTCAAGCCTATTTGACAGATAAATAGTAAAGTGCATAGAAGTTGGGGTGACATTAGCTAAAAAGGACAGTACATTTCTAACAAAAGCAAGAGCCAAAACTCAATTTTGTTCTTTTTATATCCCAATGAGAGATATTATTTCTCCTGTACCTTTTTATAAATATGTTTATATGTGATATAAGCATAAGAATACCCACAAAATACATGTAAACTATGCAGCAAAGCAACAAAGAACAACCGTGAATTCATCATCCAAATTAAGAACTAGAACTATACAATGTGTACTATGCACTACTTGTATGATCTATACATTTATATGTGCTTATCTTTCTCACAGTCACCATTCAATAAACTCACTTCCCTAACAATAAAACTCCATCCTGATTTTATATACATTATCCCCTTCCCTTGGCTTTAAAAAATAGCTTTATCACATTTGTATTTATTCTTAAAATATGTATTAGTTTGTTTTACTAAAGGTTTATTACTTCTTAGTAATTCAGTATCTTGCTATTAGAATTGTGAAAAATAGACCCATTGAGGATACCTTTAAAATTCTTTGTATTATAGATTTTGAAAACATACCAGCGTAAGATTGTCTTTATTTTTACAGTGGGTAATTATTTCAGTTATTATATTTAAAAAAATTATTTCAGTTGGTATTGATATTGGTAGTAGATTGATAGCAATAGCTATCTTTATGAAACTTTCAAAATATCTGATTATGCTACTAATGTATGGATAGGCCAAAATTTCCTTAGCTATAATCTTAATTTTGAATATACTGTTTATTTTCCATTCAGTTCAGTTCAGTCGCTCAGTTGTGTCCGACTCTTTGTGACCCCATGAATCACAGCACGCCAGGCCTCCCTGTCCATCACCAACTCCCGGAGTTCACTCACACTCATGTCCACAGAGTCGGTGATGCCATCCAGCCATCTCATTCTCTGTCGTCCCCGTCTCCTCCCACCCCCAATCCCTCCCAGCATCAGACTCTTTTCCAGTGAGTCAACTCGTCGCATGAGGTGGCCAAAGTATTGGAGTTTCAGCTTTAGCATCAGTCCTTCCAATGAACACCCAGGATTGATCTCCTTTAGAATGGACTCATTGGATCTCTGAACATGTCTGTATAAATTTGTATTTCTTGTGGTTATTCATTTCCTTAAAATAGGAAACTATTAATAGGAATAGAAATAGTGGCTCAAGGATGAGTATTTTTAAACATCTTGATGCATGTGTTTTACTATACTGTTTTTGGGATATCAGGACATATTTTATGACAGTTACATTCTCTTTCCCTTCAGAGATTTAAGTATCATGGATGCTTTTGAATCTTTGCTATTGAAGTAGATTAAAATGATGAGCTCAATATTTTTTGTCCAAATGAAATATTTTTATATTCATTTTGTGTTTCTTTTTTGTATATAATCTATTAGCAATAAATGTATTGTTTTACTCTGCAATTCTCATACTTTTGACTATTTAAAAGTTTTTCCTTTTGAGGGATGTCAAATTTATAGTTTATTCCATTTGCAGTTTATTTGCTTCCTGTAAATCTTGAAAAGACCATTCACATTTAGGATGAAAGAAATCATTCAACATTTTCTTTTTATTTTCAATGTCTTTATTTTAAATCATCATATCCCTTTCATATGTAACAATATGTACAATACACTTGCCAAATCTGTTAGGTTTCTTACTATGTGTCAAGACAGTTTTTCTCAGTACTTTACCTATCTATTTAATCCTCTCAAAAATCCTATGGTAACAGGCACTATCATTATCTCTGTTTTATAGCTGAGAAAACTAAAGCCCAGAGAGACTAAGTAACTTGCACAGAGCAAATTTAGAGTTGGAAGCAAAGTAGTCATCTCTTAATCTCTGTGTTATAATGTTCCTTTAACTGATTTTTAACTTTATTCTACCTTATATTTATGCCAGGGAATGGTTTAAAGTGACTAAATAAGTGTTATTTTGCAGAAGAATGAGATGTTCCTGAAAACAGTTTTTATGCATTCAAGATTCCTTTTAGAATACTTTTTCTATCTTACCTATGTCTTTCCTTATTACTATATCACACTGATTTGATTTTGTACCATAATTGTATGTTTTAAAATACTGCCTTGTATTACTCTTTTTCAAAATTATTTTGGATACTTTTATCTATTTATTTTACCAGAAGTAATTTTCTGAAAGAAGTAATTTTCTTTTTTCCAAAAAAATACTGATGGGATTTAAAAATTGCACTACATTTATAAATCAGTTTGAAAGCAAATTGTCATTTAAACATGTCCTCCATTTTAATTCTTTCTTCATATTAGAAAATTCTGATTTCTGTCACTATGTTGCTTCATACTGGTCTTGTTTTATAAGTATTTATTTATATACCTTGCTAAAATATTCCCATATATTCAGCAGTTTTGTTGTTATTGTGAATGAAATTCTGTAGCAGTTATATTTATCTCTATTAATAATACATGAGTGTTGTTGACCTTTAAGAGCTTCCAAGGTAGCTCAGTGGTAAAGAATTTGCATGCCAATACAAGAAATGCAGAAGACATGGGTTCAATTCCTGCATCAGGAAGATCCTGTGGAGTAGGAAATGGCATCTCCAGTATTCTTGCCTGGAAAACTCCATGGACAGAGGAGAGTGACAGGTTATAGTCCATGGGGTTGCAGACAGTCAGACACAACTTACCAACTGAGCATGCCTGCATGCACATTGACCTTTAAAGTAATTTTTGTCTGATATTAATAATTCTCTAATTTCTAATCTGTAAACAGTAACTTTTTGTCACCTTTCTCATGGCTTTACAATTATTATTCTTATATCCTACCTTATTACATTGGCTGCAATTTCTAGAAAACTTTGAATAATATTGCAAATTTCCAAGCATTTAAAAAACAATTTAAATGAAAATATAAAATTAGAGGCATGTGCTATGGGATTAATTTTTCATATTTGTTCCACCTAAGCCTGCATTTCAAGGGGAAATAGATTAGCCAAGCAATGCATGGACATTGGCTTTCCTGTTACCAAACAGGTCTGGCCAAGATACATTTTTCAGGAAAAACTGCCATGCATTTCATGTACTCCACTGAAGAAGAGGGAGTTATTTTTAAACTCTGATAGCCAACAGCCAGATAGTAGACATAACAGCGAAGAGATTGTTGACAGTCTCTCTGGAATAAAACTTTGCCCGCTATTCCTAAATTTATCTTATTCTAGCTACTATTTCACTGTACAAATCCCAACAAAAGAGGGATTGGGAAAAGGAAAATTTTTGCCAGGGATGATCTTATAGAGATTTCCAAATTTCTCCTTCTATTTTTTCAAATAGCATGCAATTTTATCCTTTTTTTTTTAAACTAAAAATGTTTAATTATATTCCTTGTCTAAAACTTATTAATAATTAAGTCTCTTAGTTTTTGTTTAAAAAAACATTTTATAGCAATCCCCAACAAAGATTAATTTCTTAATAAACAAATAATTAAATTGAAAATGAAGTCTACACAAAGATATTCTCTTCAAAGTCTTAGTCAACAGGCCCTTACTATATTTTAGATTATTCATGCTGGCATGGCTTTCACATAAAATTCTGATATGTTCAAATAATCTAATATAAATGTTTATGAGGACTCTGAGAGTCACTGTATCTGTGACAACATATTTGAATGCCTCTGTTACTGCTTTCTAAGCCAAAAGAAGAAAATGCAGTTCAATCCAGGTTTCTTTCTTTGTTAAAATAACTGTAGGTTAGTCTTCACAGGATATGCTCTTGGAAAACTCGTACATGAAAAAAGTGAAACAATATTAAGACAGACATATTTTATACATATCAGTGTTCAGGGTCTTGGTCTACCACTAGCTAGCTATATGACACTGAACACGTTATTTAACTTCTTCTTAGGCTTTGCTTTCTTCATATGTCACATTATTATGAGATGGTATTGTTTTCTGGTTCCATAAATGTCTGTTGCCATAATGGTGATGATGATGATGTTTATTTGAAAGTGGTCTTAAATCTGACTCTCTTAGAGAGTTTATGAGTTATGTTTCATAATCTTTATATTTTTATGTAAATATTATACAAATCTCTTCTGTAGAGACTTATCATCAATGCAACAATCACCTAATTCAAACCAAACAAGTCACTAAAAGGCATGATATTATAGAGAAAGTACAGAATCATAGGTCTGGAGATAAAAGTGTTGGATCTGAATTTGCGGCATCTTAAATGTTCCAACCTCAGTTTCTACACCTGTCAAAAGGAAACATTTGTCTTTCCTTCCTTCATGATTTGTAAAGATCAACAGAAATAACACATGAAACATAAGATTTGAATGTTTTTCAAAATAGTGCATGGAGATTGAAATCCATTTCTTGATATTGTATAAGCAACTAAGCATTTTAAGGCCTGATTCAAGTGAAAACAAATGTAAAATTTATATATTATATATGACTGTTTTTCTTCAATTTTGTGTAGCTGACCAATTTTAATCTACATTGTTTTTATAATTTTATCATTCAGAATTCTGACTGACAAAATTGGACACCAGAAAAATATCACCAGGTGTTAATCCCTTTGATAAGTACAAATCTTCATTTCATGAGTTAGCAAAGGCCTGCTGAAATAAAATGATTCAGTATATACATTGCTATGTTTACTTTTCTACCGAAGTATATTATTCATTTATTTGTATAAGACGTGCCAATTCATTATATCATTGAACCAATCTTTCATCACTAAGAGAATGGTGAACACTCTTACCTAGGTTCATAAAGATGTTTGTGCTCCTAAAAAGCTCCTTCATTAATATTTTTTAAAAATTTATTTCTTATTATTTGTTAAAGAAAGCTATACTGATTTATATTACGTTATACATTATTCTCAAAGAGAATTTATTTAGGGTGAGAGCATTCCCTTAACTGAAAGCTACTTTTTTTCTCAGGTTTATTCCATTCCTGTTAATGAAATGTGTGATGACTCTTGTGTCAGGGAATTAATGATACTCAGTAAGTAAAGAATGGAGACCTGAATTATGCCTGTTCTTCAGTTCTTTTCAAAGAGGAAAATTGAAATATCCCATAGCATCACACTTATTATGATATTAAAACTATGGGAATTTCATCAGATAAAAGAAATGTTAAATGAAATCCTGTGTCTAAACACTCATGTCAAGAAAGGCAATTTTAGCTATGCAGTGGTGTAGCATTTTGTTTTTTCTGCAATAAAGCCATCAGATCAATAAAAAATTATGTAGCAGATTATTATTACACTGTGCTCACCATAGCTCTAATCGTAAATAATACAGCAGTTATCCTGGTTATATTAATTATAATTAGAATGCAGATAATGCAGACGGTCTTTTATTACTAGAGCCAAATCAATTTTCCAGTGTTATTCAATGCAAGGTCACACAAAGTTGTGGGAGCTTTTAGACTTCTTATGAAATGGCCTGCCTGCCTGTGTGAGAGAGGGTTTGGCTCAGCTGTGCAAGACACATTGACTGGGAAGATCATTGAAATAATTACAGCCATGAACCCTTGCCTATGATGGCAGAATTTCATTTTATAAAGTAAGCATAGCTGTAATCCAACCTCCTTTATGGTAGGAAGTCTCATAAATCTTTCAGAAGAGACCAAGTCTTGTGTTTAGTGGCAAAGAGGAAATCAAAATGGATTTGTTTGCATGGTTCATTTCTCCTCATTGCCTATTTGTTCCATACCTTGGCATTCATATTTTTTAAAGACAATTCCATATGTAATCATCTTGTAATGATAGAGGGAAACCACAGAACAACAAACTAATAGAAAAACATTAGGTGTTCAGTGTTGGTAGACGGCATATAGGCTGATTCTACATTCTGTCATATGAGGATTTTTATGATGCTGGGGCTTGGTTGCTCAAGAAGACACAAAATGGGGAGAAACAAAAGACTGAGAGTTTAAATTCAGAAGAAATCATTTTACAGATGTCTTTGCTGTGGTAAAGGGGAAATAAGAGATTTAGGCCCAGAAATCAGGAAGTGTGCTACAGAATTAACTCACATATCAAGGCATGAGAAAGGGGAGGCATCGTAATTCTGAGACCTCTGATTGAACAAATGTAATGGTGTTGGATTAGAAGCTTGTGTGTTACTGAGATTTCCCACTTAAACTCTCTCGTATGGTGAAGCCAAGGTCTGACCAGGTCACAAACAAATGAAATCAGCTGGAAAACACATGGAGAGTACTGGACTGGGAGTGAGGTAATATAACTGGGAGGGAACGTGATAAAATATAAGTTGGAAAATTCATGACTGGCATAAAGACATTGATGTGCACAAAATATTTCATCACTAATTTAATGTGTCTTTGAGAAGAGGATGGCCCACAGACCGTCAATGGTTGACCTCTAGCTAGAAAGCCACATGTGTTTGGAAACATATTGGTAGTTTGGAAACATGCATGCTTCTCTTCTGAGGATTTGATAAAGCCACTAGTATTAACAGAAGTGATATTTACAAAGATAGGAAATGAGGACAGCATTTCAGACAGCAGAGTCTAGAAGCTATAACCAAAAAGGGAACCAGACTGAGAGTCAGAAGTCCACTGGTGAGCAAAGAGAAGTAGGCATTGTGAATAAAGATGCAGCTTGAATTATGCAGAGGGCCCCGTTTGAAGTCTTGGGCTAAAGCACCAGTGTCAGTGAACTGGTTTCTTAAAGGCTGGAGCAGCAGGTTGAGCAGTGATCTCTGACTCTCTGTAAGGAAGGAAGGGCAACTTCAGCCCTTGGAGTTTCAGATCCTGTGGATAAACGTGTGCATGTGCGTGCTCAATTGTGGTTGACTCCGCAACCACAAGGATTGTAGCCCGCCAGGCTCCTCTATCCATGGAATTCTCCAGGCAAGAATACTGGTGTGGGTGTCATTTCCTTCTCTAGGGGAGTTTCCTGAACCAGGGATCGAACCTGTATCTTTTGCATCTTCTGCATTGGCAAGTGGATTCTTTACCACTGTACCACCTGGGAAGCCCTTGAGGTCTAAGTAAATAAATGGCCATGTTTTAGAGTTAGAGATTGGCATAAGGAGGACGCTCTAAATGTCCATCTTTAGAAATCACAGCATAAAAATATAAAATAATTAAAAAATTACTTGGCTACCATTTATTAAACTTATTAATTGAATGCTCTCTTATGGAAACTACATGTTCTGTTTTTCCTTTTTCTTATTCATCACAGTCTTCAAAAAACTAGATACTATTACTGCTTGAATTTTATAGATATGAAAACTGGGGCTTTCTGAAGTCAAACAGCAAAAGATGAGCTAGGATTCAAACATAGGTTTTTCTGTGCCTTGAGATCCCAGCTCTTAACCATTAAACTCTATTGCTTCCAAGCTAGCAAAATTCATAGAGATCCAAATTACAGGGCAAAAGCAATTGCATCTTTTAAGACCTAGATACTATGTTCATCTAGGTACTGTGTTTTCTCAGAATCTGAGACCAAGTAAAGAGATGGTCTCTGCTGCTTTTAAATGAGCAACAGCCGTATGTGGTCTTCTGATTGAACAGTCATCCTAACCATTTTAACAGTAAGTGAAAGTGAAAGTCACTCAGTCGTGTCCGACTCGTTGCGACCCCACAAACTATAGTCCATGGAATTCTCCAGGCCAGAATACTTGAGTGGGTAGCCTTTCCCTTCTCCAGGAGATCTTCGCAACCCAGGGATCAAACCCAGATCTGCATTGCAGGCAGATTCTTCACAGCTGAGCCACAAGGGAAGCCCATTTTAACCATAACAGAGTATCAGAGTTCTACTCTGTAAAATATTTACATATTTAAAGTCACCAAGCTTTAAGAAGTGCTTTTAAACCACTTAGAGACTTTGGCAAATTGTTTTTTAAAATAAATATTAATACCAGTCTTTCTAAATCTCTCCCAAAAATTTGAAGCGAACACATCTAAACTCATGAGGCCAGTATTATCCTAATACCTAAACCAAAAAAAGGCACAACTAGAAGGAAAACTACAGGCCAATAACCCTGATGAATATAGATGTAAAAATTCTCAATATTAGCAACACATTAAAAGAATTATTCACCATGATCAAGTGGGATTTACTCTTGTGATGCAGGGATAGCTGAACATAGCCAATCCATCAATGAGATGGTATATTGTATTAATAGAATGAAAAGAAGCATGTGATATCTCAAATTTTGCAAAAAAAAAGCATTTGATAAAATTCAGATTCGGTTTATGGTAAAACTCTTAACAAATTAAATGTAGAAAGAAAACATCTCAACATAATTAAAGCCCACATCTATCACAATGGTGAACGGTTAAAAGCTTTAATCCTCTAAGATAAGGAACAAGACAAAAGTGTCCGCTCTCACCACTCCAATTCAACATAATACTAGAGACGCCCGGCTCCGGCGGCGCAGGCGTAGACGCGGGAGACGCCCGGCTCCGGCGCAACCAACCACGTGCAGAATCGTGGCTGAGATGAGCTACCCCGCGCCCAGGGTTAGGGCGGTGGCCGAGAGGAGCTGTACCACGTTCAGGAGGCGGTGGCTGCTTGGGCACCGGAGGGCCGAGAGGAGCTGATCTACATTCAAAGCAAGAGGCGCGGCCTTGAGGAGATACCCCTCATCCAAGGTAAGGTACAGCGGCTGCGCCTTGCCGGAGCAGCTGGGAAGAGATACTCCATGACCAAGTGGAATATAAGAATCCAGTGTTCTGGGGAGGAAGGGACAAGGTGGCGGAGGGATAAGATGGCAAGACCACTTTTTCCCCCACAAATTCATCAAAAGAACATTTGAACGTGGAGTAAAGTCCACAAAACAACTTCTGAATACTGGCAGAGGACATCAGGCTCCCAGAAAAGCAGCCCATTGTCTTCTAAAGGAGAGAGAAGAAATCCAGCTCCACCCACCAGAACACCGACACATGCTTCCCTAACCAGGGAACCCGGACAAGTCACCCGTCCAACCCCACACACAGCGAAGAAACTATGTAATAAAGAGAACTCCACAAACTGCAAGAAGAGGGAAAGGCCACCCCAAGCAAAGCAATATAAGCAAGATGAAGAGGCAGAGAAATACCCAGCAAGTAAAGGAACAAGATAATTGCCCACCAACACAAACAAAAGAAGAAGATATAGGGAATTTACCTGATAAAGAATTTCGAATTTTGATGGTGAAAATGATTCAAAATCTTGAAAGCAAAATGGAGTTACAGATAAATAACCTGGAGAAAAGGATTGAGAAGATGGAAGAAAGATTTAATAAGGACTTAGAAGAAATAAAAAAGAGTCAATATACAATGAATAATGCAATAGATGAGATCAGAAACACTCTGGAGGGAACAAACAGTAGAATAACAGAGGCAGAAGACAGGATAAGCGAACTAGAAGATAGAATTGTAGAAATAAATGAAATAGAGAGGAAAAAAGAAAAATGAATTAAAAGAAATGAGGACAATATTAGAGTCCTCTGGGACAATGTTAAACGCTCCAACATTCGAATCATAGGAGTCCCAGAAGAAGAAGACAAGAAGAAAGACCATGAGAGAATACTTGAGGAGATAATAGTTGAAAACTTCCCTAAAATGGGGAAAGAAATAATCACCCAAGTCCAAGAAACCCAGAGAGTCCCCAACAGGATAAACCCAAGGCAAAATACTCCAAGACACATATTAATCAAATTAACAAAGATCAAACACAAAGAACAAATATTAAAAGCAGCAAGGGAAAAGCAGCAAATAACGCATAAGGGGATTCCCATAAGGATAACAGCTGATCTTTCAACAGAAACTCTTCAGGCCAGAAGGGAGTGGCAAGACATACTTAAAGTGATGAAAGAAAATACCCTACAGCCCAGATTACTATACCCAGCAAGGATCTCATTCAAATATGAAGGAGAAATCAAAAGCTTTACAGACAAGCAAAAGCTGAGGGAATTCAGCATCACCAAACCAGCTCTCCAACAAATGCTAAAGGATCTTCTGTAGACAGGATACACAGAAAGAGTGTATAAACTTGAACCCAAAGCAATAAAGAAAATGGCTACGGGATCGTACTTATCAATAATTACCTTAAACGTAAATGGGTTGAAATTTTCAAAAAGGCTAGGAAACAATTCTCATAGCCATCAATAGTTCAGTGTTGAGTTCATGAATAGTTTTTAAGTTTGGGACAAACTGTAGTATTTGCTATTTGAAGTACTATTTGTAACTGGCATATTACGATGTAACATTGGTCTTCATTTCCATCTTAAAACGCCTAAAAATGCCTAACAGGTTTTTAGATTTGTGAATTTTAGTTGAAATGTGTTTTACGATGTTACTAAACCTGCAGAAATATTGAAATATTTCAGAGAACTTATTCACTGTACATTTAATTTATTTATAAAAGTTATGAGCTGTAGAAAGTTTTACTTGTTGGGTCAAATGCTTGTTGCATTTGAAGTGCTAGTTACAAGAAAATCAAATACCTTCAATGTATAAATGCTATTAAGTTTTTAAAGGACTCTGGAGTATAAGTAAGTTTGTTTAAAGAAATTTAGTCTGTTCAACTTGAAAAAAATAAATAAAATTGGAAAAAAAAAACATAATACTAGAAGTACTAGCTAGAGTTCAGACAAGAAAAAGAAAAGATATCAATATTGGAAAGGAAGAAGTAAAATTGTCTCTATGTGCAGATGACATGATTTTATTTATGTTGTTGTTTCTCAGTCAAAAAGTTATCCTGACTCTTTCCAATTCCTGGACTGCAGCATGCCAGACTTCCCTGCCCTTACTATCTCCCAAAGTTTGCTCAAACTCATGTCCATTTAATCAGTGATGCCATCCAACAATCCTCATCCTCTGTTGCTCCCTTCTCCTCCTGCCCTCCATCTTTCCTAGCATCAGGGTCTTTTCCAGTGAGTCAGTTCTTCACATCAGGTGGTCAAAGTACTGGGGCTTTAGCTTCAACATCAGTCCTTCCAATGAATATTCAGGGTTTATTTCCTTTAGGATTGGCTGGTTTGGTCTCCTTGCTGTCCAAGGGACTCTCAAGAGTCTTCTCCAGCCCCACAGTTTGAAAGCATCAACTCTTTGGCTCTCAGCCTTCTCTATGGTCCAAGTCTCATATCCATACATGAGCACTGGAAAACTGATAGCTTTGACTATATGTACCTTTTTCGCAAAGTGATGTCTCTGCTTTTTAACACACTGTCTAGACTTTTCATAGCTTTCCTTCCAAGAAGCAAGTGTCTTAATTTCATAGCTCCAGTAATCATCCTCAGTGATTTTGGTGCCCAAGAAAAGGAAATCTGTCACTGTTTGCACTTTTTCCTCATCTATTTGCCATGAAGTGATGGGGCCAGATGCCATGATCTTAGCTTTTTGAATGCTGAGTTTTAAGCCAGCTTTTTCAATTCCTCTTTCACTCTCATCAAGAGTCTTTTTATTTCTTCTTCACTTTCTGCCATTAGAGTGATATCATCTGCACATCTGAGGTTTCTCTTGGCAGTCTTGATTCCAGATTGTGATTATCCAGCCTGGCATTTCACATGATGTACTCTGCATATAAGTTAAATAAGCAGAGTGACATTATACAGCCCTGTCAATTTTGAACTCCTTTCCCAATTTTGAACCAGTCCATTGTTCCATGTAAGATTCTAACTGTTGCTTCTTGACCCGCATACATGTTTCTCAGGGCAAGTGAGGTAATCTGGCATTCCCATCTCTTTAAGAGTTTTCCACAGTTGGTTGTAATACACATAGTCAAAGACTTTAGCCTAGTCAGTGAAGCAGAAGTAGATGTTTTTTCTGGAATTCCCTTGCTCTCTCTGTAATCCAACAAATTTTAGCAATTTGATCTCTGGTTCCTCTGCCTTTTCTAAATCCAGCTTGTACATCTGGAAGTTGTTGGTTCACATACTGAGGAAGCCTGGCTTGGAGAATTTTGAGCATTATCTTACTAGTATGTGAAATGAGTGCAACTGTATGGTAATTTAAACATTCTTTGTCACGGCTTTTCTGAGATTGGAATGAAAGCTGACCTTTTCCGGTCCTGTGACCACTGCTGAGTTTTCCAAATTTGTTAACATATTGAGTGCAGCACTTTAACAGCATCATCTTTTAGGATTTGAAATAGCTCAGCTGAAATTCCATCATCTCCACTAGCTTTGTTCATAAGACTCAGCCAAAAAACTGTTAATCAATGAATTCAGTAAAGCTGCAGGATACCAAATTAACATGCAAAAATCAGTAGCATTTCTATACACTAACAACCAGTTTTCTGAAAAATAAAGAAATTGATTCCATTTACAATAGCATCGAAGCAGTAGTATACTTTGGAATCAGTTAAACTAAGAAGGTGAAAGATCTCTACTCTGAAAATTATAAGATGTTGTTGAAAGATATTGAACAAGACATAAGCAAATGGAAAAGTATCCCATATTCATGGATTGGAATAGTAATAATAGATAGCAAATGCTGGTGTGCATGTGGAGAAAAGGGAACCCCTTGTGCACCGTTGATAGGATTGTAAATTGGCACAGCCACCATGGAAAACAGTATGGAGGGTCTTCAAAACACTAAAATTAGAACCTCCATATGATCTACCAATTTCATAGGAAAGGAAAACACTAACTTGAAAAGATAAGTGTTGACACCCACATGTCAATTAGAACTTTAATTTCAATGGCCAAGACATGGAAGCAGCCTGTGTCCATCAATGGATAAATGGATAAAGAATATATATGTATATACATAAGAAATGAGGAAATCCTACCATATATGACAACATGGATAGACCTTCAAGGCATTATGCTAAGTAAAATATACATGAAATATTAAAAAGTAAAGCAAACTTACAGAAAAAGAGAAACTTCTGGTTACTTCTGGTAACCAGAAGTCAAGGTGGTAGGAGAGGGAGTGGAGGAAGGTGGTCAAAAGGTACAAATATGAAATACATAAGTACTAGGGATGTAATTAATGTGCAACATGATGACTTTAGCTCACCCTGCTGTATGACATGTAGGAAAGCCAGTGAGAGAGTGAAATACAAGAGTTCTCATCACAAGGAAACTTTTTTCTTTTTCCCTTTTCTCCTTTCTTTTCTTTTGATTGTGTCTATGTAAGAAGATGGACATTTGCTGAACCTATTCTGGTAATCATTTCACAGTATGTGTGAATCAGACTATCATGTTGTTGTATACCTTAAACTTGTATAGTGATGTACATTAATGAGTTCTCAATAATGCTGGAAAAAAATAAATTTTAATAACATATTTGCCAAAGTACAAAATGTAGTATTTTCAGCACATTTCTACTTACATCATCATATCCGATTTTGCTTTTCCTTTTACATAAGTGGATGTATAATTTATTAAAGTAAATCAGTCTCAAATGTTAACAAAATAAGATATGGAGGTACCTGTGTGATAGTCACAAATGAATTAACTGTCAGAGTTCATATCTTCTAGAAAGTCATTATCTCTGGTTAATGAGAAAAAATATATACATAGATAGCATATTATTGAAATATGAAATACACATGAAAAAAATTAAATACAACTATAAAAATATATTGCTTTACTATAAATAAAGGATGCCACATTAGCACCAAAAAAGAAAAAATGAATTGTGGGAGATAATCCAAGATGCTAAGGAAAGTTCTGTGCTTAATTAAAAAAAAACTCATATGCAGTACTGAAATTTGCAGCATTTTAAAAAGTGTCTATAAAACTTTTTCTTTCTTCCCCTAAAGCTTCAGTTTTATTCAAAGACGTGGTGAAGAAATTGGAGTTCTTAATTCTTCTGAACTAAAGCACACGTACCTCATACTGGACTGTTTTGACATATCATTTGTTTCACATGTTTTGTCAAAGAAGTAAATTGGAAAAAATGTGCATGGAAAAATAGACTTTTGAGGATGTTTTGATATTTGAAAAGAAATGCATTTTAATATTTAAGAGTAATGTTTGATATTTAACATATAAAAGCAGTATTTAACATATAAAAGCAATACAAACATAGCTAAATGGAGAAAGATCAATGAAAGAAGGAATCAAGAAAACAAACTTCATAAATTAAAAGTAAAGGGGAATCAGATGTTTTATTATCAAGTTGAAACAGTGACTACCTGAAACTGATTGACTTTTGTGAATGAAATTTGAAACTAGTGAAAGTGTCTAAAAGATATATAAAAATGTTAACAAATTTGGGTATAATTCCTGAAGATTTACTTCTAAAATCTAAAAACTTATTATTAAAGAGGTATAAAAGGAACCATAAAGTATTATATTTTAAATGCAGAAAATATATTAAACGTGTATTTTTAGTCAAGGTATTTTAGATATTTCACACTGAGTCCCTACCAAAAGAAAAACACAGCTTAAAGCAAGTATGCGTCCATAAGACTTCAAGGGCAATTCTTTTCTAATTTACACTATCTTTAAAATTTTTCACTTGAAAATGTATTTTCTCTTCTACTCTGAAAATGTCTTTCTTTAAGATGAAAGCAATTCTTAACATAGTGCTTGCTATCAGTTTAGTTCAGTTCAGTCGCTCAGTCGTGTCTGACTCTCCACGACCCCATGAATCACAGCACGCCAGGCCGCCCTGTCCGTCACCAACTCCCGGAGTTCACTCAAACTCATGTCCACAGAGTCGGTGATGCCATCCAGCCATCTCATTCTCTGTCGTCCCCTTCTCCTCCCGCCCCCAATCCTTCCCAGCATCAGAGTCTTTTCCAGTGAGTCAACTCTTCGCATGAGGTGGCCAAAGTATTGGAGTTTCAGCTTCAGCATCAGTCCTTCCAGTGAACACCCAGGACTGATCTCCTTTAGGATGGACTGGTTGGATCTCCTTGCAGTCCAAGGGACTCAAGAGTCTTCTCCAACACCACAGTTCAAAAGCATCAATTCTTCGGCAATCAGCTTTCTTCACAGTCCAACTCTCACATCTGTACATGACCACTGGAAAAACCATAGCCTTGACTAGACGGACCTTTGTTGGCAAAGTAATGTCTCTGCTTTTTAATATACTATCTAGGTTGGTTATAACTTTCCTTCCAAGGAGTAAGTGCTTCTATAGACTACAATAAATTCTATGCTGTAAGTCCTTTGCAAATGTTAATTTATTTAATGCTTACAACAGCTGCCACAACTATGTATGTGATAAATACTATTATCTTTAGATGAGGAAAGAAGGTTACAAAGAGGTTATGTAAATTGCCCAAGGTCACACCAAGTAACTGACAGAATGAAGCTTTGAACCCGGAGTCAGCTCTTAAATCCAAAGCTGTTTTACTCAAACAGTTCTATGCAACAAATAAGCATCTCTGGTTTGTTTCCCTTTCTCAAAACACTATGCATTTCATGATCTGTATCATAAAAGTTTTTTTTTTTTTTTAAGTGGCACTCTATCTCAGAGATACCTTGAGTATGAGCAGACACACAAATTGCTATGGTAACTTCCAGTGCTTTGAATAATAGGATTTGGGAATTATTTTGAGTGCAAAACATAAGGAGTAAAAAAAGTCTAAATGTGACCCTGTCAACTGAATTAACTTCTAGGAGATTCCACTTTAAAATGATACGTCTAGCATTATCATTTTACTGCTGAAAACTGGGAAGCTTTCCAAATGTTAACTTACAAAGTTATTGTACTTCCAAATGAGAGAAATACTTTTGAGGTATTTTCTTTTTCTTGAATACTGTACTAGGTGGTTCTGTAAAATCCTGTGCAAATATCCAATGCTGTGATTTGGGGCTACCATAAGAAGTTATTATGGGGCTTTCCTGGTAGCTCAACTAGTAAAGAATCCACCTGCAATGCAGGAAACCCCGGTTCCATTCCTGGGTCAGGAAGATCCCCTGGAGAAGGGATAGGATACCCACTCCAATATTCTTGGGCTTCCCCGGTGGCTCAGATGGTAAAGAATTTACCTGCAGTGTGGGGGACCTGGGTTCGATCCCTGGATTGGGAATATCCCCTGGAGAAGGGAATGGCTACCCACTCCAGTATTCTGACCTGGAAAATTCCATGGACAGAGGAGCCTGGCAGGCTACAGTCCATGGAGTTGCAAAGAGTCGGACACAACTGAGTGACTTTCACTTTAAGGAGTTATAAACTGGGCATTTTCAAGGACTTTTGTTTACTCATTTACTGTGTGGCTGCTGTGTTGCATAGTGTGCACAGACTAATACTATTAACCTTTTTTTTTTTTAGCTAAGTTCTGTACACCTTTTTTCTCCTCACATACTCACTGTTCTTGGCATTTAGTACCTAGAAGGCAGTGAAGTTCGGCACAGAATTAATCCTTCATTGAAAGGAAAAAGCAGTATTTCTCAGTGGAACATTAGGCTTCTCTCTTGTTCATTTTGTTATCCTTACCTTTGCATTCCCATGTTTTAATGCAGAGCCTATATGACCATGGGTTCTATCTCATCGGCTCTAGTCACTTCTAATATCATCTCTAGCAAAACCACTAGAAAATAGTGCCCTTTTTTTTTCTCCCTCATCAATTGCCTATGTCAGTAATAGGGAATTCGCTTTAAAAATATAATCTGATTGAGTACATTATGTTGACCAGCCTTGTGCATTTCCACTCTGCACTTACTTCATTGTCTCTGTTTTAGAAATGGCCTTTATGCCTCCTGGTCTCAACACAGAGCAAAAAAGACCATCTGGACACCACATATGAGGAAATCAGACATCTCTAGGTTAAATCATGCCCATAAGGACAGTTTCTTGTCAGATAAGCTTCTGTGTACTTAGCCTGATAACTAACAAAATTACAATATGGTAATTTTAACTGGAAATTGTCGGTCTTTATCCCCAGGTTTTCTCTTTTATCCTCACCGGTAACCATCCTGTGAGTTCCCTCCCTATGCACTGGTGCTCAGAACAAGCCCAGCTTGTCGCAGTCAAGCTGTGGCAGCTGGGAAATGTCTAGACAGCAGAGTATGGTGTGTGTGTTGTGGCTCAAGCATTATAATACGCTGGGGTAGAAACACATAACTATGTAATGGAATAATTTGATTTTTCTCTGATTTCTAGACTCATCACAAAATAGTCAAGGCAGTGAAATGACATATAAAGAGTAACTGGTGGATTTTGAGCCACCTGCTAGCTTGTGTTGTTGTTTGGTCTTTCATTCGTGTCCAACTCTTTTGAGACCCCATGGACGGTAGCCCACCAGGCTCCTCTGTCCATGGGACTTAAAGAGAAGAATACTGGAGTGAGTTGCCATCTCCTACTTCAGGGGATCTTCCCAACCCAGGGATTGAACTCACGTCTCCTGCATTGCAGGCAGATTCTTTACCACTGAGCTACCAAGGAAACCTGCTAGCCTGTGTGACCTTAAACATATCAGAAACTTTTTTTTTTTACTTCTGATGTTCATATCTGTAAAATGGGATGCCTTTCCTCATTTGATTATCAAATAGCAATAGGTATGCCAGAGAAGGCTAGTTAGTAAGTCTCGATGTGCTGCCTGCAAATGCCTTATGTTTTACTCAGTGAATTTTAATTATTGCTATCAATTAAAAATCTGAAGATGTTACATTTAAACATCAACATTTCTAAATTCTCTGTAGAAACAGAACGATTTAGCAGCAGCAGTCCACTTTTCCCACAGAGCGACAAAAGCCAGGAAGAAGCCCCTTACCCTTTAGATAACAGTCTTCACTTCAGGCCTCCCCACCCCTCCAACCCTCCACCCCACGCCCCGTGGTCTGCTTTGCACATTTCTGTTTCCTGTTTAACCTCTGTAAGCATTTGAGTTTTCTACCTGTGATGTTTATAAAATCACATTTAGATTTAGCTGCACCGTTCTTGAGAAACAAACTCAATTTAGAGCCTGAAGACCAGCTTCTAAATACTGGTTTGTAAACTTGGGTGAATTATGGAAATTCACTGGATGAGAGTGATTTCCCTGTGCATTAAAATGTGCTTAATAAAAGCTATATCATGGAATTATAAGAATTTAATGAAACAGTACATATGAAAATATTTTGCAACAGCCAAACATTAAATATGTACTTGGTACTTTGCACATTTCTTTCTAAAGTAAAGTAAGTTGGCTCTTCCTTCGAGAAACTTTGCTCATTAAGTTGACCAGCATTTCAAAATCGGATGCAGCAAGATTTTATAAGGTAAATTGCCTTTGTTTTATTCCCCAAATTTTGCAGTGGAGAGTTCTATTCAAGTGCATTTTTTCTCAGTTGATTGAGTCAAGAAATGATGATAATGATTTGCCAAGAATATTATAAAATGAAATATATGACTTAAAGCTATTTGTGTTAGCTTGAAGAAGAATTAAGCATCAGCTGTTGGAGGCTTCGACACTACATTGTTTATGGTTGACCTTTCTTCAAGTCTTCCATTTTCCTTTCCAGAATATCTGGGTTACAAATAAATCTTAAATGAGGTAACCATGTTGTAATGGATTGAAAATGTCTACCATAGAGCTCTGCTCATTTTAGGAGTTCAAAGAATGTGAAAACTCAATGAAGCAGGACAAGAAAAGAAACAGAAATCAGAATATCCTGTCTTGCTGTTTGAATTGAGTTGCCCTCCTGTTCCCTTGCTTTAAGCAAACAGGAATAAATTGTGATTTATGGTGATGCCTTGAAATTAATAACATGCTCCTCCAAAGAGCCGGGAATATAATATACCTCTTCCTAATTATGCATGTCATTACCTATTTTCTAATTCATTTGTTTAATATCCTCCATGAGGCAGACAGGATTGGGTATATAGTATTACCTTATTTTATATGTGATAAAAGGAAAACAGAGAGATTAAGTGCCTTTTCCAGGTCAGTCAGTGATAGAGTAGGGGAGAACCAAGGCTACCGGTGAGATTGCTTGAATCTTCAATCCTGTTGACAAGAAAAAAAAAACTCCAGAGTCCTTGATACACTTTCAGCATTTAGAATATGTTTATGACTTTTGAATCTATAAAATGCTTCATGAAACCAAATAGTGACTACAATCGTACAAGGCAAAAAAGCAGAATTATGCACTTATTTATTCATTGAACAGTCATTTATTAAATACATTAGAAAGTCACACAAAAATATTGAGGCAGATAAACTATAAAATATTTACAACAAATGTAACCAAGCTTTGAAGTCCATATTTATTTGTTATTAAGAGAATTTACCTGAATGGATAAGGAAACCACTAAAACATAAAGGGAAAACTGTGTAAGAGATATGAAAGTATAATTTACACAGACCCAAAATTCAATTGACTCATGGAATATAGCTGAGCATTCTTTATAGTAACCGAAACTCAAGAATGCTCAGCAGTTCCTCTCTGTTTTAAAATATAGGGTCAAATTTCTTGGCATGTCAAATAAATTCTTTTAATTATGACCTCTGTACAGCTGTGTAGCTGTGCCTTTAACCACACCATCTCCGCACGCTCCACCCTGTCTTCTTGTATCTTAATCAGTTCTCAGAACCCATCTTTCTATGCTGTCTCTTACCTTCCTACAATCCTACTCCCCCGTTCCTCTTTCTGTTCTGGAGTACGCAGAATGTAAATCAGTTACAAAACACGCTGTTTAGTTCAGTTGACATTTTTCTTTTTTTCTTGTAGCAAGAGTTTCTGGAGAAAGGAAGCAGTACGTTGATTTATATTCTGCCACAACCTCCTTCTTTGATCGGAAAACAATAACAGTTTGTCCATAGATTATACCATGAGTAGCACTGTGATAAAGTATTCAATTTTATATGTATGTGTTAAAGAGAGTCGTGTTTCACAGTTTACTCAGCCTTCAGTGGGAATAACAGTGCCTACCTGAGTGCTGGATTTCCCATATCTGAAAGTGGGAAGAGTAGTAGCTACTTTGTGGTATTTTAGATAAGAATCTTCCAGTAGATGTTCAGTGGTACGCCAGGAATCAGATAACTCTTAGATCCCTCACTGGGCCCTTCCTTACCTGCCCCCCGCCTTAAATGACTAGTGTCAGAAATAAGCTTATAATTGTAGATCTTACTGCCAAAAGGACTTTAGAGGAGATCACTGTCTCTCAGGTTAAGCTGTGCTTCATGTCTTCTCAACACTCACCGTTTCGTCTTCCTCAACACTCCTGGTGTCTGTAATAAATGTTTGATGTCTGTCTTCCCCAGTGGAGTGAGTTCCATGAGAACTGTCCAGGACAGCTTCCCAACCACTGGTTCATCCCTGCTGCTTGATACAGTGCCTGACACAAGACGGCCTCTGAGCAACTAAATGGCTCAGGATTAAATAAATGACTACGTGAATAAGCTACATGTGAGAAAAGCAAGGGCAGGGAAAGAACACAGATGACATAAAAGAATGACTAAAATTAGGATCAGTTCAGTTCAGTTCAGTTCAGTCGCTCAGTCGTGTCCGACTCTCCGCGACCCCATGAATCACAGCACGCCAGGCCTCCCTGTCCATCACCAACTCCCGGAGTTCACTCAAACTCATGTCCACAGAGTCGGTGATGCCATCCAGCCATCTCATTCTCCGTCGTCCCCTTCTCCTCCCGCCCCCAACCTTTCCCAGCATCAGAGTCTTTTCCAGTGAGTCAACTCGTCTCATGAGCTGGCCAAAGTATTGCAGTTTCAGCTTCAGCATCAGTCCTTCCAGTGAACACCCAGGATTGATCTCCTTTAGAATGGACTGGTTGGATCTCCTTGCAGTATAAGGGACTCTCAAGAGTCTTCTCCAACACCACAGTTCAAAAGCATCGATTCTTTGGCGATGAGCTTTCTTCACAGAGACCATAAAACTTACATATTCTCCTTTTAAGTCCTTTATAAGCAATGTGGTTAATAGCAACATCATATTGTCACCTTGTAATAATGGTTATTATTATGGTTATTATCCATGGTTAAACACAAAGCCTCGAAGAGAACCAAAGAGGGGAAGCTACAGGAAAACTGACTGATTAGGTGTCAGTTTGCTCTTTGAGAAAAGTGTTCAGGACTGGCCTCATCGTTGAGATGTCATTGGAGCAGGCATCTGAAAACAGAGAGGAGGTGACCCGTGATGGACATCTGGAGAAGCTGGTGTAGACAGGGGAAAAAATGTTCTTGACGCAAGCACAGCAGTCAGTATTGCTAGAGTATTTGAACTATGGTAGTTAAGAGAATACCCACAGTAAGGTCACAGAGATGAGTGCTGCGGTGGGGGAGGTCACTAGGTAGGCAATTAGAAGATGGAAAATTATTGGAGGGCTTGAAACAAGCTCTGACATGATCAGATTTCTACATTTTCACAGGATTGTTCTGCCTACTGTGTACAGAATAGAGGGAGATGGCTGAAAAAGGGAAATCACTTAGAAAACTACTGCAGCCATCCAGGGGAGAAATGACAAGCTCTTAATCACATGCTATTCCTCCCTGCAAGGGAAGCTGGGAAATATAATCTAGCTGTATGCTCAGTGGGATAGCAGAAGCTGAATTGGAGAGCACCTAACCAGTTTCTGTCATGGGGTTTGTTAAATCCCACTCCAGGTAAGTAGTTTATTTATTGGTTGAGTGTCATCACATGTGTGAGTTAGAGTCAAGTTCCATTCACTCTGAGTACCTGTGTTGTAATGGAACTATGAAATCTCCCTCCCCTGGCCCTCTGCATGTGACTGATAATTAGGGGAGCAGTGTTTCTCTGATGAGCATAGAAACTGCAAGTTAGATCTCAAATAGGAATTTAGTTTGTACTTCTAAAAGGATCACTATTGTTCCAATAGCACTGTGAAATTAAGGGAAAAAATTGTATTTAGGGTCAAGGAGAGGACAAAGTAGAAAATCTACAGGATGGATGACTGCAAGGTTATCTCTATGGCCTTACCTATCTGCAGTGTACACTCTGATGTGTGTGTGTTTGTGTGCATGCACGTTTACATCCGCATGTACAGCCAGCCATTCACTAGCCACACACATGCACACACCTGACACTCTTCCCTCCCTTTTCACAGAAAAGGGACATTGTGTCTGGTTAGCCAGAATTACCTAGTCCGCCTCTTTTCTTTTCATTGGTTTCTTCTTCATTTATTAAGAATCAATACCGCAATAATCTTCCCCAAGAAGCCTAGCCTGTCTTTACCAACTGAATTAGGAGTCCCTTCTCTAAACTAAAATAATTTGAAGATATCTCCGATAATACACTTATCAAATTCTAGCCAAATAATGCAATTAACACTAGACTCAGAGATTTGTAATCAAGGACTGTGTATCCATCAGTGTTCTCTCCAGTATTTAACAGTGTCCAGTACATAGCAGGTGCCCATGGCTTGTGTTGAATGAATGAGTCAATGGATCATTTTGAGTTGATTATGATAAAGAACAGAAAACACACTGAGGACATCATGATGCAGCAGACTAATGTTCACAGCACATCATGTAACCTTATCAATCAAGAAATCATTGATGAGTTCATTCCTTTTCTTTACATGTTCACTGGATAGCAATATGTCAGGCCACATTTATTGATCAGATTTCAGAACAGCTAAGTGATACTGAATATAGAAACCACTTTAGTTAGTTAATACTTAGTTGATTGCATATAACCCTGCCTTGTTACACAGAGGTCTTGAGATAGTAATGTGGAATGTGTGCTTCATAGGTGTAGCCTTGCTCTAAAATGCTAGCCAAGTAAAGTTTTAAAAAGTAGCTTGTTATAAAACTGTGATTTTTATCTTAAGAGATCATCTTTTTTGGGGTATCACCAGATACCCAATATCTTTTGTGCAGATATCAGCACAAAATCTCTTGCTAAGTCCAGACACTGGGGATGGGGAAATGGTGGCAGGAAGCCAAAAAAAAAGTACTGCAATTTGGTTGAAATTAATAGGCAGCTGTTAGGTCATCTCTAAGCTAGCACTTCATTATACTGAAAATTCAGGATGGGTTGAAACCAGAACTAATCCAAATAAAATGTGGTTAGTTGAATTGTCAATATGTTTAAAATAATATACCAAATAGCTAAAGGAGGGGTATGATTTTTATAGTTGCAAGAGTGGGGAAGGTTACTATGGTGGGTACTAACTCTTCTCAACTAGCAGTTTTCTGTAAGTTGTGTTAATAAAATTTTCTTGCTGGGAGAGGATAAAAAGTCTGGCACTTAACAAGTCCAAATATACAGTAGCAAAAATTTTATAATCTATTTGATGTTTTCCAGCTATCCCAAATTACCTGCTGAGGTCAGCAAGCAAGTCTGTGATTCTTTACTCGGGAATTATTTAATAGTAATTTTATCATTTGCACTATTGATGATGAAGTATGTATAAACATGCATTGGGTGAGAAAAAATAATTTCAGCATTATACTACCATTTGAATCTCTTTTCTAAATGATTTATATTTTATGGTTTTTAAAGAATTAAAGTAATATGAATTTGTTTGAGTAAAAGTGTTATTAACTAAAAGCATTGTTCAACAGTTTTCTGCAACAATAGAAGCGTTCTATTCTGCATGTCCAATGTGGTAACCACAGCACCGTGTGTTAACTGGTCACTTAACATATAGCTAATGAGATTAAGGAACTCAATTTTTAATTTTAATTCATTTAAATTGAGTTAGCCACATGTGATTAGTGGCTTTCATATTAGCACAAACTTCTATCAAGTTAGTTTATTAAACAAATAAGTAAAATAGAAAACATTTTGGATGGTAATAGGTATCATGTAGAAAAATAAAGCCAGGAAGGAGACCACGCTGTCCTCATGAAACTTATTTAAACTTTTTATGACCTGCTTTATTGTGCCCCTGTAGGTTCTTACCTGTGTTCCGTTTTCAATCATAGAGCATTTTCTGCTCCAAAAAAAAAAAAAGGTTTCTTTTTTTTAATCACAAGTGATACTTTTATGACAAACTTGTGAAGAACAAATGAAGTTTTTTTTTCCAGCAATGCCTTGGTAGTTTAATCAGTCTTGTAGCAACTTTTCTATCATGTCTTGAAACCTGGAGGAAGGCAGGCTGAAAATTTTGCATTCCACTTTTGGAAAGTTGGTTTATACAGTCTGATACAAGTTACATTTTTTAAAAGCATACATTTATTGTCACAAGATTGCAAGGACATGATATATATCTAGAACTGCATCTATTAGAAAAATAAGAAAGGTTTACTCCAACACTTTGAGATTCAGTGTTGCCTCAAAACCAACAAGAACAAATTCAGATTCAATGAACTCATCATACTTGAAATAATATACAGAATTCTATTATTTTCAAAGACAGTATACTTTCTGGCAACTTCATGTGACTATATATTTTTGCAAGTATTAATGTAAAAAAAATGTTTTGATTTGGAGCTACACTGAAACTCAGACTGGGCCAACTGGGAAACTGGACTATCATAGTGATGGTAATATTATTATGTGTCTTAAGCTTTACTGGGTTTCTGTAGTTCCGCACAGAGGTACTCAAAGCACTTCATGTGTTTTATATCATTTGTCCTCCCAACATTCCAATAATGTAGGAAGGGGGCAACCATAATTAAAGATTAGATGTGTCAGTTTTCCATTGTTGTGGAAACTCATTAAACTGGAACCTATTCAGCCTGCCTGCCAAGACAATTAAGCAGTCATTTCACTTATCAATATACCAATTACTTGATTTTTCTGTAACTTCCTCTCCATTTTCTCTCAGATAAATAGTGCATCTTACATAATTTTAATGTTCAACTCTAGTGATAATACTTCTTGGGAACAGTGTTTTGGGACACTTCCTTTTGTGAAATTTCCTTAATGACTCTTCTGTAGCATTTAACTTTCGTATTTACATAGAATGCTGATGTGAAAAGATTTTTTAATCATATAAGTAATGATTATAAAAAGATTTAGCCTTCTACTTTTTTCCCAAAATATTATCATACCATATATTAATAATTTATAGTCAATACCAGTAACTAGGAAAAAATACTTCCTTCAATTGTGTGGCAGAAACCGCTGTTTGCTGAAACCATGGTTCCCTTCTTCTTCTTATGCACAAAGCTGGATCGGATTTCCCAGGCTCCTTCTTAGTTAAATGCAGGCAAGCGACTGTTTTTACCAGTGGAATGTACACATGGGCAGTGGGTATTAACCCCAGGCTACTTTCTCCTTCGTGTTATTTTTTTCTCCGACTGGCTAAAATGGAGATCAATTCAAGATGTCTTTGGAGGCCACATGGTGAAGACATTAGCATCTCCATCAGTCTAGGTCCTTGCATGGCTTTATGGAGGAAGATCACGTTGGCCCATGCAGTACAGTGAACAAGAAGTCTGTTGGGTTTTAGCCATTTATACGTTTGGGGTCTATTTGTTACAGCAGTTAGCATGTAATAACTATTATATCATTGTTTTACTACAAAAATATAAATATGCAGGAGGGGCTTAAAAAGTTAAGGTAGATATATATACAACTAATGAAAACATTTATTGAAATAAATCTCGTTGACCACAAACTATCAGAAGAGAATAAAAAACTAAGAAGCCAATGGATTATTTATTAGGTTGAAATTGTCTCAAAACTTGTAAGATGTAAACTTTATAAATAAGACCCAAGCCTCTATGTATAGATAAAATCTCTAATTCTACTTTTTCCACAGTTTGTGTCCAGTTGATATCAAACCTTACCCAAATATCTTAGTTAACATTTAGGTTTTTGTAGACCCTTATTTGGACTGTATAAGTGAAAACAAAAGGTGAAATATGGAAAATAGATATTAAAATCTGAAGCAGTGAAATGAGAGCATCAGAAGAAAATTAGACCCTAAACTGGAGTTCCTGAACAGGAAGGAAATTAGAACAAGCTTATACATGCTGTGTTGAAGTAGAAATATGTGGAAATGTTAGCCGCATGAAAGATATGACATGTGAGGATCAATCAAGGATTAGAAACATAAAAAGGACACATTATGGAAATGGAGAAGAGGAAGAAATAAAAGAAGAATACATAGTATATTGAATATAAATTTTTAAGCTCTAAAGGCTAGAGAGGGCAAAAAAGAAAATAAAGCTGAGTGAATTAATGTTGGCTAAAAGGAGTAAGTGGAATCAAAAGGAGCTCTAACAGTTATATCAGGTGAAAAAGAAACATTAGAAAGAAAGTGGGTCCATAAATAACCTGAAAAGTGGATGAAATCAATAATGTTTAAATGGTTGAACTACTCAACTTTAAAATGTTTTAACTAAAATAATGAAAGTTATAGAAAATTATTAAGTTATGAAGAGCCTATAAATATGACTAAAGGTAAAATTCAATAAAAGAATATTGAAATGAATAAGTAGAAGTTGATCAGGAATTCTGATGATTTGTATCTTGCGGGTCAAAGAGATTTTACTAATGAATTTACCAGACTCTTGTGGGAGAAGGCAATGGCAACCCACTCTGGTACTCTTGCCTGGAAAATCCCATGGGCGGAGGAGCCTGGTAGGCTGCAGTCCATGGGGTCACTAAGAGTCTGACATGACTGAGAGACTTCACTTTCACTTTTCACTTTCATGCATTGGAGAAGGAAATGGCAATCCACTCCATTGTTCTTGCCTGGAGAATCCCAGGGACAGGGGAGCCTGGTGGGCTGCCATCCATGGGGTCGCACAGAGTCAGACGCAACTGATGCGACATAGCAGCAGCAGAGTCTTGTTACTTATTCTTTTCTAAGTCATAGATTATGAAGGACTAGCAAAAGGTAAAAGGTAAAAATAAACACTATGCAGTCCTAAAAATGTAGAATAGTTATATCAATCAGGAAAATTATGACAGCTTATTTTAATCAAGTGAAAAATAATATGAACTAAGCAAATTATTTTGGGTAGAAAAGATGAAATATTTGATGAGAAAACAGCATAAAATTTGAGCATGACATTTATATTTTCTATAACTGTTTATTTTAACTCTCTGCAGCTCATAGTTTTTTGTTAAAGATGAATTTAGTTAGTATAGAAAATCATTTGGAGCTCTTCAGAACAAAGATGTGAGATTCTTATGTATATATTTTTCAAGACATATTTTTTAATTGACCTCATTTTCTAAGTTCAAGCAATAAACCTAGATCTTCATGAATATGCGACACTATTCCAATTGTCTATTATGTATATAGCAAATATAAGTGACTCTTAAGAAATATTTCATTAAGTTAAAAACTTTAAAATGGAAAGATTTTAAAAAGCAGCATATGTATAACCAGTTGTTCATCAGTATTGAAATGGGTTCCCTACATGGTGTCTTTGCTCTAACACATACCACCTCCCCTACGCTGACCTTTATCCAGCCTTTGTAAGAGTCTTGCTTTGTTCTGCCCAAAGCTTTTGCACATGCTCTTCACCCCTATGTAGCAGGCTGACCAACAATTTCATGCAGGTTTTTCTGTTACCTTGGGTGGAAAAACCTGAACTTTTTGAGCAACCCAATACTTCCATCCCTCTCACCATTCACCTTCACTCCCTCCTTGACCCAAGTATTTCCTGCGCTTCTTCACATCTCAGGCAAAGCATGCCTTTCTCCTGGAAGCCCTCCGGATGACTTCAGCCAGGTCAATTCACTCTGTGCCTCCTAACATGTATTATATCCAGATACACGTTGTACATTTTTTTTAAGTAAGACATAGATGTTGATATCATTGTTGCAATTGAATGGGACCTGAAACTTTAATACATTTTAATCTCAAATGTTGCAGTATTTTTCTGTCTGTTAAGATTTCTTTATAGATATTTGTACAATATGCTCACCAGTTAAAAGGGCTTCATCGGTTCTTGTTGTCATTCAGTTGCTAAGTCATGTCCAACTCTTTGCGACCCCATGAACTGCAGCACGCCAGGCTTCCTTGTCTTTTACTATCTCCCGGAGTCTGCTCAAGCTCATGTCCATTGAGTCAGTGATAACCATCTCATCAGTTATCAGTTCAGTTCAGTTCAGTCACTCAGCTGTGTCCAACTCTTTGCGGCCCCATGGACTGCATGCCAGGCTTCCCTGTCCATCACCAACCCCCAGAGATTGCACACTGAATTCACATAAGCATTGTGACTGATGCCCAGGACATATTATATACAATTCAGTTTTTCTTCATTGATGGAAATAACTGGGTTATTAAGATTTGGTTACTAAGATGTTCATAACAAAGCAGTTCTTTGGCAATTAATCACAATTCTGTCATCATTGCTGGCTAACCAAGTTGAAAACTTGAATCAGAGGCATGATTGAGTTGTTAGTGGTGGTGGTGATGAGGAAGAGTGAAGATGGTGATTGTTTGAATACTCTCATGGATTCTTCAGCAGAGCATTTTTTTTAAATAGTGCTAGATGGAAACTGAATGCACTGTTTTGGTTGGGCTTTTTTTGTTTGTTTATTTGTGTTTTAATTTCAACATTTCAAGACATGCTTGTAATTCACTAAATATACAGCACCAAGAGACATATTTTCATCTTTAATCTGGAAACTTGCGTGCATGTTAGGTGGAGCAGCAGGCCGGCTGCCAGTGATCTAAAGGATGCAGGTGAAATAGATGATTCATCCCATCACCTTTGTCTTCCTTAAATTTACCCTCCCCATGCCAGCGAGCCATCTTTAGGTCAACTTGAGATTAGCAGGCAAGAGCCCGTCTAAGCTTTCAAAAGTGAAAGTGAAATTTGCTCAGTCATGTCCAGATCATTGTGATCCCGTGGACTGTAGCCCACCAGACTCCTCTGTCTGTGGGATTTCTCAGGCAAGAACACTGGAGTGTGTAGCCAATTCCCTTCCTCAGGGGATCTTCCCAACCCAGGGATCGAACCTGAGTTTCCTGCATTGCAGGCAGATTCTTTACCCTCTGAGCCACCAGGGAAGCCCACATGCCATCTTCATATTCTTCACTTTGACAGTGCCTGGCTAGCTCCCTCTGTAAGACAGTTCTCTCTCTAGGCTTAAGCTTCTTCATCTATAAAACATAATAAGGCTAATAATAAAAATAACTCACAGTTTGCAATTATATGATTGATGCCATGCCACCCTAGAGCACTGTGCCAAATTGATATACCTTATTTAATCCTCAAAACAAATCAGTGCTTCATTATCCCACTGAACAGTTAAGGAAACAGAGATTAAGCATGGTCACCAGTGACCAGACCTTCAGGGTCTTGAGGTGGCTTCAGGTAGCTACCTAGGCCATATCTGGTACCAGCCTCCTGAGAAGGATGCAGGGCAAGGACCATGAGTTCCTGCTCAGTGGGAGTGCATGCAGTTCACTCACCAGTCCAGCCTATCTTCTCTCCGTGTGGCAACTCAGGTGCAAGGAGATGAGACTCACCTTGGTCACGTGTGAGAATAGCCCTGAATCCAAAGCCTCAGGATCCACAGAAACCAATGTCTCTTGTATAATAATTCATGCTTGGAGTTTTCAGGAACATGTCAGTTACAGAGCCCCCAAACTCTGAGAAGCTTTAGGCGTCAGGAATTAATTATCGTCCTTCCAGCTTAGTTACAGTTTACCAATCAGGAGTCATTTTTATAACTGGCAATATTAACTAGTACTGTAGTTTACATTTCAACTTTTATCAGTTTACCAGAGATCCTAGGTAGAGAGTTAAACTCAAGTTCATTTTACATGCAAAAGAGGGAGGTTTTAATCATCTTTTGCCTACAAGTCGCTTTTCCAAAGTCACGGAGCTGACAACAGAGGAGCCTTAGTTGACCCCAGTCCAACTCTAGAGTCTCATCTTGCTCACAGCTCCACCAACTGGGCTAGCTTCCTCAAACGTTTGAAGCTGATTCCTATTTCCTTAATTTCTTTGTACTCTCCTACGAATGTCCTTCCCCCTGCTGTTCATAGAGTTGCTTCCATCTCATCATTCAGTTCAGTTCAGTTCAGTTGCTGAGTCGTGTCCGACTCTTTGCGACCAGGTGAACCACAGCACACCAGGCCTCCCTATCCATCATCATTCAGGGTGGGTTCAAATGTGCCCTCCCCTTTGAACACTCACTTTTTTTTGGACCATCCTTTCCTTCCCCAGGATTACCTTATACTTATCTGTTGTATCACAATGTTTTGTTTCCTTGCTAACACTTCACTCTGAAAATACCGTGTTTGTTTTCTACTTGTTTATTGTCTGCTTCTCCTCACAAAGATGTAAATCCCACGAGACTAGTTGTTTGAGTTACTTGTTCAGTGCTGTTTCAGTAGTACTGGAAGACTAGTTCCTGGCACATGATGAACACAGTGTGATTGATTGAAAAACAATGCTCTCCCACCTAGTGTATCACATACAACTTTTGTGAAATTCAGAGGAGCGTATCCAAACATGTTGTTTATTTATAAAAAAGTATAAAAATATGAATTGTAATTCTGCCCAGCCAAGAAACTATAAATTGCTTTTAGGCAAAACATCAAGGCAACAGCTTAATCTTCATTCATTTAAAAACATTTTATTACATGTTGGTTATGTACAAGTCATGCTGTTTTAGGGTCTGTAGTGGATTCCAAAGAACTAAAATCATGAATCTATTATGCATTTATCAAATTGCATTCCATTTAATTTTTCACAGTTTCTCTGCACCTGGTGTATAAACAGTTTAATGAATTTTTATACTGCTAGTGTGGTCTCAAAAATCAGATCCATGGAGTGAAATAGATTTTTAGAGTTTCTATTTCTATTCACTTTTATATCTATATTTTTTAAAGTATTTCTAATTACAAATATATGTTGAGGTGCATGCTGAAATCCTTATGGGCTAAAAAATTGTTTAAAGACCATTGTAATGGAAGATTCAGACACATAACAGGCCCTCAATATTTTATTATTATTTTACAAGTGGATTATATGGTCAGATTCCTACAGATGCAATGTGCACAAGTATGTCATTCAGTTAAGTGCATGTTAAATGCTTTAGGAAGGCAGCAGAACACCTTCCATTGGAATATGGATGAAGAAAAGATAACTTCTGCCAATAGAAGGTCAAAATTTGGAACTGGCAGTTTCCTATGAAATATGGATATGGTTTACTGAGGTCCAGACAGGGAGTATGCTCATTCTGGGATCTGTTGGAAGCCTCCTGTGTTCATGCTAAGTCACATCAGTCATGTCTGACTCTGCAACCCAATGGACTGTAGCTCACCAGGCTCCTCCATCCATGGGATTCTCCAGGCAAGAATACTGGAGCGGGTTGTCATGCCCTCCTCCAGGGCATCTTCCCTACCCAGGGATTGAACCCTCAACTCTTATATCTCCTGCACTGACAGGCTGTTCTTTACCACTAGCACCACCTGAAATAATAAATTGTCCAGTATGGAGGAGGAGGTTTATGAACAGGAGCGTAAAGAAGAACAATGAGAAGAGTTTTAGGAAGAGTGTGAACACAAGGCTTTGAATACAAGGCTAAAGGTGTTTTTTCTGGTTTTTTTTTTTTTTTTTTTTTTTAGTTTAACAACAAAGAGTACAAAGCTAAAGGTGATTTGCACAAAGTAGTGATATTTTCAAAATAATTTTTGGAAAAAATAAGTGTTAGCAGTATGCAGGACTGGCTGGAAAATAGAAAGACCAGAGATGGAGGTGCCAGTTAGGCAACTGCTGCAAATGGCCCCAGTATGACTTGAGAAGGTCTTGAACTCTGGTGGATGCAGTGCCCTTCTCTTGTGTTGGAATAAAAACACAAAAATGGGGATATTAGAGGGAGATGCATTTTATGGATTATTCATTTGCATCATAAAAGTGTGACAGAAACAGGAAGTTTGGAGCAGAAGAAATGCATGCTGTAAAAAGAATACTAATCTAGCCGCCTAGTGACAGAACCAGCGCATTTTGGATGAGCAATTAAGTCAGTGAAGAAACAGCAAAGCCCTATGGATAATGGCTTTACTCTGTGAGAGTCAACAAATTTTATATGCATTGGCCAGCTCTTAGCAACTTTGTATGCTTCAGTTCAGTGTTCAGTTGTATACTTAGCATGTGCTAAAGGTTATTTACGACTAAATGCTCATAAGATATATTTTTCTGCAAGTGATGCACAGAGTTTTTATTTTCTATGCACCCATTCAGAAGCATTAGAACCTCTGGCAAGTGATCATTTTCTAAATTATGTTTTGTTGTTGTTCAGCCACTAAGTTGTGTTCAACTCTTTGTGACCCCATGAACTGCAGCACGCCAGGCTTCCCCTGTCCTTCACTATGTCCCTGAGTTTGCTCAAGCTCATGTCCATTGGGTTGGTGATGCATCCAACCATCTCATCCTCTGTTGCCTCCTTCTCCTCGTGCCTTCAGTGTTTCCCAGCATCAGGGTATTTTATGAGTCAGCTCTTCACATCGGATGGCTAAAGTATTGGAGCTTCACCTTTAGTCCTTCCGGTGAATCAGTTCAGTTCAGTCACTTGGTCATGTCCGACTCTTTGCGACCCCATGGACTACAGCACTCCAGGCTTCCCTGTCCATCACCAGCTCCCGGAGTTTACTCAAACTCATGTCCATTGAGTCGGTGATGCCATCCAACCATCTCATCCTCTGTCATCCCCTTCTCCTCCCGCCTTCAATCTTTCCCAGCATCAGGGTCTTTTCCAATGAGTCAGTTCTTCACATCAGGTGGCCAAAATATTGGAGTTTCAGCTTCAGCATCAGTCCTTCCAGTGAATATTCAGAGTTAATTTCCTTTAGGATGAACTGGTTTGATCTCCTTGCTGTCCAAGGGACGTTCAGGAGTCTTCTCCAGCAACACAATTTGAAAGCATCAGTTTTTCAGTGCTCAGCCTTCCCTATGGTCCAACTCTTACTTCCATACAGGGCTACTGGAAAAACCATAGCTTTGGCTATACAGACCTTTGTCGGCCATGTCTCCACTTTTTAATACGTTGTCTAGGTTTGTCATAGCTTTTCTTCCAAGGAGTAAGCATCTTTTAACTTTGTGGCTGCAGTCACTGTCAGCAGTGATTTGGGAGCCCAAGGAAAGAAAATCTGTCACTCTTTCCACTCTTTCACCTTCTCTTTGCCATGATGTTATGGGATGCCACAATCTTTGTTTTTTAAATGTTAAGTTTTAAGCCAGCTTTTTCAGTCTTCTCTTTCACCCTCAGCAAGAGGCTCTTTAGTGCCTCTTCACTTTCTGCCATTAGAGTTTTGTCATCTGCATATCTGAGGTTGTTTATATTTCTCCTGGCAGTCTTAGTTCCAGCCTGTGATTCCTTCAGCCCAGCATTTTGTATGATGTACTCTGCATATAAGTTAAATAAGCAAGGTGACAATGTACAGTCTTGATGTACTCCTTTTCCAAGAGAGGACCGAGGAAGAGGAATTTGTTAATGACCCTGTTGGTCTAAGGGCTCAATCATTTTATTTTCCTTTGCTGTGCTAGGCCACATTTCCAACATTTAGTAAAGTATACTTAACAAAGTTTAACCTAAAGCACTGAGACCCAGATGATATCCGTTTACATATAACAAAATATTGAAACTCAAGAATAAATTATATATAATAACCATAAATCTAGTTTTATTTTCTATTTTTATCTGAATTCAAATGGTTGACAATATGTTCTCTAAATAGATATTTATAGCATTTATTTGTTGCCACTAAATCTAACCACAATTTATTTTTAAAATATCTGTAAGTTAATTATACAAATTTTTAAAAATCTCAATATTCTCTTTTGGTGAATCAAACACTTTGCTGTTTTCTTGAGGTTTAAGAGATATATGAGGAAGAGAGTAAGAAGAATGATAATTTTTTAAGTCTCCACTTAGTAAATGTGGAGAAATGTTCTTGAATTGTTCCACCATTAAAAATGTTGGGCAACTTATGCTACATCTTCTTTATCCATTCATCTGTTGATGGACATTTAGGTTCCATCTACATCAGACATGATTGAGCACACACACACACACATCTTCTCCTGGCTCTTATAAACAGTGTTGCAAAGAACGTGGGGTACGTATATCCTTTCAGATCATGTTTTTCTCTAGATTTATGCCCAGGAGTGGGATTACAAGGTCATATGGTAGATACATATAATGGAATATTACTCGGGCATCAAAAAAGAATGAAATGGTGCCATTTGCAGCACCATGGATGGCCGCAGAGATTGTCATACTGAGTAAAGTAAGTCAGACAGAGCAGGAGAAGTATTGTATGATATTCCTTATATGTGGAGTCTAAAAAGAAATGATTCAAATAAAGTTACTTAGAAAACAGAGACTCGCAGACTTAAACAAACTTATGGTTTCATGGGGGAAAGGTAGGAGCCAGGGATAGCTAGGGAGTTTGGGATGGACATGTACATGTGGCTGTATTTAAAAATGGGTAACCAATAAAAACCTACTATATAGCACATAGAGCTCTGCTCAGTGTTATGTGGCAGGCTGAATGGGAGGGGAGTTTAGGGGAGAATGGATACATCATATCAGTTCAGTTCAGTCCCTCAGTCGTGTCCGACTCTTTGCGACCCCATGAACCGCAGCACGCCAGGCCTCCCTGTCCATCACCAACTCCTGGAGTCCACCCAAACCCATGTCCATCGAGTCGGTGATGCCATCCAACCATCTCATCCTCTGTTGTCCCCTTCTCCTCCTGCCCTCATATATGTGTATATGGATATATATATATATATATATATATATGTATGGCTTAGTCCCTTCACTGTTCACCTGAAACTATCACAACATTGGCTATACCTCAATACAAAGTAAAAAGTTTAAAAAATAAAAATATTGGGCAACTTATTTTACTTCCTAGAGACTCATATCTCCTATCTATAATTTGAAAATTATAATAACAACTCCTTTATAAGTGTTGTGTGAAAATTAAATGAAATATTTCCATTCTTAGTATAGTGCTTGATAGTTGAAGAACATTCAATCTATGTTTAGTATTACCAATAATATTTCTTAGAGACTTACATCTCCTGTCTGTAATATGAAAATTATAATAGCAACTCTTTTATAAATGTTGTATGAAAATTAAATGAAATCTTTCATTTAAAGTTCTTATCATAGTGCTTGATATTTGATAAAATTTCAATCAGTGTTTGGTATTACCCATAATATTTCTGAGCCTATGATTAAAACTACTTAGTGCCTTTAGGTCTCCCTTTCATTATAGTTATATGAATTAAATAATTTTACCAAGTAATATGATTTAATTTCCATTGGAGAAGCTGGACTTAACTCCAATAGATTGATATGAAATTATAATTTTATAAAATTATAGTTTATAAAAAATATTTCCCTGTATCCTTCAGTTCAGAACAAATTCCAAAGATCTATATTTATAAGTGGTATTCTGTCATATTAATAATAATGACAAACTATCTAACTTTCGCTGAGGATTGACTTTAAATCAGGAAAGCCAAATGGATCATTTGTATTATATCTCGTTTAGTTGCTAAGACAGTCCTCCAAAAGAGACATTTTTATCGCTACTTAGCCCATGAGAAACCTCTCTGAGAGGAATCAGAATTTGAAACCAGATCTGTCTGTATTCACAGGATCAGCTGTGAATAGAGCTGAATCTTTAGCTGTATTGTCATATTTTGTAAACAATGTGGGCAGGTCATTAAAACAGATGACAGGATAATGTTTTAAGGAATGAAGATTCCTGTTGTTCCTCTATCTTCTATTTCCCTTTAATGTTTTAGATCAAACTAATATTTTTTAAAGAAAATATGTAATTGTGGCTGCTGATCTGGAGAGGAAGGGAAATTGTATGTACAAGAATCTCTCCACAGAAAAGGACCATGTGTGTGTACGTGTGCTCAGTCATGTCTGGCTCTTTGTGACCCCATGGACTATAGCCTGCCAGGTTCCTCTATCCATGGGATTCTCCAGGCAAGAATGCTAGAGTTTGCTGTCCTTTCCTTCTCCAGGGGATCTTCCCTATCCAGGGATCAAACCTGTATCTCCTGTGACTCCTGCATCAGCAGGCAGATTATCACTGAGCCACTGGGGAAGCCTTCCATAAATAAGGTTCAGTCTATATTACACCAGAATATCTGAGTCAGGCAAGAGTGGCTAATATTTTATTTTGTTGTCTCCAGAATCGGTTTTTAAACTTAACTCATCTTCTTTTTTGTTTAACTGATGGAAATCAACTAATTAAATAGTAAGCATCAGGAAAGCAATAGTAGCTTCATTCGGAGGTTGATGTTTAGAGTTGAGTTACATCTGGATGTTTGTGGGAGTTGGATTTTCTTTTCTCACATTTCAATGTCTTGTTAAGCTTACATATCAACCACACTTGAAATCTGAGTGACTTATATATGATGAGAATGACCCATCAATCAAAGCCATAATTGAAAGGTGCTTAAGACATTATTTCTGCTGGCTTGATTTCAGAGAACTCAAAGGTGATGTGTAGAAAATAAGTTCCTGTGCTAGAAATATATAGCATACATTTATACCTTTAAGTCATCTCTGCACTAAAATTAGGTTATTTCCCATTTTTTGTTCTTTTTTCTGAATATAAATGTTTACACTATGGAAATAAAAAGAATTCCTCACATAAAATAATTAGGATTTGAAATGAAGAAATAACCTTAAAAAATGTAATTTTCTTTCCTGCTGGAGAAACCTTAGTTTATTTTTCATCTTTAATTCAGAGGCCTAGATTATATTTTTCCCACTTTATTTCTGCTAATATATGACTCTTGTTATTAATAGATCAGTTAGGTTTCATCTTTTCTGGTTCGATGCTAATAGCTGTGAACATAAGGCAAACATAGATCTACCCTTCTTTATAAGAGCCTGTGCTGAACACAGTGAGTAAATGAGGATCTACTAGGTCTTTCACCTTTGATCTTTGCCATGCACCATCCTGGGGGGTACAGTGGAGACACAGGAGGTATGGAGCTATCTTAGGTCATGTCTGGAGCAGTGAGGAGGAGAGGTTGCCTAAGTCAGTAAACCTGTAAGAAAACCTATTTTATCTTTACATGACCATGACCAGTCTTCTTCCTTAATCCCCTACCTCTGATCCCTGCATGATGAGTCAAGACTCACCAACATGGACATTCAGCAGAAATTGAAAGCATTGTCATTTTCTATAATACCAGTTTGAAAATGAAGATCCTGACCAAGAGACAGCTTGGTTTCTGAACACTCACCTGTAGACTCGCTTCCTTTCATTTGCCACTAAATTTATTAAAAATTAGAGAGTCACATGTATACTCAGTAGTGTTCTTTCACCAAACATATGCATTAAAAAACCAATAGCATTTACTTAGCTGCCTCTTTTTTTTGACTCCTCCTTTATTATCAGAAAATACAAATATATTTGTATTCCACTCTAACTTGATAACATTCTTGGAAAGACAATTTAACATTATATTCTTTTATTTATTTATTTTTTCATTCAATCTAGTATGTCTTATTCCTTTTCATCATATTTTATTTTTATTATTTTTAAGAAATGTTGGATTTTCTTTTTTTTTATTGGAGGCTAATTATTTCACAATATTGGTTGGTTTTGCCATACATTGATTATATTCTTTTAAATTTCATTTTGTTTTATTGATAAGCAATAAATCACAACATCATTTCAAGCAATTTCTGCATGTAGTTTTGAACCAGCCTTAGTTTGAAACATGATAAAAATCAATCAGCCCAATATGTGCTTTATGAATATTAGTTAAACTCTGAAACTTTTCATCTCTAGTCAAGTCTCCAAAATGATTCAGGTTTTAGATATCAGCAAGGCCTTTTTCTCAGGTTAGCTGCATGAGGAATCTACTTGAATTCGTGTGGCTGGCTTCCAGAAATTCACCTTACTGAATCACGTACACTGTTAAATTTTTTATAGGTTTATGGTTCTAGTTAATGATCTAGCTCACCTGAATCTGTTTGGAGAGTGCTAAATCTACAAAACTGGTAAATACATTGGGACAGAGATGACCTAGGATGATCTAACCAATGACAATTGGTTACCAAAAATCTGATGATTCGAAATTAGAATGAAGAAATTAAACCATGTATATATCCAGTTTTTACATCAGCAAACAACTTTTGGATCTGAAATGGTCTGCTTCCTTTTCAGTGAACACACGGTTATCTGCTAATCTGACAAATGTAGTGGATAATCTGAGTCTATCAGATAGAACGTACTTCATATAATTTAAAAGATGCAATCTTACAGTGACACTTTATAGTCCCACTTATGTCTCACCTACATCCCAAATTTGAAATACGCAGACCGTAATAAAGATTAGAGTGAGCCCTTAATCTTAATTATACATTTTAAGTATTATGAATGCTGAAAGATTACTTCCAATGTTTGGTATAATCTTACAGGGTGCAGATGTGGTTCCCTTTGGTACATGCCATCTCTCCTGAACTAACAATTTCCATAATGCTGTCACATTCTGCATGGGAAGCAGATTTACAGATAGGTAATCCATGTAAGGTATTTTAAAGACAGCTTATTAAAGGATTGAGGCCTGCTGTTAAATTACATATGCTTTCAATTGCTATGAGGAGCAAACAGCATCAAGAAATGTAGTAATTTAGCTAGGCCAGAGAACGACATATTTAAAGTTTGATGATATATCCTTTAAACTTTTGCTTCAAGCTCTTTTTAGGTTTTTATTTACTCCATTACAATTCTGTTATTTCTTGCTATATAATGTAATTTTTCTAGTAACCCTATAAGAGTTTGCATATTAAGAATTATATATATTTTTCTTAGCATTTATATTCTGACTTTATGATTTTAAAAATTGTCTTTCTCCTTGATAGTGGCTCAGAGTACTTCAAAGTAGCGACCCAGACGTCATGTGCTTTAACATTTTTAAATGTGAGTGGCTAAAGTAATTTCAGACTAATTTTAGACTACATAATTTTATCTACTGCTGAGAGCTAGATTAAGAACTGTCTTGAAGAATGTCTCATCTTAGTCTCTGATAGTTCTGAGTTTATATTTCATCTTCAAACAAGAAGGGGAAGATTAATCTGGTCCTAAATTTATTTTCAAATATGAGTCACATTCTTTGCTGGACCATGATGTAGTCTGAAAACATGGATTTTCTCTTGTATTTCCTTAGTGTCTTTCACACAATACCTTACTCACCCAGTCTCAGATATTGACCTGGCTTGAATTGAAACCATTTCTAAATACCTTTGAGTATGAACTTTACTTTCCCCTTGATCATGATCCAGGGTATCCTTGCCAAGTTTTCATTCAGTAATCTGTTCTTTATTCCTATGTTTCTTGTATTCTAAGCCAGTGGCTCTCAAAGCAAGAGAGATATTAGGAAAAGTGACGGGGAGGAGGTGGAAGGGGTGTTGACCATAAATACATTTGATGGATGACATTTTGGATTTCAAATTTTATATAAACACCTTTAAAGCTCCATGATACCTTATATCAAATAAATCTCCTTTCAGTTGCTTAAATTCGTGGGTCATTTGTTATGAGAAATAATATTAGAAATTTTATTATTATGTCCTAGATAACAGAAAAGCCAGTGCTATAATCAGTATAAAATGGAATATTCCCAAACTGGAAAGTCTTGGTTTAGCTTTTGATAACTTTTATCTATATTATGGACAAAGTTCATAGATTATACAAAAACTAAAACAAAAAGCTGTTTGAGGAATTGAGTTATAAAGGAAAAACTAAATAGTTCCTTGACCATCCTTACTGTATAGTAAAAAGAATAAAAATCATATGACTCTGTTATTTTCACTAGATTATAAAGCTTCAGTTTCAATATTGCTTAGATAACATGTACATTAATATTTTATTTAAAATGTCTTTTCCATCAAGAGTATTTTTACTTCATTCTATTCCCCATGTAATAAAAATCGGTTCCATTTTCTTCTCTCCTTGTCAGAGTCTTTTGAGGACCTGGAGGAGGTGGGCAAGATGGTATTTTAATACATTGATCTAAGCCAATGGATTTTAGGTCTGTGCAAGTAAAAATGAACCCATAAGTTATTTAAAAGAGAAGTGCAGTTTAATTTACCTAATGTCAAACATAAGCAATATTAAATCTATTTGGATTTAATTGCAAATTTCAGTCTTTCTATAAGGTGTAATTATCTGAACATCTTGCCATTAAAATTAAGTGTGAGTGAATTTTGACATATTCACTTTCCTTTGTAATAAATGAAAGGTAATATTTTTATTTTGAAATATTTATAGTGTAAATTACCAAAATGGTATTTCTCTTCTATTCTAATAAATCTGTTTTTACATAAGTGCTAGAGGTTAATGGCTAGATTTTAAATTGCTTTCCATTTTGATAATAAGTGGATTTCCAAGAGAGATGATTTTATTAAGGAGATTTTACTCACTCTGATTCCCTCTTTATAAGAGAATAGTTCATATTTGCACAAACTCAGATGTAAAATATGAAGCTTAATCAGTATTTTCTAAACATATAGTTATGAATATTATTTTGAAAGGATTTTCTCTTTCTTAATAATGTGGTTCTTTTGTTAAGCCTCTATTTTTAAATATATCATTTTTTTCTTTCTACAAAGATTAGGTGTTTTTCTTCATAATCATTTAACACCTCTCAAAAGTGAATAATGGCAGTGATTCCACTGAAAATTAACTTTGAATTAATGCACTGTAACTGTGATCAAATATTGATCAGTTTTCTTTATTTTGTGCATGGTTGCAAAGTGAGAAATATAATGCAAACCCTCACGTAATTAATTCCATTACATTGAAAAAATTAAACTAGTTCCACAAAGGCATAAAATAAAAATACCAACACCTGATATTCTGTGAGTGTTATTTATTATTGTCCTATATTAATTTTATTAATATTTATGATAAATATTTTAAAATAGCAATAACTTTAGGTCTTTTTGAAGGGTCTACTAAATTCAGAATTATTATTGAAAAACGAAATGTAAATACTTAGATCTTTGATAACAAAGTAATTAAAATGTATGGTTTTGCCTACTGTATAATAAGGGCTTATATTTGATCAACCATAAAAGTTATTTAATCATTTTAACCTTGGAATACTACCCCACGAAACACTACTTAATGGAAGTTAGCTGAGACGCATTAGAGTATCAAAACATCAGGTCTACAAAGCAAGAGGGCCTGGAAAATTCAAGCCCGGCTTATTCTGACATAATACTACAGTAGGTTGCATGGCAACCAGTGGCTGTGGATTTTGAAGTTACTTTATCCGCCTTCAATGAAGAAAGACTTAGCCTGAATTGATTTTAGTAATTTCAGAATTAATCAGGTATTCAAAAATTATTTTAACAGACATTTTCTATATTTCTACAATTTGGAAATACATATATACACATCTGGTTCACAAAATAGCACCTTACTGGTTTCCTAGTTATTTTGATTAATGATATGTATTAGAAAGCTGCTAATAAATATGTTATATCCTGTAACTTATGTAAAAGCTGGTTATTGTCCAGAATTTCAATGCAGCTGACTTTTAAACTGATTTCACAGTCAGTTCTGATACGACAGCACTGTCTACATTTTTTACTTTATATTTTATTTTTGTTATATCCTGCCATTTCCTTATATGGGCCTTTCTTATAGTAAATAGTGGTTTTCTTTTGTTGTTGTTTCGTTGTTAAGGATAGTTAAATGAGAATGAAGTTTACTAAATCAGCCACATTTTTAAAGTTTTTTATTGGTATACAGTTGATTCACAATGTCATGCCAGCCTCAGGTATACAACAAAGTGACTCAGCCACACACACACACACATATATATACTCACATATATTCTTTCTTTACATTCTCCTCCATCACAGGTTATCACAAGAGACTGAACACAGTTCCCTGCACCACACAGCATGTCAAAGCTGGCCATCTACCGCACACGTAGCAGTGTTATATTCTAATTCCAAATTCCCAACCCATCCTTCCCAGACTCCAGCAACCACAAGTTTGCTTTTTATGTCTGTGGGTCTATTTCTGTTTTGTAAATAAGTTCATTTGTATCCTTTTTTTCCTTTTTTTAAGATTCCACATATAAGTGATGCCCTGTGGTATTTGTCTTTCTCTGTCTGGCTTACTTCAGTTGGTATGATAATCTCTAAGGCCATCTAAATAAACAACATTTCAGATTGAATAGGGAAATAGAAAGTATTTCTCATTTCTGCATTATGATTTTCCTAGTTTTAGCCTGGAATGAAAGAAGAAAAACAACAGAAGAGTTGGCTATAGCTAATGCTTGAAGTATATTTTTAGACATTTAACAAGCAGAAGTCCCATTGTTAGGATTTTCTATTTGGCAAAAGATAGAAAATTCTGAAATGATATTATGAAGTCAGTTCAGTTGACATTTCTTTGATTTAGTGGAGCTTCACCAAACATTTGATCTATTATGTGAAATTCCTTACCTTTTATTTACTGTTTCTATCTGCTGTTAATGGGTGAGTTAAGCTAGAGTTATTCTAAAAGTATAATATAATCCTCTCTTTGAATAATTTAAGGCTAAAAGTAAACTTAACTATTTTTTGTAAAGTAATATTGTATAATTTATCTAAATTTTTTTTAAAGTACTTGAATCACAGTGGCCAAAACAGTCAAATAAATCTTCTAAGTAAAACATGGTATGTACCATGCCAACATCAAATATATGATCAGTGTCACATGTAAACAGCAGTGAAATGGTGGTTAAAACATGCATCATTTAGTGGTATAAAATATATGTCTACAAGTTTGTTCCTCAGGGATGTGTGAACAGTATCTGAAAACATAGTCTTCATGGTGGGATTGTAGAGATTTTACAATGAAGAATTGTGTCAACCAAAAACTGCAGTTATTTGTTTAAGTGAAGTGTATTTTTTGAACCAGAAGTATTTTCCTTAAAGGATAAACAGAAATCACCAGTCAGACATTCCAGGTTTGAATTACTCTCACTACGGCAGTCTCCACATCTTTTCTAGACTTTAGTTTTAATTCTGATTCACTCATTTTATAATCAGCAGTCTCAGATAAAATGTAACATAATTAAAACATCTTGGATTGTGTGACATTTCACAAATAAATTCCACACAGAATTGGTTATCAAATCACAGCTGTAGAATGAATAAATCAGTCCTACAATGTTGTTCATTATTTGACAGGAAGTGTCTGCTCAGCTTCTTAAACGGCTGTTTCTGTTTGTTTGTTTTGTGTTTGCTTTTTTGTTTTATTTTGAAGAACAAGCAAGTTTCCATCTCTCTGCATTTTCTGTGCAATAATTTTAAGAGATGGATTTCAACAAATAATAGCTAAAACACTAGTCATAATAAAAAGAGATGGTAATGGCACCCCACTCTGGTACTCTTGCCTGGAAAATCCCATGGATGGAGGAGCCTGGTGGGCTGCAGTCCATGGGGTCACGAAGAGTCGGACACAACTGAACGACTTCACTTTCACGCATTGGAGAAGGAAATGGCAACCCACTCTAGTGTTCTTGCCTGGAGAATCCCAGGGACGGCAGAACCTGGTGGGCTGCCGTCTATGGGGTCGCACAAATTCGGACATGACTGAAGTGACTTAGGAGCAGCAGTCATAATGCATAACTGCAGCATGTGTTAAATCTTCCCACAAGAATAGTTATCACCTGTATTATAAGGAGGTTGATCTTGGTTATCAAATATAAGTAAAAAGTATTTCAAAAATCACAAATTCTTATGCTGCAGTGTGAGTTGGAGTGGTACTAACAGTGTCATGTTAATAGTGGTGATTTGGGATAGATTTTCCACGTCTATCTTTTCCAAGTCATGTTTCAGTGCAATTTTTTTGTTTGCAGTTTTTTCTCAGATGTTAAGATCAGAGCTTTTCTTGGGAGGATGTTTTTAAAGGGAAATAAAGTGCCTTAATGAGAAAAAATATCTCCTTGTCTTGCACTGGAAGTCAGGTGTTTCAATGTGGTCCATGAAGGAGTTGATCGCTCACCCCTTGGCCCCAGAAGGGTTCACATATGTACAGGGTGCTTGGGGATCCACATCAGTTCCCCCACCTATTTGTCCTGACGCTGGAAAAATTCAGGTCATGAATTTAAGAACAGCTTTGTGTTTTGGCTTTGTGCCTTTCTCTCTCTTCTGACAACCAGGTCAGCAGCAGGAGAATAGAAAGTGAAGGTAGCTCTCTTGCTTTTTGTTTCTCTTTGACATAGGTGAGCCAAAAGGAACAAATGTTAGAACAGAAGGTGAGGACAGGCAGGACTCATAGGAAACCTAGTATTATCTAAAATAATTATTCCAGCTCTGTAACATTTCTCCAAAGGGAAAACAAGCAAACAACAACCAAATGAATACTGAAAGAATGGCTAATACTGGGACTTCACTTTATCCCCCAAATAACTCACATTCTGTTGAAATGGTGTTAGAACCAACTATTAGCCTAATGCTAACCACTAATGAGAATGGAATACATAGAGAGAAAGCTGTCCACTTCAGATCAGAAAAAAAGCACTGTTCATAAATACTAGGACATATATTCCTCATGTTTCCCAGGTTTTTCAGTAGGCACTAGAAGATGAGTCAATTATTCTGAGGGCAAAACATATAAGGTTTGATTAGTGGGCAAATAGTATGTAAAAGAATGAGTAAATGGGAAGAGTCATATTTAAATTTTATTGGTGACTTTTATTAATGCATAGAAGGGGATAACATTGAAATTAACAGTGGGAAGATAAATATGAAAATACAAATTACAGTGGAACATGCTGGGGAGAAAATTGGTAGTATAGAAACCAAGGGGAGAGGGCAGTCACTGTTTTGAAGGGTTTAGTGTGTGGGCTCAGTTATGTCCGATTCTATGACTGTAGCCCACCAGGCTTCTCTGTCTATGGAATTTTCTAGGCAGGAATATTGGAGTGGGTTGCCATTTCCTTCTCCAGGGAAGATTTTTAAGGGGATCTTCCAGACCCAGGGATCAAACCCGCATCTCTTAAGCCTTCTGCATTGGCAGGCAGATTCTTTACCTCTACGCCACCTGGGAAGCCCCTAGGGTTTGGCAGTGGTTAAATAAAGAGCATTTGCTAGATGTAGATGGCAGGGAAGGACATTCCAGGTACAAAGACACAGAGTTTTATATGGTCCTTGATGCCTAGAGAATGGGCAGAAGTTCAATTTATGTGTGATAAAGGAAGAGAGCATGTGATATATATTAACACGTTGAAGAAATTCACTATACACAGATGCAGAGGGCCCATCATTACAAATCCTGAAAATCTGGACATTTTTCTCCACAGTTTTAACCTCGTTTTACTTTAAAACATGGGTTAACAAAATCTAACAATTTAAGCATTGCGCTCATTTCACATGCTAGCAAGGTCATGCTCAAAATCCTTCAGGCTTCAATAGTACGTGAACTGAGAACTTCCAGAGTTCAAGCTGGATTTAGAAAAGGCAGAGGAACCAGAGGTCAAATTGCCAACATCTGTTGGACCATAGAAAAATCAAGAGAATTAAAGAAAAACATCTACTTCATAGGCTACGCTAAAGCCTTTGACTGTGTAGATCACAACAAATTGTGGAAAATTCTTAAAAAGATGGAAATGCCAGACCACCTTACCTGCCTCCTGTGAAACATGTATGCAGGTCAAAAAGCAACAGTTAGGACCAGACATGGAATAATGGACTGGTTCCAAATAGGGAAATGAGTACATCAAGGCTGTATGTTGTCACCCTGCTTATTTAACTTACATGCGGAGTATATCATGTGAAATGCTGAGCTGGATGAAGCACAAGCTGGAATCAAGAACGCTGGGAGAAACATCAATAACCTCAGATATGCAGATGATACCACCCTTATGGCAGAAAGCGAGGAAGAACTAAAAAGTCTCTTGATGAAAGTGAAAGAGGAGAGTGAAAAAGTTGGCTTAAAACTCAACATTCAGAAAACTAAGATCATGGCATCTGTCCCATCAATTCATGGCAAATAGATGGGGAAACAATGGAAAAAGTGACAGACTTTATTTTGGGGGGCTCCAGAATCACTGCAGATGGTGACTGTAGCCGTGAAATTAAAAGACGCTCGCTCCTTGGATGAAAAGCTATGACAAACCTAGACAACGTATGAAAAAGCAGAGACATTACTTTGCCGACAAAGGTCTGCATAGTCAAAGCTTATGGTTTTTCTGGTAGTCATATGTGGATCTAAGAGCTGGACCATAAAGAAGGCTGAATGCTGAAGGATTGTTGCTTTTGAACTGTGGTGTTTCAGAAGACTCTTGAGAGTCCCCTGGACTGCAAGGAAATCAAACCAGTCAATCCTAAGGAAATCAGTTTTGAATATTCATCGGAAGGACTGATGCTGAAACTCCAATGTTTTGGCCACCTGATACGAAGAGCCAACTCATTTGAAAAGGCCCTGATGCTGGGAAAGATTGAAGGCAGGAGAAGGGGATGACAGAGAATGAGATGGTTGGATGGCATCACTGACTCAATGGACATGAGTTTGAGCAAGCTCCAGGAGTTGGTGATAGACAGGGAAGCCTGGAGTGCTGCAGTCCATGGGGTCGCAAAGAGTTGGACACGACTGAGCAACTGAACAATAACAAATATTTTCAATTAGACAGCCCAGTTCTAAAGCTAGTGAAGATCCTAAAGTTGTTTGTTGAATTGGTTTTACATGGGTTCTACACCGCTACAAAATTGGCAGAAATAAATCTGTGCATATTTACTCTTAGTCCACCAGGCTCCTCTTGTCCATGGAGTTCTCCAGGCAAGAATCCCCTTCTCCAGGGGATCTTCCCAACCCAAGGATCGAACCCAGGTCTCCTGCATTGTAGGCAGATTCTTTACCATCTGAGCCACAAGGGAAACCCATACATATATCTGGATTACATTGGGCTTCCCTGGTGGCTCAGAGGTTAATGCATCCGCCTCCAATGCGGGAGACCTGGGTTCGATCCCTGGGTCGGGAAGATTCCCCTGGAGAAGGAAACAGTAACCCACTCCGGTATTCTTGCCTGGAGAATCCCATGGACGGAGAAGCATGGTTAGGCTACAGTCCACCGGGTCACAAAGAGTCGGACACGACTGAGTGATGGAATGGAACGGATGGAACGGATATCCACAAAAATTACAGGAGCTGCCTTTTCTAAGGGCTTCCCTCGTGGCCCAGTAGTAAAGAATCCACCTGCCAATACAGGAGATGGGGGTTAAATCCCTGGGTCGGGAAGATCCCCTGGTGGAGGGAATGACTACCTGCTCCAGTATTCTTGGCTGGAAATTTCCATGGACAGGAGCCTGATGGGCTACAATCCACGGGGTCACAAAGAGTTAGACATGACTGAGCAACTGAGCACACATCTTTTCTAAATCCTGAATATGTCAGGAGATTGGATGCAGCTTAAAGGACATAAAGGAAATATGAAACATCATGTGCTCTAGAGTTCTAACCTGATTGATTTGATATCTTACATTTGAAATCCACGGTCCCATCCATGCTCTAAGGATGCAGAATTAATTAAGTTATATCATGTTAATTAGGTAACTGCCTTCTCCCTTCATACTTCCACCCCTGCCAAGGTGAACACATCCCAGTTTCCTTAGGAAAGAACATGATTAGAATATTTTGGCAATTCAAGCTGGCCAAGTTTAGCTTGCTAGACGAAAATAGGTAGCTGGTGTGTTGCATTTAATTATGGAAGGCTGCAGGATTCCAATAACATATTTACCTCATTTACCTAGATGATATTCTAATATTTATTGGGTCATTTGAGAAACATCTGCAATACTTAGATAAGATGTGCTGTCTCATCTGGGAAAGTGGACTACAATTCAACTCCACGAGGCTCTGTACTCCTTGTATGAATCCCATTTTATCTTCTGATGAGGTCTCCCTCTTGACCATTTAGCCTACTGGTTAGCACGTAAAACTGGGGCAGCTCAGGTTGTATGTTGGATTCTCCTGAGAGCCAGTGGTCTCTCCACAGTGACTTGTGGCTGCAGCCGTTTACCACAGGCAACCTGGTACAATGGCGGACAAATGACAGGATCAAATGATCATGGATGAGAAAGTGTTTCTGAACTTTAAGCCAGTATTCAATTAAGAGATTACATTTTAATCATGATAATGATATTGGAGAGCTAGTCCAAGCATGTTGCCATATTAAATCAGTATAATTACCTGTTTATGTGTTTTCCAAACTGATACATTCTGAATTTAAAATTAATAAATTATATGAAGATATTTAATTCAGTGCCATATATATTTGGAGACATCATAAATTTTTAGAGGAAAATCGAATGAAAGCATTATGTTTGTGCAACATACAAAGATTAACTTTAGGATTATTCTATGTGTATAAAATAAATTAGTAACTATAATAAAGTATCAATCTATACTATATGATATCTACATTTTATATTAAGTCTCTTATTTCTGTTGGCATTTGCAAAGACAAACAAATAGCATGTCTTTCCCCCTTTCCTTTTGAGAGGCAGATATGGCATTTGTCAGATGAAAATCAGAATAGCCGTTTTAATGCAAGAACGTGATTGAAGATAATTGTGTAGGTGTGTTAGCCAATTGGGCTGCCTCAGAATGCATCCATGACTCAGGTGGATTTACCCTTGGAACTACAGGAAGCACTGAAAAACTGCTGATCATCCTGGGGGTGAAGGGGCCCTGGAGGTCTGCTCTCTGAGGGCCAGCTGGCTCTCAAGAGAAGGAAGAATGGGAGTGACAGAACCCAGTTTCTTATCTGAAATTCACCAATCAGAGAAGTCACTTTTTTCCCCTTGGGGAGCAATAAGGGGTAAAGAACCTTCAAGTGCAGAAGACACAGGAGACTCAAGTTCAGTCCCTTGGCCAGGAAGATCTGCTGGAGAAGGAAATGGTAACCTACTCCAGTATTCTTGTGTGGGCAATCCCATGTGGACCATGGACAGAGGAGCCTGGTAGGCTGCAGTCCATGGGGATACAAAGAGTTGGACATGACTGAGCATGAACCACGTATAGACATTCAGGACTGTTTTTCTGTTAGATACCCCTTTCATCAGAATGTGAAATATGTGACCTCAAATCTAGTAATGAATTATTTTACATGAAGCCTTCACCTTTGTATGCACCATTCAGGTCATATATTGCCTTAACACGTATTGCTTCATTTAATCTTCAGAAATCCTATGTGTATGAGTGTGCATGTGTAGTTATCTCCCATTTTATTCACTGGGGTGGCCAAATCAAATAATTTAATTAAATGTTCAAAATATTAGACATTGTGGCCCAGATAAGAGAAAAAGGCAAAGCCGAGACACAGAAGTCCAGTGACCAACTGGTATACTGCCCTCAAAAATTCTAAAAGGTTTCCAATCTAAGCATACATAGGAATTATGAAAAATATAAATCCCTGAGAAAGGTGAATTTGGCAACTTCAAGATTATTAATAGTGCTGAAAACACACAAATCAGAATCAATGCATAAAATATATAACAGTAAAATGAAGACTATTATATAAAATCACATTTTAGTCAACATGATTAAAATGCCCAGGGGATAACTTTGAAACAATATAAATATTTCTCATCTTATTTTATCTGTGGCGCTGTGATATTTGCAAGTGTTCCAAAGGTGCCTTTTTCACTTTTTATGCTCCTGGTACTAAGTGCAACAAAAATAAATTACTGATTCCCCTTGGTTTTAGTCACCTACTTAATAAATGTTTCTTATGAAAAATACTAACTAGTAGTGTGAACAAAAATTATTTATCTACTTTTCTTACCCAGAGTTCTTATTTCTGCATAGAAAAGAAGTTCTTTTAGGTAAAGTTGGCCAAATAATGTAACATATAAAATGGGACCATTTGAGAGTGAAAGGGAGTTTGATTAAGTTAGTCTGAGACAACAAGCATAAACTGGCACATACTAAGAAAAATACTGAATTATAAAGAAGCGATTTGATGTACCTCATTTAGCATGACCTTTGTTTAGGGAACATATAACCTGTACTTAAAAGCTTCAACTCTACCATTGGTCAGGGTTGGTTCAGTTCAGTTCAGTCTCTCAGTCATGTCCGACTCTCTGCGACCCCATGAATCACAGCACGCCAGGCCTCCCTGTCCATCATCAGTGCTATTCATTGTACAGCCTTGAACTCCTGCCATTTGGTGACCTGTTTGTTACTCACCTATAACAAGTTAAGGAACTTGTATTAAATGTAATACATTTATGTAATTTATGTAATACATTAAATGTAAATATTCAGTCATATGTCGTGTCCGACTCTTTGTGACACCATGGACCCTCCAGGCTCCTCTGTCCATGAGGTTCTCCAGGCAGGAATACTGGAGTTGGTTGCCATTTCCTTCTCCAAAAATGTAAATGTACTGCAGATGCTGATTGCAGCCATGAAAGTAAAAGACGCTTACTCCTTGGAAGGAAAGTTATGACCAACCTAGATAGCATATTGAAAAGCGGAGACATTACTTTGCCAACCAAGGTCCGTCTAGTCAATGTTATGGTTTTTCCAGTGGTCATGTATGGATGTGAGAGTTGGACTGTGAAGAAAGCTGATCGCCAAAGAACTGATGCTTTTGAACTGTTGAGAAGACTCTTGAGAGTCCCTTGGACTGCAAGGAGATCCAACTAGTCCATCCTAAAGGAGATCAGTCCTGGGTGTTCATTGGAAGGACTGATGCTGAAGCTGAAACTCCAATACTTTGGCCACCTCATGCGAAGAGTTGACTCACTGGAAAAGACCCTGATGCTGGGAGAGATTGGGGGCAGGAGGAGACGGGGACGACAGAGAATGAGATGGCTGGATGGCATCACCGACTCGATGGACATGAATTTGAGTGAACCCCGGGAGTTGGTGATGGACAGGGAGACCTGGCATGCTGTGATTCATGGGGTCGCGGAGAGTCGGACACGACTGAGCAAATGAACTGACTGACTGAGTGACTGTTACTAAACATAGATATAGTCAGGTGACATTGTTTTGTAGCCTGCCTCTCAAAAAGGAAACAGTGAGTCAAGTTATATTATAATTAATACTCTGGCACTTTTTTTCTTTTTAACTTTTTCAAATAAGGTTTTTTAATTGAAGTATAGTTGATTTACAATGTTGCGTTAATTATTTCTATACAACAAAATGATTCAGTTATGGGGTCGCAAAACGTCGGACATGACTGAGCGACTGAACTGAACTGAATACATATATATGTATAAATACTTTTTAAATAATCTTTTCCGTTATGGTTTATCATAGGATATTGAATACAGTTCTCTGTGCTATACAGTAGGACCTTATCGTTTATCCATTCTACATATAAAAGCTTATATGTGCTAAGCCCAAGCTCCCACTCCACCCTTCTTCTAACCCACCCCCCTCTTGGCAACTACCTGTCTGTTCTCTATGTCCATGGCACTGATTTCTCACCCCCTGCAAACTGACACTGCCATAATCAAATTTATTTCACCAGAATTGGCGAGAGGCAGAGGCACTTTACCTCATAGACATTCAGGGAGTGAGCCTTCTTCTATCTTGGAATGATGCTTTACTCAAAGATTAAGCTCTTGGATAAAGTTTTAGCTAGCCTGGAGAAGATAATAGTCACCTTTTTCAGCTTGCTTCTCATTGGCCAGAACTAGTCACATGGCTCCAATCTAACTATAAGAGAGGTTGGGAAATGTAGTTGTCTAGTGAGTCAATTAAACATTAGGAGAAGTCTGACAATCAGGACAACACTTTATGAATCACATTTACAGTCCACAAAAAGTAAAAGTTGAATTAACTGGGCTCATTTAGGTTTTAAAGAGTATAACTGTGCCGTCTAAATGTCACATAACTATAATAATTAAAGAATTGTTGTAGAATATATTTATTTTAAAAATAGTATATAATAGTTCAGGCCTAGCCGTTTTAGGATTTTGTGTGATAAAGATATCTAATTTGTATTTTACCAATTAAAAAGAGCTTCATTTCTTTTGTTCTTTATTCCCTTTAATGGCATAGTAATTTTGTGAGACATGTGCTTTTATATCCATTTTGCATATATTGAAACTATGGAACAAAAAGAATCAAAAAACTTTGCTGAAAGTCATTTTTGGGGCAAATAATAATTAATACCTGCTATATTCCAAGCATATGCCATGGGTTGAAACAAAGATGAAAAAAAAATCTAGGTTTACTTACTTCCCTTTTCATACTATTGTTATAAAGAACAACTTCTATATGATAGTAGGGATATCTTTTAACTGGAATTGTTCTTTATTACAAAATTTGGGGCTCAGAGTATGCGTGTCATGGCTGATCAAACAGTTGCTTCATTTTTGGTGATAAATGGAAGAACATGAACAAGGCTGGCCTCTCCAGTGTGCTACATATTATAAAAGTTTAGAGAGAGCCATAGAATGTTGTTCCTGAGGAGACATGACTCAGGAATTTTTGCCCTTGAGTTGAAGTATATCAATGAACACAATATTTTAACTCATCAAATATAACGTTATGAAAGTTTAAAAACTTAGTTACTTTTTGCTCATTTTGATGATATTCTATATTACATACCCTTATATATAGTTTAATAGAGTTCTTCAAAGGATTATACTGGTATTCTCCATGTTTTGTTCTAAAAGTCACCTGGTTAGTTAAGAACATGGAGCTAATGGTGCTGTAATCAAGAGATTCATACACCAGAGATATCTTAGCTTCTTCAGTTCCAAGAAACTCAACCCAACCATGTTTTTCAAAAATGTATGCAAGTATGTACACAATACTTAAAATTTGGGGGAGAATAAAGTATGGGGCAGGACCAATCGGATAAATATTAATTGAGATTGCATACTTAACTGAGTGTAAGTCAGTGATATTATCTCTGTTCACAAAGAACAGCAGAGTATACTGAATTTAATAGATGGGACGACAGTCATTATTTATTTAAGGGAGATTTTTAGGAACTTTTTGTAGTACGATACCTGAAAAAGATATGAAAGTTTAAGCTGTATGAAACTTTCAGGGTGAAATGTGAAACTCTTTTCTAAGGTTTTGGATTTCGTTTTGAAACTCAAAACTCAGCCCCATTTTGGAGGGTTTGCAGACGTTGGCTACATCCAAGCATTTCACAGACTTTCGATCTATGCTAACCTTTTTATCCATTACAGGAACTTGGAGCCTTATATTTTAAGTCTGCCTACCTCTTGGTAGGTCACATACTTTTGTGAGTCAACAGTAGCAGAATTATATGTTGTAACTGTAAGATGGCAAAAATTCTTTAGACATTATTCAGTTTGAGCCATTTTTCTGAGGAAGAAGCATTCCTAAGCCGAACTACAATAGAAAACAATTCTTGACATTTGTGTAGTAATTGGCAAAGGCTGAGTTATACTGTAGTTACAAACAGCTCCAACTCTCAGTGGTCTGAAAAACCAAGTTTTGATTTTCAGTGATACAGCCTGTCTCGTGTGGTCATCAGGGCAGTTCTGTCCACTGTATTCACTCAAGAATCCTGGATTGTGGAACTTGCAGGAGGAAGCAGATATGATGAATTACCTGTTGGTAATGGGGTCGCTACTGGTCGGACACGACTGAGCGACTTCACTTTCACTTTTCACTTTCACACATTGGAGAAGGAAATGGCAACCCACTCCAGTGTTCTTGCCTGGAGAATCCCAGGGACGGCGGAGCCTGGTCAGCTGCCGTCTGTGGGGTCGCACAGAGTCGGACACGACTGAAGTGACTTAGCAGTAGCAGTAGCAATGAGCTTTTACTGGGCATATCACATCTGTCATATGCCATTGGCCAAAGCAAGTCACATAAGCTTACCTAGTTTGAAAGTAGGTGGGGAAGGGCAGTCCTTCCCTCTGAAGGCCATCCTTTCATATGCATGCAAGGATAGAAGAACTGTACCAACTGTGGGCATCCCTGTATTCTATCTTCAAGTTGAGAGACATAGAAAAATAAATTATCTTAGTATTCAATTTTACTGTTTCAAAACTTCCTAGAAAATATATTTTATTTTAAATATTGGGATTTCACATTCAATGATCTTTCTGTGTGTGTGTGTGTGTGTGTGTGTAAAGTGGTTATTAGAGCACACTCCCAAGCCAAAGCTTAGGTCTTTCACTTGCTAGACTGGTGACCTCAGGCATCTTGCTCAACATCTTTGTGTTTCATCTCTAAAGTGGTTCTAATAATAGTCACCACTTTATAAGGCCATTGTGAGAATTTAGAGAGAAAATACATGCAAGTAACTAAGCCAGATGCTACCACAGAATGGGCACTCAATACATATTATTGTGGCACTGTTTTTATTTCCTCCTTTTGAATCCTTTCAGTCTATTTAGATTTTTAATGTCATTTTTGTCTCTTAGAATCTTGTCCTTCACCCCATAAACCTATGTGGTCATCAATGCCTTGAAGTTAATTCCTTTAATGTAGGCATCAGCAAACTATGGTCCTATGGGTGAAGAATAGTTTCCATATTTTTAAAGGGTTGTAAAAAGCAAAAACAAGAATAATTGTGATGCAGAACCTGAAATATTCACTGTATGACCCTGTATACAAAAGCATGCCAGTCCCTACTCTAAAGCCTTGTAGCTGTGGCCTCTTTTCACAACTGACAACTACGTTTATTCCATTGCTATCTTATTCCTCATCTCATTTTCTGGTCCTGGTTGACTTCCCAATACATACTTAACCCAACTTTCACACCTCAGACTTCTGCCTGGAGGACAAGTGGTTTGGACAAGGACATTTTCTACTTAATTTTATTCCTAAATTGATTTAGCAATGGTAAATATTTACTGATTCTTTTCTGAGCATCAGATTAAGTTAGTTAATACTGAAGCTTCTTAGAGCAGAATAGATCATTTGGGCACTACCTGAGGAGAATTTCTCTTTTAAGATGGGAAAAAGCCTGGGGAGGAGCCAGGAGAGAGAAGTAAGTTGTTGGAACAAAAAAAAAAAAAAGGTAAAGAATAAGTGATGGAGCCAGAGAGGGGAGTGAGGATCACAGGGTATTCAAGAGGTATTCATTCATTCTTTCTACACATATTTAAAAATGCCATATTGCAAAAACATCGCTGTAGACATGGGACATGATGGTGAACAAAACAAAATAAAAAGACTAGACCATCATAAAGTTTACATTCTTAGAGACAGATTGTAAACAAACAAATAATTAGAACCTTTCTCATAGTTTGAAGGCAAATCATGATCACAATTTTATGAACTTGGTTTGTATTATCCTAATATTGTCTGTGGAGACGGATACAGACATGCACTGGAATCACATCATGCTAGCTCACAAGAGCCAGTTATTAAATTGCGGGGGGGTGGATTGGGGGAATTAGTTTTTAAACACAGCCATTGTTTAAAATTAAAAATATAAACTTATAATTAAATAAATTGTGGCTCAGTGGTAAAGAGTCTGCCTGCCAATGCACTAGACACCAGAGACGCAGTTTCAATCCCTCAGTTGGGAAGATCCCCTGGAGGAGGAAACAGCAACCCACTTCAGTATTCTTGCCAGGAAGATCCCATGGACAGAGGAGCCTGGCGGGCTACAGTCCATAGGGTCTCAGAGAGTCAGACACAACTGCATGACTGAGGCCACACACAAATACTCCAAACCTATCACATCCTTATCATTTTACTACTCTTTACTGTTAGCTATTGAGGTTATTCATATCATTTATATCCCGATGGCAAACATGTTCTAATGGTTAGCACCCAGCTCAATACCATGTCATTAGCAAGTCATAGAGTCAGAAGTCCAACTTACACATCTCAATGACTCCAATCTGCCTATCCTTACACTTCTCAAATCGTAGTTCTTAGACAGTCTGCATCAGATCCCCTGGCAGGGGATAAGCACTGGAGATTCTTGGATCTTGAACCAAAGCTCCTGATTCAGAATTTCTGGAACTGGAGCCAAAGAACCTGGAAACTTCTTATTCACTGCAGGCTTTTTATGTGCTCTTTCTCAAATAAGAGAACCATTTGTTCTTCATCATATTTTTTCTCAAACATTATCTTTCTAAACAATAAGATTCCGCAATCTGAAATAAATTGTGATTTTGAGAGACGGAGTACAGAAAGAAGAGGTACTTGAAGGAAAAATGATTTTTCTTTACTTCTTTGGCTAAGTTATTATTGGAAAGAAAGTTTAGTGGCCATGCTTTATCTCTATCTATACACACACATCTGTGTTTACTTAGGCATATGCATGTGTATTGTATGTACATGGATGTATATATGTGTATGATTCACACTGTATATGATAATCTTGGTCAAGTATGTTAAAATGGCAACAATAATAACTTCACAGAGCCACTCTAATGCTCCCTTTCCCCAAACCTTGTTGAGAGATCATGCGCTCTTATTATCAAGGATTTCTCAGGAGGGGTATATTCTGTAAGATCCTCCTGATTTAGTCAAAGCCAGATAGCAAAAGAAAACAGCCAGCCACCCCATGTGCTTTTCACCGGTCTAAAAGAATCAGAGTGATTCCCCAAGGTCTAAACCTTATTCCTTCCTACAGTATATCAACTTCCAAAGAATTTTAAAGAATACAGCACAACAGGGTAGTCACTTAAGGCAGAAAATGCGTCTTCACCAATGCGGAGCCTCCTGTTGGAATGGATTAATCATCAAAGTCGATTATTCTGTCAAATTCTCCAAGGGTGAAATCACACATCTTACCACTGGTGTGTGGGGCCGGCATTACCTTCATCTTACTGGCACAGATACAAACTGTGAGTAACTTGTATGCACTGCAAAGGAGGAAGTGCTGATACATTTAAAAGGGAGCTGCTTCTCCAGCAGCACCTGCCCAGAAGTTGCTGAAAAATTATACTCCATGCCCGTCTTTCAGTATTCCCTACTGATAGGTCAGCAGTTATTACAAAACTACCGATAAGAATCTGCTTGGTGCTTCTGGGATCATGTTAACCAAAATGGAACCACTGAGTCAGAGAAAATAAGAGAGATGAATCAGAGAAGCTAACATCTCTGTCTTTTTTGCCAGTTTATATCATATCCAACCTTCAGGGCAGAAGCAAATTCTTAACTCTTTGCAGGGTTTTCCCCATCACTACAGAGAGTTGATCCCTTGCCCTGTTCTTTTCTCACTGCTTCTCTGATCACCACCCACCACACTGTCATTGCTTCCAGTGTTTACTGATATTTACCTTACATTAGTGGCATTTCCTTATAGGCATTTCTCTGATGGATGCTTTAGCTCTTTTAGGCTAGAAATATGCCATAGCTTTTTCTATGGCCTCTGCAGTATTGAGCACATAGTAGATACTTAATAAATTCTAGTTGGTTGACATATTAAAGGGAATGATATTGTTCTCTGACTTTGGTAATGTATTTTTGTATTTAAAAAAAGTGTTTCACTTGAAAGTTACTGCTTTAATTATGAAGTATTTTCTTTTTCTATCCTTATAATCTAGAATAGAAACAGAATTAAAATTATTAATGTTTGAGAGCAGAGAAAAACAAATCACATTAATATTTACGTATTGTGCTATGGCTTCCTATTGAAGTTTCATGTGCGTTATTCTTCCACATCCCAGAGGAGTAGCCTCAAGTTCTAGTGTCAGAAGCAGACTCAGAAACGATAAATAGCTTACCTATCATCTTATGGTTAGGAAGTAGCTAGGCTGGGACTTGAACTCGTGACATTCAACTCCAAGTTCTATACTCTTTCCAGCACAGTACCTGCTGTCTAGAGACTGAGTCGTTGTCTTTGTCAGTAAAGCACCGTGTGACCTTAAGTCATGAAACCTCACTAAGAAGCTCTTACATCAACAATAAAATAAAATAACTAGGGCTCCAAAATTTAGTCATCTAAAATGAGAGGTCATGTTATAATGTAGTCATTGGTCACAGCCATCCTGAGCAACCTGGAACTTCTAAGGCCTGGCTTCTGGAAGATCCCTGTCTGCAATTTAGCACCACCTGGTGGCAATTGTTCAGCCGGGTTCAAAAAATCAAATGGGGATGATTATGCATGTGATGGATTCTAGAACATCTAGAATAGGAACAGTAGTTCCAAGAATCTCTGGGTTTATTAATGCCAATTACTTCTGCCTGGTGCAAAAAAAAAAAAAATAATCCTGGAGAATAACCCTCAGCCTCCATGAGAAAATGAGAACTTTAGTGTACTTCCATTTTTAAACAGTGGCTGGATGGAGAATAGAAGTTATTCACCAGTCAGATTATATCTGAATTTATATAAACATCAGGCACATTATTGCAAGATGTAATTGTACTTTGAATTCTTGTGCTAAAAAATCAAGTGAGATAATGTCTTTGAAAAGGGCTTTTGCAAAGTTTAAGGCACTATAGAATGCAAGAGATTATCATAAATTGGTAATTCCTTTAGAGAAAATTGTCCAGTGTTAATAATAAATATGACAAGATATGCAGTTTTTTCATTTTAAGACCATACGTTCTGCTGCTCTGATTTGTCCTTGCCCTGATTCTGTCTTCAAAAGAATTCTGAAAAACAAAGTCGACCGATCCCTAGTCCAGAAACTCTTCAATAATTCATACCTCCAAAAACCCCTCATTGCTCGTTATTAAAACACAATTCCAGTGCCTTACTTTGCTGTGTTTATGTACCCCCCTTGTACATATATTTCCTTATTTACCCTCCACAGAAATTCCATTTAACAAATGAGGCCCAGTTGTAGAAAGATGACTTATTAAAGATCATCCATTTATTAAATGTCAAATTTCATCCTCTAACTCAAAGTCCACTAGCTCCAATTATATTACTCTTTTCTACTGCTTCTTCCTTTTTCTGACATTTGTGGTTTTGTACGATCTTACCCCAAACTATTTTTCCAAGTTCATTTTCAACCCCTTCTAGTTTCTTCTTCTGCATAGGCTTGCCTTTTTCATATTTGAAATATTTTACAATTTGTCGCCTGTAAAGCTTATATCGGAGAAGGCAATGGCAAGCCACTCCAGTACTGTTGCCTAGAAATCCCATGGATGGAGGAGCCTGGTAGGCTGCAGTCCGTGGGACACGACTGAGCGACTTCACTTTCACTTTTCACTTTCCACTTTCACACATTGGAGAAGGAAATGGCAACCCACTCCAGTGTTCTTGCCTGGAGAATCCCAGGGACGGGGGAGCCTGGTGGGCTTCCGTCTATGGGGTCACACAGAGTCGGACACGACTGAAGTGACTTAGCAGCAGCAGCAGCAGCAGCAAAGCTTATATACTTACAAAGCCCAAGCGATGGTGATGTCTGGATCAGCACTACCATCGTCCCAATCACCAGTTAAATTGTGCTAATAGTAATTGAGATGCCTCACAGTATAAATGTACTGTGTTAATTATGTGGTAGTTAGAATCACCATGCCTTTTCACTGGTCTTGTAAATGATACAAAAAGAAAAAAGAAAAATACACACACATGCACACATTCCATAGACACTTCGGTGCTAAATAAAACAAAAGTGTAACCATAAACAAAACAAGCTTATAAGGCAGGCTGTATTATATATTATAATCATATAATATAACTTGGACAGGCTTGGGTTTGTTTCCTCTCACAGACATTAACTTGTCACCTTGAGCATATTACCTAATCTCCCTGAACCTCAGTATTGTCTTATGTAAAATGGGGATGATTATAATTGCAGAGAGCTTCTCTGGTGGTTCAGTGGTAAAGAATCTACCTGCAATGCAAGAGACTGCCTGCAGTGCAGGAGATTCAGGTTCAGTCCCTGGGTTGGGGAGTTCCCCTGGAGAAGGAAATGGCAACCCTCTCCAGTATTCTTGCCTGGGAAATCCCATGGACAGAGGAGCCTTGTGGGCTACAGTCCATGGGGTCGCAAGAGTCAGACACAACTTAGCAACTAAACCACTACCAACTACCATAATTGCAAAAGCTTTATCCTAAAATATTTATAAAGAAGAGTTTTAGGTGATATTAACACATATACAGAGTGCTTACCACAAATTATAGTAAGAAGTAAAACTCATTATGTATTAGTTATTATTGTTGTTATTATATTTAGCAATGTTATTATTGTTATTAGTCATTACACACTTCATTGTGCCTAATTATCTGGGTAGGATCAAAGCCAACTGGAATGAACGATATAATTAATAGACTGATAAGTGTCTCCATACCAGCAGTCCTTTGTGATTAATATTTTATGGTGGATTCCATTTTCAAATTAAATTTAACAGCCTTGATAGTGATGCAGAGGCCAATACCGAAATACTGAGTCATCTCATTGGATAATTTTCTGTTAGAAGTAATGGGTGTCGAGTTTAAATGACTGACTTCACTGGAGCCACAGCCACCCTTAACATGCAGAGAAAACTCCCCGATTTACATGTCACATTTACCTTACGCAGAGCATATATTTATTTGAAAGGTGTCACTAGGACCTCTAGTAACCTGGCCATTGTCAGTGATTGTAAGTTGAACTAATGACCATCTAGGGATGAAAACAAATGGACAGAAAGTCAATTTATTATCTACACCGTTCTGCTGGTGTTCGTTGGAGCTGTCCTATATGCCTTCCATTCTGAGTCACCCCTGCTCTATCAGTGTCCTTTTTCAAGATTCACTTTTCCATGTTTTACTGAGTTCACAAGACTCAGCTCTCAAGTTTCCCATAAATGAATGTTGAAATAGAATGAATTCCCTTGATATCTAAAACTTTAATCCTAAGTTTACGGAGTTTTCTTATTTATTTATGATTACTTATTCTTATTTATGATTAATTTTCAGTTCATTTCAGTTCAGTCGCTCAGTCGTGTCCGACTCTTGGCGACCCCATGAACCACAGCACGCCAGGCCTCCCTGTCCGTCACCAACTCCCGGAGTTCACTCAAACTCATGTCCATCGAGTCGGTGATGCCATCCAGCCACCTCATTCTCTGTCGTCCCCGTCGCCTCCTACCCCCAATCCCTCCCAGCATCAGACTCTTTTCCAGTGGCCACTCGTCGCATGAGGTGGCCAAAGTACTGGAGTTTCAGCTTTAGCATCAGTCCTTCCAATGAACACCCAGGATTGATCTCCTCTAGAATGGACTGGTTGGATCTCCTTGCAGTCCAAGGGACTCTCAAGAGTCTTCTCCAGCACCACAGTTCAAAGGCATCAATTCTTCGGCGATCAGCTTTCTTCACAGTCCAACTCTCACATCCATACGTGACCACGGGAAAAAACCATAGCCTTGACTAGATGGACCTTTGTTGGCAAAGTAATGTCTCTGCTTTTTAATATGCTATCTAGGTTGGTCATAACTTTCCTTCCAAGGAATAAGCGTCTTTTAATTTCATGGCTGCAATCAGCATCCGCAGTGATTTTGGAGCCCAAAAAAATAAAGTCTGACACGGTTTCCACTGTTTCCCCATCTATTTCCCAAGAAATGATGGGACCAGATGCCATGATCTTCGTTTTCTGAATGTTGAGCTTCAACCCAAACTTTTCATTCTCCTCTTTCACTTTCATCAAGAGGCTTTTGAGTTCCTCTTCACTTTCTGTCATAAGGGTGGTGTCATCTGCATATCTGAGTTTATTGATATTTCTCCTGGCAATCTTGATTCCAGCTTGTGCTTCTTCCAGCCCAGGGTTCCTCATGATGTACTCTGCATATAAGTTAAATAAGCAGGGTGACCATATACAGCCTTGACTTACTCCTTTTCCTATTTGGAACCAGTCTGTTGTTCCATGTCCAGTTCTAACTGTTGCTTCCTGACCTGCATACAGGTTTCTCAAGAGGCAGGTCAGGTGGTCTGGTATTCCCATCTCTTTCAGAATGTTCCACAGTTTATTGTGATCCACACAGTCAAAGGCTTTGGCATAGTCAATGCAGCAGAAATAGATGTTTTTCTGGAACTCTCTTGCTTTCTCCATAATCCAGCGGATGTTGGCTATTTGATCTCTGGTGCCTCTGCCTTTTCTAAAACCTACTTGAACATCTGGGAGTTCACAGTTCACATATTGCTGAAGCCTGGCTTGGAGAATTTTGAGCATGACTTTACTAGTGTGTGAGATGAGTGCAATTGTGCGGTAGTTTGAGCATTCTTTGGCATTCCCTTTCTTTGAGATTGGAATGAAGACTGAACTTTTCCAGTCCTGTGGCCATTGCTGAGTTTTCCAAATTTGCTGGCATATTGAGTGCAGCACTTTCACAGCATCATCTTTCAGGATTTGAAATAGCTCAATTGGAATTCCATCACCTCCACTAGCTTTGTTCGTAGTGATGCTCTCTAAGGCCCACTTGACTTCACATTCCAAGATGTCTGGTTCCAGGTGAGTGATCACGCCATCGTGGTTATCTTCATCGTGAAGATCTTTTTTGTACAGTTCTTCTGTGTATTCTTGCCACCTCTTCCTAATATCTTCTGCTTCTGTTAGGTCCATACCATTTCTGTCCTTTATCGAGCCCATCTTTGCATGAAATGTTCCCTTGATATCTCTAATTTTCTTGTTTAAAGATCTCTTGTTTTTCCTATTCTGTTGTTTTTCTCTATTTCTTTGCATTGATCGCTGAGGAAGGCTTTCTTATCTCTCCTTGCTATTCTTTGGAACTCTGCATTCAGATGTTTATATCTTTCCTTTTCTCCTTTTCGCTTCTCTTCTTTTCACAGCTATTTGTAAGGCCTCCTCAGACAGCCATTTTTCTGTTTTGCATTTCTTTTCCATGGGGATGGTCTTGGTCCCTGTCTCCTGTACAATGTCACGAACCTCCATCCAGAGTTCATCAGGCACTCTATCTATCAGATCTAGTCCCTTAAATCTATTTCTCACTTCCACTGTATAATCATAAGGGATTTGATATAGGTCATATCTGAATGGTCTAGTGGTTTTCCCTACTTTCTTCAATTTAAGTCTGAATTTGGCAATAAGGAGTTCATGTTCTGAGCCACAGTCAGCTCCTGGTCTTGTTTTTGCTAACTGTATAGAGCTTCTCCATCTTTGGCTGCAAAGAATATAATCAATCTGATTTTGGTGTTGACCATCTAGTGATGTCCATGTGTAGAGTCTTCTCTTGTGTTGCTGGAAGAGGGTGTTTGCTATGACCAGTGCATTCTCTTGACAAAACTCTATTAGCCTTTGCCCTGCTTCATTTCGTGCTCCAAGGCCAAATTTGCCTGTTACTCCAGGTGTTTCTTGACTTCCTACTTTTGCATTCCAGTCCCCTAGAATGAAAAGGACATCTTTTTTGGGTGTTAGTTCTAAAAGGTCTTGTAGGTCTTCATAGAACTGTTCAACTTCGGCTTCTTCAGCATTACTGGTTGGGGCATAGACTTGGATTACTGTAATATTGAATGGTTTGCCTTGGAAACGAACAGAAATCATTCTGTCGTTTTTAAGATTGCATCCAAGTACTGCATTTCGGACTCTTTTGTTGACCATGACGGCTACTCCATTTCTTCTAAGGAATTCCTGCCCACAGTAGTAGATATAATGGTCATCTGAGTTAAATTCACCCATTCCAGTCCATTTTAGTTCACTGATTCCTAGAATGTCGACGTTCACTCTTGCCATCTCCTGTTTGACCACTTCCAATTTGCCTTGATTCATGGACCTAACATTCCAGGTTCCTATGCAATATTGCTCTTTACAGCATCGGACCTTGCTTCTAGCATCAGTCACATCCACAACTGGGTATTTGTTTTGCTTTGGCTCCATCCCTTCATTCTTTCTGGAGTTAGTTCTCCACTGATCTCCAGTAGCATACCGGGTACCTACCGACCTAGGGAATTCCTCATTCACTATCCTATCATTTTGCCTTTTGATACTGTTCATGGGGTTCTCAAGGAAAGTATACTGAAGTGGTTTGCCATTCCCTTCTCCAGTGGACCACATTCTGTCAGACCTCTCCACCATGACCCGTCCATCTTGGGTGGCCCCACACGGCATGGCTTAGCTTCATTGAGTTAGACAGGACTGTGGTCCATATGATCAGATCAACTAGTTTTTTGTGATTATGATTTCAATGTGTCTGCCCTCTAATGCCCCCTCCCAATACCTACCCTCTTATTTGGGTTTCACTTACCTTGGTCGTGGAGTATCTCTTCACAGCTGCTCCAGCAAAGTGCAGCAATTTTATCTATGATTAATTTACTATTTATTAATCACTATTAAATACTAGTAATAGCTAGTGGTCATTATATTGAGCAGGTACCCCCAGCATAGTTTTGTTAAAATCTTGGAGCTGCAGATCAAGCTCAGTCAAGTATCTCCAGGAAACCTAATTTCAAGAGAACATCTCACTGCCCTGCCAGTCAGCCAGATCACTCTTATTTTCTTTAAGGAGAAAGTCTGACTTTGTTTTTCAATTCAATTAAGCATGTTAATTCATGTCCCCAGAACCATATTGTCTCTTCTGAATGTGATCCTTAAATAGATATATAGAGAAAGCATGAACCCTTACCAAGAGTTGTGTCACCTGGAGGGAAGAAGCCCCAGTCCACTTCGGTATTTCAGATGTGCTTTTAAAGCACTTTCCTTTTCAGAGGGGCTTCCCAAGCGGCACTAGCGGTAAAGAACCCACCTGTTGATGCAGGAGACTTAAGAGCCGTGGGTTCAGTTCCTGGGTTGGGAAGATCTCCGGGAGGAAGTCATGCAACCCACTCCAGTAGTCTTGCCTGGAGAATCCCATGGACAAAGGAGCCTGGCGGGCTATAGTCCATAGGGTCTCACAGAGTTGGACATGACTGAAGCGACTTAGCGTGCACACAGACGCGCACACGCACACACACACACACACACCTTTAACAGAGGCTGCATCCTAGAGCTTTCCCTTCGTTTTGGCAAGTTGGGGTTTTTAAGACTTTGCTGTGGGGCACTGTAAAAATGGGTTGTGCCTTTTATTTGTAAAGACAGAGGTGGACTTCTGTGAATGGAAGGGCAAGAGAGAACTAGTGAAAACGAAACCACATTGTTGAGAACTTAGAAAATGATTCCCTTGAATCACCTATGTAGGCGAAATCCTGGAACATCTTCTGGTACTTTGAACAGTTCACATACCCATTAAGAGAAAGCTGCCCCAAGACACAGAGCATGATACAAACTTGGCATTCAGTAAGTAAGTATGGAATGACTGGATTTCACCACAATTTATTTAGCCTTCTGTTTTGTATACATGCATGCTAAGTCACTTCAGTCATGTCTGACTCTTTGTGATCCCATGGACTGTATAGCCCACCAGGCTCCTCTGTCCATAGGATTCTCCAGGCAAGAATACTGGAATGGGTTGCCATTCCCTTCTTCAAGGGCTCTTCCCAATCCAGAGATCAAACCCAAGTCTGTTTCCTGCATTGACAGGCAGGTTCTTTACTACTGCATTTATATCCATATATATTTATCTGTAGATAGATAGCTATAAATATATTTCATATAAATTTAATAGACCGATTATGTAGCATAAAATTAATGAGACTGCATGTCTTCTTAAGTTTGTATAATATATAAATATTCTGTACTATAAAACATATTATATTTTGTACTATATAAGCTGAGATAATGTATATGGTATCTCATTAAAATTCATATATAATTATATAATTTGACAATGTTCTAGATATATCAAAAGTCATTTTATCTATTTGTTTTTATTATTTGAGTACAGCTACTATGAAATTTAAAATTACATGTAAGGCTAGCAAATATATTTCTATAGATGTTGCCAGACTTGTTAGATACAAAAGCCTAATGTTTATCCCTGTCCCTTTGAAGTTTTTCTCTTTATTTCCCCCTCTGCTTGCAAAAAGCTTTATTTCCTGTACATCAAAATGTTTTCTAGACTAGGTCTAAATTTCTGTTTTATTGAAATGTGGTAAATTCTTTGGATCTTTATTTCTGTTATTTTTAATTATTTCATTTTCTTCCTTGGATACAACTATATTTTTGGATAAAATTTCTTTCTCTACTTTTCCAATGCACCATCTAAAAACCCCTTTGCCTTGTTTTCCTAACGGAGAAAATTTTAAATGTGCCCCTGCATAACTGATTTAACTTCCTGCAGTGTCAGTTCTGTTGTCTAGCCTCCAAGAAATCTTATTTTTCTTTCACAGTTGTTTCCTTAAAATGATTCCTTTCAGTCCTATCCAGACACCTTTGCGCATCAACTGATATTTCCTTACGGCTTTTCTCCCCTCTGTCCTATACGCCCATGTCTTCCTATCTTTTATTGTTGATACAATTTACTTTCTGAAAAAGTTGCATATTGCAAGTCATTTTTAAAAGCATGTGGTTCCTCTGAGTCAGACAGTGTATAGTTTTCCTTTTTTAGTAAATTTTCTAGGCTATTCAAATTTCCTCATCCTTGAATGAGAAGAGAGAATTGGAAATTCCAGAACTGGTTTTTCCCAGGAGACCAAGGTGATTGCTCTCCATCAATCAGAATACTTTTTAGGGAAAGGGGAGACTAGTCACAATTGTACCAATACTAGAGACATAAATTGGGATGCAGGGTTGCTCTACCTTAACCTCATGTTCTGTCATGTGAACAAGGGTCCAGCAGTCCTTTTCAGATCTATAGCAGGAAGGTTGGAGACACAGCTCTGAACTCAGAACCGTTTCTATAATTTACCAGTGTTCAGTGGATTATATATGCTGTACTAAGAAGGCTTCTCCTTGTCCCTCCCTCTCTTAAGTTCTTACCTCCAAAGGATGCAGTGCCCTAAACAAATCTCTTCTATTTATTCTTTCCATGTATCGCATCTCCATGTAGCTTTCTTTCCAGGTAATTAATTTTAGGGAAAGGGGTAGTTGGGTCCTTGAATAGACATAGGTTCTTATGAACAGAGGTAGAAAACAGTATCCTGATCATGTTAAAAAGAAAAGGAAAAATATCCCAAGATACTGTGGAAGCAGTTTACAAGAAAGAGAGAAGTAAAGTTGCTTACTTTTTAACTATATAGATTTCTTCTATTTTCTGCTTGTCTAGCCATTAATTGCTTTATGTAGTATAATTTCAGTGGCCTTTAGGCTGGAGAAGTTCCATCCGTTTCTAACATTTAACTTTTGGATGTCTCAAGGATGCTATGATTTTTTTTTTTTTTCATCTTCTGGTTCTTGCTTGGGTATTTTAATAAAAAATGAAGAGGCTACATTACTGATTACCAGTGATGTTAGATTTTAATTTTTATCATTGGCTCCTACATAACACTTAACATCCTGTAAAATTGAAATCTTTCTTCTCCCTATCTGGAGAGGAGAAGGCTGAAGGGAGCCCGATGGTTAATAGTCCAGATTTATAGTGATAAAGAGGGGAATTAGTTTTTGTATTGTGTAAAGAAGTGGTTCAACAAAGAACAGCTAATCCCAAGAATCTTCTGAGCTACTCAACCCTGCCAAGGAGCTCTCTCTTGGTACCTTCATGGATAGGACCCATCTTTAAATAGTCAGCAGAAGCTTTCCTGTTTAGTATCAAGGTCTGCTTTGTATGAGTACAAGTCGAGGTGATGAGGATCAGAAACATTAAGATGATATTCCAGATCATAAATGAGTTTATAGTAATAATAAAATTAACAGAATATTACATCCTAAGCATCCAATAAATAAATGATTCAGGTGATAGTTGCAGCAAGGACCTAGAGAGAAGCTGCCCACTGTGGGCCACTGGAAAGCATTGTGATGGAAGGAATATGTACATTAAGACCTGGCAGGACAGGAGCCCTCTGATAAGTTAGGGAAGGACTTTAGCAGGGAACTGTGAGTAAACATTAGGGTAGGAATGTGTGTAGGACATTCAGAGGACAGCAGAGTTTGGAAAGTAGACAGGGGTTATATAAAGGAATGGCAACAGACAAATTTGGTTGCATGAGTAATAATAAAGTTGAATCAGTTTGTAGGGCCTCTAAATGCAGGCTAATGTGAAAATAATAAATCTCTAGAAATGTTGAATCATCCTCAAAATGATCTTTAATTAAAGTGTTTAGGTTTTAAAATGTTCACTGTACAAATTTTCTTTGTTGTCTGAGATTTTGGTCGACGTTCTGTTTTTTCTTAAAGAAACATCTAATGAAACCATGGACTGTGGGACTCTTGGGTGGCTGTTCAGTTCTTTTATGACACTTCTGAAACTAAAGCTTTTAAAAGAAAGTTACAAATACTTGTTTAATTTCTATTTAAGGAATCAAATAGTTTCGACCTGTTCTCTCAGCAAAAGGTGTTCAAAATATTTTCAACTGTGAGTAAATCAACACAAACTATTTAATGAATGAATAAATCAGTAGCCATCACTACACAGTACTTTGCTCAGGTTACAAATTAATTATAGCACTTACCTCATTACAGTGTGGGTTTTAGTTGAAAAGAGGATAGAAAGTCAGAAATCATAGAGCAATCAAGGCAAGTGGAAATTCAACAGCAGGCAAAGGAAAGAAGCTACATTAGATAAAAAAAAAAAAAAATACCAAGATAAAAAAGCAAGGAATCCAAATAGATCATGGTATGTTAACCAAAATCAAGCATAAACCATAATAGAAAAGAGTATGAAAAAGAATGCATACATATGTATAACTGAGTCACTTTGCTGTACAGCAGAAATTAACACACATTGTAAGTCAGCTATACTTCAATAATTTTTTTTTTTTTTAAATCAAGCAGTCTGTGTGGCTGAAGTGTTAGATTCATGGAGAGATGTCATGAGAGATGAAATCAGAAAGACAGATTTGTGGGCTTCCCTGGTGAACCAGTGGTTAAATCTCCATGTACATTCAATCCCTGGTAAGGGAAGTTCTACATGCTGTGCAGTGCGGCCAAAAAAATAAAAGATAATTTTGGAATCAGACTGTGAAGAGCTCAAACCACTTCTTGAACAAGTGTGTAGATAAATTTTTGTATGATTTTCATAAAAAATTACAATAGCACTCATATTAAAGAAGAGAATAAACTTGTTGAAAATATGTCATAAGTTCTGAACTGTCTAAAAATTTAATCTCTACTAGAACTTATAGAACCTAGGGACTTTTTATTCCCAATGGTTTCAAGAGCCTAGATATTAACTTATCACTCAGAATTTGTTGTTGTTCAGTCCCTAAGTTGTGTCCAACTCTTTGGGACACCACGGACTGCAGCACACCAGGCTCTGAATAGACTGGATTAAGCTGCAATAACAAAGGATTCAAAAATCAGTGCCTTAAACAAACGATGTTCCATATTCATCAAAAGTGAGCCCTAGGGACTTACCTGGTGGGGCAGTGTAAAAGAACCTGCCTGCCAATGCAGGGGATGTGGGTTCAATCCCTCTTCCGGGAAGATTCCACATGCTGAGGAGCAACTAAGCCTGTGTGCCATGACTGCAGAAGCCCATGCTCTGCAACAAGAGAAGCCACCACAATAAGTACGCATAAGGCAAGGAAGAGTAGCCCCAACTTGCTGCAACTAGAGAAAGCCTGCACCAAGCAACAAAGACCCAGCGGAGCCAAAAATAAATAAATAAACAAAAAAAATTTTTTTAAGAAAGAAAGTAAGCCCTAGAACTGCCCCATGAATCTTTAGTTCATGACCCCAGCTGGTAGAACCTCCATGTGAAACAACATGTAAGAGAGGGAAAAGATCGTGCTCAAGCACAGACTGGTTTTTCTAGCTTCCAACAAGAAGTGACACACGTCAGTTCTACACTCCTTTCACTGGCCAAAGCAAGCTCCCCGGACAGCCCATCAAGGAGGCAGGGAAGTTCCCTGTTGTCCTAGAGAGAGACAGGAAATACATGAGCTACCAGATGTCCAGTCTGCATCACCAAACCACACCCAAAATCCATCTCAAAACTTGCTTCAATACTTAATTTCTATTTTGTGTTTAAGTGGAATCGTCAAGGTGAGGTCCCTACTGTGTTGATCTGCTAAAGAGACACTTCTATAAGTAGAGGTATATCTTTAAAATTCATTTAAAGTTGTAAAAGAAACTCCTCTGCTTCTCCCACCCTTTGTCAATGTTCATAAAACAGCTATGTGCCAGGGTGCTGTGCTCAATGTTTTCAAGTGTATTGTCTAATTTGCAGAACTGGGCAAATTAAGAAGGCTCTGAAAGCTTAGGTGCCTGTCTGAGAACATATCACTAATAAGTGTAATAAGGTTGTTTTTAAGAGACCCATAGTATCATCTATCTGATGTTCTCATGGAATTGTTAAAGAGATTTGAAAGTGAATATTTTAAGGAATTACTTAATTTAAATAAAACATTCATTTTAAATTATTTATTTGACATACTTATTGAAGTTTTGTTTCTCTAGGTAGTTGAATGTCTGAGTTAAATTCATTACTGTTTATAACTAGTGCTTAGTTGCTCAGTCGTGTCTGACTCTTTGTGACCCCATGGACTGTGGCCCCCCAGGCTCCTCTGTCCATGGAATTCTCCAGGCAAGCATACTGGAGTGGGTAGCAATTCCCTTCTCCAGATCTTCCTGACCCAGGGATCAAACCCGGGTCTACTGCATTGCAAGCAGATTCTTTACCGTTTGAGCCACCAGGGAAGCCCATCTTATAACTAAGAAGTACTTAAAATGGGGATGCAGTTTTCCAAGGAAAATTTAATGGTTTGTAATTTTCTTTGAGCCATCTTTCCAACACGGTAATAGTATTGAGTTTTAGTAAATCATCAGTTCCTTTACAGTGTCCTACATTTCCCTTATATTAAAGCCATAACTATAAAGCTACTTTGATTACAGTATTCTGAAGCATTTAGCAGCCCCTATGTTACCAAACTGATCTACTTTAAATTCCTCATTAAGAGCCTCAATATATGGCCTTCACCTTTTGGCGTAATATAGCTAGATTCTTATGTCCCCCAAACTTTTCTCCTATGACTCATTGTCATTACAGTTCTCCTCATGATTAATCCAACTTCACGTCATCTTTACTGAACTATCTTTCCATTGTCAAAGTACAACATGGGGTTTTTCCAAGTGAAGCTTTTTTTTCATCATGCAGATTGTTTTTTCTGTACATATGTATATTGTTGTTGTTTAGTCACTAAGTCATGTCTGACTCTTTTGCAACCCCATGGACTGTACCCCATCAGGCTCCTCTGTCCATGAGATTTCCCAGGCAAGAATACTGGAGTGGGTTGCCATTTCCTTCTCTAGGGGTCTTCCCATCCCAGGAATCGAACCTGCATCTCTTTCATTGGCAGGTGGATTCTTTACCACTAAGCTACCAGGGAAGCCCACATGTATATGTTGGTGTGTGTATATATATATACATACATACATGCATACATATACAACTTTGTCCTGCTTTCTGAAAGTAAAGAGTTACTATGAAGTCTTTGGCAAACCAAAATGGGAGTAAAGAAGCAATTACCTTAGCGCACATCTTGCTAACAGATGCACAAAATAAAATCAAGATAAAGCACAGTTGTTCACACAGTTCAAAGCTATGGAGGCTGAATGCTGAGATGCTGAGTCTATTTCCTGGGGAAGGAGCTTGGCAGTACCCCTTCGCTGCTCAGGGTGCATAGTGCCTCTGTAATTTAACAGACACGAAACACTGCAAAACACACACTGAAAGCTTTTTTCATTTTCCACTTTTTTTCATAAAAATGAAAATCCTCTTCAGGTTTCTTTCAGTTAGAAAAAACAGGTAGTAATATAAATCTTTTGTAAAAGCACAGTGGCCTTGAGCAAACTTTTGAACAGCAAGGGGTACCTGTACTGTATATACATTCATGTATATATGTTTGACGGAGAAGGCAATGGCAAGCCACTCCAGTACTATTGCCTAGAAAATCCCATGGATGGAGGAGCCTGGTAGGCTGCAGTCCGTGGGGTCGCTAAGGGTCAGACACGACTGAGCGACTTCACTTTCACTTTTCACTTTCACACATTGGAGAAGGAAATGGCAACCCACGCCAGTGTTCTTGCCTGGAGAATCCCAGGGATGGGGGAGCCTGGTGGGCTTCCGTCTATGGGGTCACACAGAGTCGGATACGACTGAAGTGACTTAGCAGCAGCAGCAGCATATATATTTGAATGGATGTTGTATTCCCCAGGAGTTTCATTAGTTAGTTTTCAGTCAATCACTTTTCTACTTACTCGTTTAGTTAAAAATATTAATTAAATATCGCAAAGAGTCGGACACGACTGAGCGACTGAAGTGAACTGAACTGAATATCCCAGATACTGTCCTAGGCTCTGACAAGACTCTGACTTTACAGAGTTTTCTGTTAGTGGCAGAGTTGAGGTTACTGAGTCTTTTGTAACTCTCCACGGTGTCATTTATAGATGCTCTAGCTTAAGGGAGAATATTAATGTCCAGGGATAAAATAATATCTTTTCGTGTATGCATAAAAATAGGGCATTTCTGATGCTGAAAGTCTAACCAGCCAAAGAGAGAGACTCCTAGCACATGGACCTCTTACTCCTACTGCACTGTTTTATTCCGTGCTACTCATAGATGGGTGCCTGTCTGTGCTTTCTGTTCCTTTGTGTGCCAAGTGCTATCTCTGCCCTTGGCCCAGGGATGCCACTCACCCCCCATCGCCCTGTTTGGCCTCTCTGATAGATTTTATATGCACAAAAGGTGTTTACCCTGAGCTCTTTGCTCCAGCAAAGGACTGCTGCTGAGAAGAAAGGTTTGCCTCACCCCAGTGGTCTCTTTACATTGTTCGGAGTGGATTGCCCTGCATTCCTGATGTCTTAACTGTCTTAATACCTCTTCTGCACATTATTTTAATGGACTCTCCTTAGGTTGCTACACTCTGAGGCACACAGTCTATTAAAGGCCGGAAGGGAACCGCAGAAGAAAACACTTTGTTCTGTCTAGAACTCAAAGCGACGCCTAAACTTTTTTTTTTTTCCTTTTTTTTTACCGGCTACAGAACGAATGCTGCCTGAATGAGTAATGATTAGAAAGCGTTTGGAACTGTATTACCATAGGTGACAGCTCTGCGGAGATAGGCAGGTAATGTTAAGAGGCAAGGATAAGAGGCTATGACATTATGTCTGGAGGGTTAAGGACTCACAGTCAAAGCTTGAACTGCTATTACTGGATCAATACTTCTCAGTTCAACACTTATCTTGACTACTGGTTAGAGGCTTTTGTA